>NW_025999913.1:838036-903492 GCF_001458135.2 Marmota marmota marmota | reverse complement strand
AAAAAAAAAAAAAAAAAAAAAAAAAAAAGAGATACACAAAAGATAAAGAGAAAAGCATCAAAACATCACCACAGAAAATTATCAGAATATAAAGGAAGATAGCAAGAGTGGAAGAAAGCAATAAAGGATCAACAGAACAATAAAAAATATAGTTAACAAAATGACAGCAGTAAGTCCTTACTTACCAATTATTATTCTGAATGTAAATGAATGAAATTCTTAGAGTGGCAGAGGGTTTACAAAACAAAACCCAATTATCAGTCACCTACAAGAGGCTCACTTCATCTGTAAGGATATACACAGATTGAAAGGTAAGAGAAAGAAAAAAAGATCAGATCACAAAAACAGAAAAAAAGAAAAAGAAAGAAACAAACAAACAAAGAGAAAGATAAATTCCATGCAAATGGATACCAAAAGTGAGCAGGGTTCGATATAAATACAAAATAGGGCTTGGGATGTGACTCAGTGCTAGAGTGCCCCTGAGTTCAATCCCTAGTACCCCCCAAAAGAGAGAGAGACAAAGATGTCATAATACAATGATAAATAGATCAATTCATCATGAGAATATAACAATTGCAAACATACATGAACCCAATACCTGAAAATATGAAGCAAATATTAATAGACCTAAAGATAGACAATGATACATAATAATAGGAGATTTCCATACCTCATCTAAATATTGTCTGATAATTCAGACAGAAAAATCAATATGGAAACATTGGGTTTCAATGATACTTTGGACTGAGTGGACCTACCAGACATACACAGGACATTCCATTCAATAGCAGCAGAATACATTCTACTTAAGTGAACACAGAACATTCTCCAGAATAGGGTATACCTTAGGACACACACACACACACACACACACACACACACCAAATTTAAGAAGATTAAAGTTGTATCAAGTATTATTTTGGACACGAAACTAGAAATTGGCATCAGGAGAAAACTAGAAACATTTGTGAATACCTGGAAATTAAACAATATATTCCTGAACAGTCAATAGAGTAAAGAAAAAAATCAAATGGGAAATAAAAATATCTTGATAGAAAAACAGACACACAACATACCAAAACACTTAGGGTCCAGGAAAAGCAGTTCTAACAGAGGTGTGTATAATTGTAAACATACCCATTGAAAAAGAAGAATGATTTTAAGTAAATGACCCAACAAAAAACCTCAAGAGGGTGGTGTGTACTTGGTGGTAGAGAGCCTGATTAGCAGGCAGGAGGCTCTCAGATTAATCCCTACAAAAGACAAAAACAAACAGTAACTCTCAATGAACTAGAAAGAGAAGAACAAAGTCCAAACGCAAAGTAGAAGGAAGGAAATAACAAAGCCCAGAGTATATATAAGTGAAACAGACAAGAAGTATAATAGAAAAAGTTTAAAAATTTTAAACTTTAACAAACCTTTAGTTAGGCTAAGAAAAAAAAAAAGTAAATAAATAAAATCAGAAAAGAAAGAGGACACAACTAACACTATAGAAATACAAAAAAGCATCAGAAACCCCTATGAATAATTATATACCAAACAAATTAAATAACCTAGAAGAAATGGGTACCTTAAATATATACAATAAAATATTTTGAAGGGTGCGATACAAAGGTATAAATTGTGATCCCTATTTTATAAAAACAAATGCACTTCTACCTCTACACAGGACACTTTTTCTATAAGGCGTGGAATAGTGGTTATCCCTGGTGATGAGATTAGGAAAAATGTAGCAGAGTCTCATTAAAGAGCAGTGTTTTCACTGGGAGGCAAACGGATTTATTTTCCATCACTTGAATTTATAATTAGATGCTTTTCACTCTTCAAAAGAAGAGCTAAAGTTTTAACATGTATCCTTTCTCTTCTTTGAGGTGTCTTGGTTTTTGTTTTGATGGGGGCAGAGAGCAAGGGGAAGGCCTGGAGCACTTGTTCAGTGGGACACATGTGGCCCAGTGAAAATCTGGAGTGGGCTTTCACGAGGGGCTGGAGATGTGACCTGCGGCCACTAATTCCCTTTTACTGCCTGTCTAACCAGGTGTTAGTCCACTTTTTTGTTGCTGTGACAAAATAGCTAAGAAAAATAAAAGGAAGAAATGCTTATTTTGGCTCAAGGTTTTAGGCCAATGGTGGCAGGATCCCATGGCTTTGGGCCTGTGTGGCACAGTACATCATGGCAGGAGCATGTGTCAGAGGAGATATGCTCACCTCATGGTGACTGGGAAGCAGAGAGAAGAAGGGGCAAGGGTCCCAATATCCCCCTCAAGGACACACCCCCAATGACCTAAATTCCTCCCATGAGGCCCCACCTCTTAAAGGTTCCGCCTCTACCCAATAGCACCACAAGATGGTGACCAAGCCTTGAACATATGGGCCTTTGGGGGACATTTAAGACCCAGACTGTAAAAGCGGGTCTCATCTTTCTGCCTGCTGTTTGTTATGGCTTGGTTTCTGTTTGCTATTTTTGAAGACAAAACTTGTGTTCAAAGGAAAAGTTTAAGAAATGCTTCTAGGAATAATGATGGGAGTCTGATTTCCTAGCAGTATTCCTGGGCATCTGATTAAACTCCTTTGTCAGTAATCAAAACCCGGATTATTCTGGATCAGTTCCGTCATTTCACAGGGACAACACCCTTCTTCCATAATCCCCCTGAAAAATGACTGTTTTGTTTGAAAGCTTTTTGCTTGGAAACCACTGATGTGTTATTACTTTTATCAGCTTAAAAACCCACAATTATAGGTTTTCCAGGTTTTGGGCTCTGGAGGACCTTAAAATCAGCTGAGTATTTTCAACCTGAAAACTAAAAGCATTTGTTAGGAAAACATTGCTGATATACACATAAGGATAGAAGGGGGCCTATAATTCATTTGTTATAAAATGTGATAACTCCGCTTGAATCAAATGTATGAAATATGATATGTCAAGAACTTTGTAATGTTTTGAACAACTAATAAAAAATGTGAAAAAAAATGTGATAACTCTAGGATTTCCTCTGATATGTGCACTTTCCCCTCTCAAAAACGTTTTTCTCTCTTTGTGCTGTATAAATTCTTTACTTTACGATCCACTGGGTCCCGTAGAGCGAGGCAGCTCTCAGACACAGGATGCTGTAGCCTTCGACCTGCTCCATGCCGCCGTGGACTTACCTAACTGCACATCAGAGATGGCAGGGGCTGGCCTTAGGGAGATGGGGCCAGTTTATCATCATGACGTGGGAGATGCTGAAAAGACCTCCTGCCGCTGTCCTTAAGCCAACGTCTCTCAAAATCACACCATTAGAGACTTGTGCTTTGAGTCTTGGAGGCTTTTCATCACGAGTTTCTGTTCAGATGCGACTTTCCAGGATGGAAAGCATCTGCCACCCAGAATCTCTCCAGGGTTCCTGCAGGCCAGCTGGGGACAGAGCAGAGGGACCTGCTGCTGGGCCTGGGGGAAGAGGGGCAGGGAGCTGGCTCACCAAGGGCGTTGCACAGCTGTTGCTGGTTCTGCCTCCTGCCCAGGGCTGCAGGGTGTCGCAGGAGAGCAGGACACCTGCCTGAACCTGCTGGGCAGTGCACTTCTGGGCTTTATTTTTTCTCTTTATCAATTAATTTATAATTTACTCCACCTTTCTCCTCTCTAACTGCTAATCACTACTCTCTTTAAGGATAATCACAAGAAAGAGGCTGATTTTCTACCAAAGAGCTTGCTCCAATTTCCTTCCGTGGTTATGTGAAAATGTGACTCCTCTCCCCTCCCAGTCACCACCCCTTCCCTTTCTCAGTTCTTACTCTGCTTCTTGCAAAGTGTTTGAATGAGTCGGTGAAGGGAGAGTTGAGACATTGGAGTGAAATGGATTTTCATTTAGCAACACATGAAGGGTACACAGGGAGGTGAACACCACATATAGGTCTATGATAAAATGTGGGTGGTGTTCGAGAAACTACCACAATTTAATGAAATGAACCATGGACCCTGAGATGCAGTCCCCCATCTAGGAGGATGCACACTAAGGTTATGGGTCACAGTTGAGGGAGAGCCCAATGGCTCTCCACTAAAAACAGATCACATACTTCTTCTTCTTCTTTTTTTTAATCTCCCCACCTTCTGAGATTATCACATTGCCAGGAAGGAGTTTGTTAGCAAGGAGTCTGTTAGCAAGCGCTTGCCAACATCTGGTTCCCTGCGCTTTCTATGTACCTCACAGTTGCAGATCTGAAGAAATGTGAGCATTTAACAAAAAATGGCTCTCACTCTCTTGAATGTTCCCTTATTTTAGTTCAGACGTTTTAGTTGAAAAGAGATGTTTAATATTGCTTGACTCCTCCACAGATCCAAAGCATAGCAATTCCTTTTGGATACCTCAGCCCCTTGTAATTTAGTAGCTCTAATGGATGCTTTTCAAATCTGTCTACTTTTCCTCCGTCAAAAGGGAGAGGAATTGCTGACATACTGCGTGCCAGAGCCCCGAAGCACATCTATTTGCAGCTTGAATAGCACAGAAATTGCCAGAGTGATGCATTACGAATTTTACCTTCCAGCGCTATGTGCGCCTATGTACTATGCTCTGTCCTGCCCTCTCTCTCTCTGCCACGCAGCAGAAGGAAGGGATAGATGTGGCTCCTGCTGCTGTGCCTGCCTGAGCTGCCTACCTGTGCAGGGCTCTGTTTTAGCTGTGTGCAGTCTCCAAGCTTCAGGAGACCAAATGATCACTCAGCCACTGAAGAGCAGGAGCCAGGAGCATTTCTGGTAGTTTATTGTAGGGTGCGGTCTCCGTCTACATCTTTAGCAGCAGGTTTCTACAAGCAATTATTGGGTAGAATTATTTTGCAAACATATTCAGCCAGCCATGAAAAAAATGGTCTACTTGGTTTCAGAAGCCACAATTGATGCTTTTTTGATGAAATTGTTCAAATCATTACTTTTCTTAGTTATTTATCACCATAAGCGAGGTTAAAAAACAAGTGGTGAAATATTTTCAGCATATGTAATATACATAATGGACAAGTTAGCAAGAGAACAAACACTGTAGTCATATAAATGTCAAGAATAGGCACTTTCAAAAAGAGAGATACAAAAATCTAATAAAAATATGAAAAGTTCTCAAACATCACTAATAACATAAATGAACATAAAAGCACACATTTTTTTAAATACCTTTATTTTATTTATTTATTTTTATGTGGTGCTGAGGATCGAACCTAGGGCCTTTCATGTGCTAGGGGAGTGCTCTACCATTGAGCCACAACCCCAGCCCCAAAGCATCCATTTTTAAAATTGTTTTTCTTTTAATATTTTTTTAGTTGTCAATAGACCTTTAGTTTATTTATTTGTATGCGGTGCTGAGGATGGAACCAGGGCCTCACATGTGCTAGGCAAGCACTCTACTGCTGAGCCACAACCCCAGCCCCAAAGCACACATTTGTAAATATCCAATTGGCACACTGAACCCCATATCAGAGAGAAACTGAAAAAAAATGTCTTCTTATATATTATTGGTTTGAACATTCATAGGTACAGTATTTTTGTAAGGCTGACTTACAATATATAATGATAATTTAAAATATGCATACACCTTTTCCAATAGGATAATTTCCTACTTCTTGTCTCTTCCTCACATAGTAGGACTAACCCCGTAGGGGGTTGGCCCAGGTCACTCAGTGCAATATTATTTTTTGCAGTGTCCATCTGGAGAGTGCACTCGGCCTCCCCTTCCTGCTCTGTGGCTCCCTGCAGTCAGGGCTTAAGCTTTGCTCTAAAGGAAGCTCAAGGTACCTGACAGTGACAGAAGGGACATTTCTTCTGGTCTAGATAGAGTGACATGGATTCTGGAGCAGGGTCCTGACACTTGCTCACAAGGACCCGCTTTATCTGAAGCACATAGTTAACACCTTGCTATGGCTGTTTGGGCAGCTCTGGCCCACTACAACGTGGCCGCTGTGAGACTTACCTGTAGGTCCTTACCTAGGACAGGTGGAGGCTCCCTTGACCTGACTGGCACCAGCAGAGATAGGGACTGGGTGGGCCTGGCGCTCCTCCTCCTTCTCACTGCTCACCTGCCTTTGCTGAAGGGAACGTCAGCCTTGTTCCTTTCCTCCTTTGAAAACTTGGGTCTGGAACTTATCATTGACATGAGAGACCCAGGGTTGGCTCTGTCTTGATTTGTGGGTGTCTCTTTATGCAAGTGGCATCAGATAGTTCTATGGGGAGCACACAGTGGTTGTGTTGTGAATTTGTTTTCAAGAGGCAGCATTTGAATCATCATGGTGGCACATGACTGTAGTCCCATCTACACAAGAGGCTGTGGCAGAATTGCTGGAGCCCAGAGCTGCAGGCCAGCCTGCGCAAGATAGGGAGACCTGATAAAAAAAAAAAAAAAGACAGCATTTGAAATTAGACATACATTTACATGCACTTTACATTAATTTACATATCAATCTCTGGTAACTAGCTCCAAATAATCTTATATGAATTCAACTAATCAGTGCAGCTAACCAGTGTAGCTCAACTCAGCACTAAGGGCACTGCATAGATTTGTAAAGTCAAAATCATGTAATTGCAAATGAGTTTGGGCCATTCATACATACAGCTGGCAATAGCTGTTTCTTAGCCCCAATTTCTTATGCTGAAGTGATATCTCAATTACCAAATTTCAGAGAAATTGTGCCTTAATAACAGCTGTGTTAACCCCATCCAATCCCCCCAAAAAGAAGGAAAAGAAACTAACATTTATTTACTATCTTTCATTCTATAGGGACTGTGCTAATATTGGCAAAGCCATTACCACACATTCATTCTTTCATTTAATAAGAAACCTATATAGCTGTTGATTGATGAGAGAAGAACACACAGGAAAGAGCACACTGTAGATTAAGGGAAGGGTGCTGTTAGGGCTTGCAGTGCACAGCCTGCACAACCGCACACAGAGCTTGAGAGGACCTTTTCCTACTCTCCTCCTTTATTACCCTTTATCCTGGAGTGACTAGACCTCAACCTGCCTCACTGAGAATAGAAAATCTGGGGAAGAGAACAACTAGACCTTGCCATATGCCTTGTGTTGATTTGGGTTCCACTGAACATTGATACTGTCCTGGGCGTGACTGAAATAATATACTGACCACTGGGTCAGTATATATACTCCTGATTTTCAGAAGCCTTTGGGGAAATTTTACCTCTTTCAGTGATTAGGTTGGGGATAGAACAGGAGGATCTGTTCTCAAATATTATAGGGTCCTAAAAATTCATGGTGTTCTTTGCAGTCACTTTAAAATACTGATCATAATAGATCTTAAATTAACTAGTGTGTTCCCTTTATGGTTTTGCTTATATTAATTATATATCCATTAAATACATTCTAGTATGGGCAAAAATTAATAAGCCCCTCTTTTCTTCAAATTGTGGGTAAATAAATTATGAAAAGTCTATTCATTTTTATTAAGAATGTAAGTAACAGCAACTGTTGCAGACTCCACCCCTTTCCCCTCTACCCAATCCACGGTTGACATGGTTATCTGAAAATCAAGGTTTAGAGAATAAAGGTGTGGTCTCACAGAGCAGTACTGTTTCCCATGGGTTTTGAACATTAATGATACAAAGGAAGTTTGTGCTTATTTTTTTTTTTTTAAAGAGAGAGAGAGTGAGAGAGAATTTTAACATTTATTTTTTAGTTTTTGGCAGACACAACATCTCTGTTTGTATGTGGTGCTGAGGATCGAACCCGGGCCGCATGCATTCCAGGCGAGCGCACTACCGCTTGAGCCACATCCCCAGCCCTGTGCTTATTGTTAACATCAAGAACCAACCTCCCCACTGGCCATGTCATGTAAGAAGATGAAGAGCTTGTAATTCAGTTTTGGCTGAACTCTGTTCTCAAGAACTGTCATAGGCTCATGGGGAATCTCAGCCTCTATTTCTCTAGCTGATCCTGAAGTCCATCACCCTCTGAAATACATCAAGTCCTCATCTTTTCATTATTGTCACTTTGTGGTTTAAGCGTAATGGACAACAGTGTATTTATGGTGTCCTGGTGCCTTGCATCTCTTCCCTGTGGAGGAAGACAAGTTTATTTAGTGCTCACCGTTTCAGAGGTCTCAGTTCATAGACAGCCGGTTCTATTCCTTACAGCCCAAGGTGAGGCAGCGCATCTTGGTGGAAGAGTGTGGTGCAGGAAAGTAGCTCAAGACATGGCCTCCAGGAAGAAGAGGGAAAGAAAGAGAGTAAAATAGTTCTCCTCTTACCAAGGACAAAATGTATACCCCAACCCTCCAATTATAGACCTCCTCCAGTCTACCCTACCTGCCTTCAGTTACTACCCAGTTAATCATTTTCAGGGGATTAGTGCACTGATCAAATTAAAACACTCATAACCCAGTTATTTCACCTCTAAACTTTCTTGCATTGTCTCACACATGAACTTTTGGGGTATATCTAAACCATAAGAGTAACTAATACCTAAAAACTTCTAAAACTTAGTGGAAAATCAAAGTTTTTAGATGTAAAAAGGTCACCAACCCTCCCCCAAATAAAAACAAATTAAACCATACCTTGCACACCAAACAAAACTGCTAAAATCCAAAAATATGATCTTGAAATTCACCA
The DNA here is from genome assembly GCF_001458135.2 of Marmota marmota marmota. NCBI lineage: Eukaryota > Metazoa > Chordata > Mammalia > Rodentia > Sciuridae > Marmota > Marmota marmota. The sequence continues at coordinate 894,917 of NW_025999913.1, read as the reverse complement.
GGAAAAAATTATGCATTACAAACAGAGAAATATATTAGGAATGATGGATGACATATCCTCAAAAACAATAGAAGTAAATCAACAATGGAATGAGATATTTAATGTAAATAAAGAAAGAAAAAACATCAACATAGAATTCCACATTTAGCACACTCTTCTTCAAAAATGCATCAGAATCTACAATAAGATACCACATACCTATAAGAATAGCCAAAGTAAAAAACAGAATTAAAAGACCAAGGGCTGTTGAGTATTTGCAACAACTAGAATTGGGAATGCCAAATGAAACAGCGACTGTGAAAAACAGTTTAGCAATTTCTTATATAGTTGAGCATATAATTACTATTTGACCCACATATGCTAGTCCTGGGTATTTCCTAAAACAAAGTGAAAACTAATATTTAAGCAAACATGTGTATGGGCATGTTCGACCTCAAATTTTCTATTACTATGCTAAGTTTTAAAACAATTGCCACAATGAGCAGAGTATTTTGGTCTCATACCGGCATACTATGCCACTAGACTTCTCTTGGTTTACTGGCTGGTGCCACCAGGTGGCAGAGATGGCCTTGGGGAAGTTTTACCACCCACTGGCACATGTTTCCTCTGGTCCCATTTGTGCTCTTTGCTGTAGTTACTAGGTGTTGCTCCCGGTTCCCACCCCCAATTTAAAACTCAAAAGCTGAGTTTTCCCTGAAGTCTAGTCTGAGCTGAATTACTTGCCCAGATTCCAGGACCATGATTCAGGGATCACCTCTTTCTAATATTGATTAGCAAAGTTTACCAAAGAAAGGAAACAAGGTGGGATTTCCCCCCATGTCCTATGGATCATGCTTATCAGTGCTATGGTTTGAATGTCTGTCTCCACTAAATTTCATATTGAAACTTCATCCCCAAATTCCTATGTTATAGGTATTTGGAGGTGGGTCTTTGAGAGGTAATTAGAATTACATAAGTTTATAAGAGTGAGGGCCTCCCGTGATTGGATTAGTAACAAGGGAAGTCAGACCTGAGTTTGCACTTGCTCTGTCTCACCACACGATGCTGCTACGGTTGAAGTGTGTTCTCCTAAAAGTTCATGTGTTGGCGGTTTGGTCTTCCGCATGGCATTTTAAGAGGTGGTGGGATCCTTGGGCTGAGGATGTAGCTCAGTGGTAGAGAACTTGACAGACTATTAATCAGCTACACAGCAGTGACAAGTGGCAGGTAAACAGAGTTGTTATTTTCCCATACCCTTTTGAGTAAAAAGAGAATGTGCTTCAGAGGGGGCTCATGTGTTGGAAGTGCTGTGAGGGAATCCACTCAGGATCATGGTACCCTGCAAGAAGTACTGGTCTGGACCTCATCTGCAGTGTTGTTGCTTGTCTTACTGCTGTGCTGATTTATCCTCCAGCCACATATGTGAAAATCCAGAATTTATATTCTAAAATAATTTATATAATAGCAAAAAAATCAAGCATTGATTGGCCTTTCTGTCACTACACCATAGATTCTAAATTAAATTTGGCATCGCCTAACATATACCTATTGACAAAACTTCATGGGCTAAATCAATACTGGGGATCAAATTACAATTATATCTGAGGATTCTAATAAAGCTTAGCATTATACCCCCTATAATCTTAAGAAAATAATTAAATATAAAATTGAGGAAAAACAAGTATGCCTCACTTTTATCACCTTGACTAAATTTCTCAGAGTTCACTGCCCTAAAATATCCCATATAGGGCATAGAAACTTTAATACAATGAATAACAAGTTCAAATTAAATTAAGTCCTTGGCTTTTAAAAATTGACTTGATAAAATGGATCTCAGACCCACAAAGTTAATGTGATCCAATGTAAATTAACTAAAACTTATTATATAAGATCTAAAAATAAAGAGATAATTGTCCTATTTGTTTATCCATTTAATAGTCCTATTCTTAACTTTGCTAGTTGTTTAAAAAAAAAGGGGGGGTGGAAATGACACCTCTGTGGAATACTAAAACCTTAATGCTGTGGTCCATCCAGATATTTCAGTATTATTGATTTGGCTAGTATGTCCATATACTGCCTCCAACAGCTCCTCAACCACAGTTTGTCTTCTATGAAGGGACACAATGCACCATGAGGTACCTCAACAGCTTTGCCACGACTCCTGATCTTGGCAGACAAGATCTTCATTACATCCATCTTCATCTGGGAGCCCAGGTATGACATTACATTAGTGATATCCTCCTTCAAGGGGACTCATTTAACATATTCATTCATGCATTTCCAATATGGACTCCTCTTTGGGATCTAGTGGCAATGTATTCCTCATGTACACATTTATTTAACGTCATTGCTGCTGCTACTTAAAAAGCAGCCCACCTTAAATGTGGTACTAAAATCTGTCCAAATTAGAAATCAGCAGCCACTCCTATTAGTGCCTTCTTCATTATGGAGGCTTTGACAATTGTGTCAGTCAGCTTTCCATTGCTGTGACAACATACCTGAGAAAATAAACTTCTTAAAGGAAAAGGTTTATTTTGGCTCAAAGTTTCAGAGGTTTCAGTTCATAGTTGCTTGGACCTGTTGCTTTGGGCCTGTGGTGAGGTAGCCCATCAGGGAATGTATGGTGGAAGAGGGCTGCTCACTTCATGGCAGTTGGGAAGTGGAAAAAAGGAAGGGACAGGGGTCCCAGTACCCCCTTCAAAGGCATGCTTCCACCTCCCTTCCCCTAGGCTCCACCTCCCAAGGGTGCCACCATTTGCAATAGCTCCACAGTCCAGCAAATGAGCCTTTAGTACATCAGCCTTTGCAGATGTTTCAAATCCAAATTACAGTAGCAAACTCTTCTCATGCCTCCTGAAGTCTTCAGACCACCTATAAGTCTTCCGCCATGCACCATCAAAATGAAAATGGCTAGTTGCATACTGGGCTATATAGAATCAAAGACTTTCCCAGGCCCTGTAATAGGGCACAGGGAAGGGACTACCCCTTAGGGCTCTCAGTTCCACCAGGGCCATCACAGCACTCCACCTGAAGCCCCTTCCTGTGAGGGAACGTCTTGAGGTTAAAGTGAAAAAGCTAGTCGCCCACAGGGGAATTCAAGACCACGAAGGAAAAGGCCCCATTCTTGCGCATGCGCAACAGCTCAGAGGCGTGACCTAAAGTTAACTAGTTGCCACTTAATATCTTGTTGGCATTGCAGTTTGCTCCCCCTTTGTGCATTTTCATGGGGGTTGGGGGGAGGGGAAGGCGGAGAAGAAACAGGCACAGGCAGTAGAAATTATGTAAGATTCAGCTGTCAATCAAAGTATCCATCCATCCAAGCCCACAGGGGGAGAAAAGGAGAAAACTAGCATGAAAACCCAAGAAAAGCAAACTCCCCTGTGTAGACCGGACCTTAAGCTCCTTCGCAGCTCGGCCCACTCTGTTCTCCCCGAGTATCCTCTCATGTCTCCCAGGGTGTTACTTTTGCTTTCAAATAAATCTCGGCCTCCCCTGCCAGCCCTCCCTGTAGGCCTTGCCTGCTTCCTTCTGTCTTGCTGGACCCGGGACCCCCTGGCATGAGTAACACCTGAGCCTGGGATCTTCTGTGCTATGTCATGGAAACAGAGCCCCAGAAGCTTAGCACAGCTACCAGGAAAGAACCAAACCTGGGCCCTCGGGCCTGATCCACCTGCAGGGAGTGGCTTCCTCTGTCTTCAGTCCCGAGTGGATGCTATGGTGCCAGCGTAGGTCTCCCACCCCCCAGACTGCTTGGCTACCTGGGAGGCCCTTAGATTAACCGAGTAAGCAGCATCTGGAGTCTGTAGAGAACAGGCATGGCCCTCCATGGCACTCATTGGAGTGCTGCTGCTTACCATCCCTGTGCCACCATGTCCCTGATGAAGGATAAGCACTGAGTGCCCTAGCCAAAAAGTGACCCATCTTTACATTTATTAAGAAATTCTACCATTGCCTAAGACTTGTCCCCTGAAGGGGAAAACAAAACAAAAGGAAAACCTCTGAGAATCTCTTGCCTCACATGTTCCCCAAATGTAAATCAAAACCACACGACTCGGCCTGTTTAAGGCTGTAATGCAGGATCTTGCTAGTGAAGCCAGATTTAAAGTCAGGCAGTCAGTGTGGTTGGGTAAATCGGGTCTAATATCGAGTGAGATCTAAAATGGAGGCCATGCTGACAATGATTCCGGGAAACACAGGACAACTCATGGAATGTTAATGAAGTCCCAAGAAAAGCCCTAGGCCCAGAGTCCATCCCAAAGGAATGTTAATGAACAGCCCCAGCAGATTTGAAGATCGCCCATCCCAAAGAAGTGTTAATGAAGTCCTTCCAGCCCAGATTACTTCTTTGGTCCACCTGTGTCCCACCCCTCGGGCCTTCCCACCTACATTCCATCACTGAAGGAACTATAAAAAGGGGAAACAACAGCACTTCCAAGGATTCCACCTCTTGGGTCCCCTTCTTCCTCCGGGAGAAGCCTTTTCTGCTGTCCTTTAATAAACTTCTAATTTCTACTCTGACCTTGCCTCGGCGTGCTTCTTTGGTGTTATTCTTCAACATTAGGGAAGCAAGGACTCGTCACCGGTCAACAGCGGTAACACCAGGACAGTCCTATTCCCTTCTGAGTTATAGACATTACTAATAGTAACAATGGCACACATCTCAAAATATGTAATGCTGAGCTCCTAAAGACGGTGTTCAATGGAAATGCCACAGCCCTAATGAGTTCTAGATAACTGCTTTAGTGGAGGAAGGTCAGGGTCTCCTTAGCTAAGCCCTTTTCAAGTCCCAGTCTGGTCGTGGGTCTCAGTCTTACCTAGGACTTGCTCTTCACTCAAGCCCCCTTACCCAACCCTCACCTTACACTGACTTTAAAAGAAAACGTGATATGTATACTCAATGGAATATTACTCAGCTTTAAAGAAGAGTGAAATTATGGCATTTGCCAATAAATGGTTGGAGTTGGAGAATATCATGCTAAATGCAATAAGCTAATCCCACAAAACCAAAGGCTGATATTTTCTGTAATATGTGGATGCTAATTCACAATTAGGCAGGGGGCACTAGGGAAGGATAGAGTTACCTTAGATTAGGTAGAGGGAAGTGATGGGAGGGAAGGGGAGGGGATATGGGGACAGGAAAGATAGTAGAATGAAACAGACATGATCACTGTATGTACATATGTGACTACATGACCAATAGGATTCTGCAACATGCACACTCAGAAATTTCTGTACTCTTTGCTCCCCAGTGCTTTCTCCCCACCTCTGCTCCTCCAGCAAGGCCTCCCCGTGTCAGAGCGTCACAGGGTCAGGTGTATTGCCGATGTCTTTCATTTTCTGTCTGCTGATGTTTTGACATCCAGGGCCTTGCTGAGCCTAGAGGGACAGTGCCTTCCAGCACTGGCCAATTCCTAGTGATAGTGAACAGATGCAAACCAACCAACCCAGAGGCCACATCCCAACCACCTCCTTTTGGGGGGTCATACTCTAGCTACGCTCCACCTGCCCTAATATCCTTAGATAGACTAGAGACGGTCCTGTGCCCCAGAGGCTGTGGACATTGTTTAATGGAGCCAATCTTAAACCTTACCTGCCCCATCCACTCCTTCCGTGGAAACCACAGCAAAGGCTCTTGCTAAAGTTTCTCCCTCTCTCTCTGCCTGCTGATGGACCCTGGTGCTTCCTGAGTGATCCTCTGATGGACCCTGGTGCTCCCTGTGTGATCCTCTAAGGTCTGGCCTCTCTTCTTGGGACCTGTGAGTTTATCAGTCTTCCTTTTAAATGGCAGTTCTTTCCTCACCTGTTGGCCTCACCATACCTGAACGACACTAAAACCTATTTATTTACTTATAAATAAATTTTGAGCTAGGACCTGGCACAATTGCTCAGGCTGGCCTGGAATTTGTGATCCTACTGCCTTAGTTGCCCAAGTAACTTAAATGACAGGTGGGTGCCTCCACACCAGGTGGCAGAACAGCTCTGTGCTTATCACTATAGTTTGGATCTTGGTGTCTCCCAAAGGCTCATGTGTCCCCAGTCTGTGGTGCTCTTGGGAATTGGTGGAACCTTTAAGAGTCCAACTGGGGAATTTTATGTCACTGGGGTATGCAGGAGGTTTTGGGACTCTGGTCTGTTCTCTCTTTCTCTTCACTTCCAGGCCACCATGATGTAAGTAGCTTTCTCCACCATACACTCCTGCCACGACACACTGCCTCTTCTAAGTCCTGAAAGCAATGTGGCCAACCAGCCATGGACTGAAACCTCTAAATCACGAGTCAAAAATGAACCTTTCCTCTTTTTAGGTTGGTTTTCTCAAGTATGTTGTTATAGTATGTCTCAGTGGAAACCTAACTAATATCTTCATCTTTGCTATGACTGCATGGTATTCATAGTATCTGTCAGTCCATTTTCCCCACTAGGACAGGAATCCTTTTTTTTTTTTTTTTTTTTTAAACTTAGCATCCAGTACCAAGTTCCTGGAACACGGCAGATATGTATCATCAGGATATTGAACTAAAGTAAAATTTTCTTTAGAAATGCCCTGTTCTCTTAATTATTTTCCCTACCTTATTTTTAAGCTACAATGGTCAAAAACCCATCTGGCCTTCTAAGTTGGGACCTTCTGTTGAGGTAGTCCCATATAAGAGAAAAGGCACAGGGGTGGAATTTAAATGGTCCACTTTCAGTCTTGGTCCTGCCATGAGCTAGTAGCTTCTCCAGAGCAAGTTCACTTACGTATTCCCTAGGACTTACTTACTCATCTATAAAATAAGATCCATGTCTGATAGACCTTCCCATGATGACAGAAATGCCCTGTGTCTGCACCATCCAGTATGGTAGCCATGAGTCACACATGATGACTCAAGCCACACTTGAAATGTGGCCAGTGTGGCTGTTGGACACTCAGCTCTAAGAGTCCTTCCTATTTTACAACAGTACTTTCTTTATGTTTTTCTACACATTCTTTTTTTTTTTTTGGCTGTTTTCAAGTTTACTTATAATAGAAAACTCAAACATAGAATATCTTTATTTAGGTTTTTTTGGCAAAATGTCAATATATTTATAACAATGAATGATAAAAAAACATTTTTTTTGGATAATTATTCTGGAGAACTGAGGAAAAAAACAAAAGGTTACTGTAGCCACATAGTTTCTGGAGGTGAAGCGAATCAAGAGTCCTGGCAAGCTTGGCGATTTTCTGTGAACAGGTGAGACTCTTCCAAGGTGTCATGCGAACAGCCTCTGCTAGACCTCTACCTTCTGTCGGGTTCAAGCATCTGCAGGCTGTGACATCTGCCCAGCTACTGGGAAATACCAATCTGGGACACAGGGCTTACTGCCAAATCTATGGGCCTGTGTCACCAGTACGTGTATAGATATGCCGGCTCCAGCCACAACCATGCTGTTAATAGGAGTGATTCTCAATGTGGGAGGATCTTGCTTCCAGGAGACATTTGGCAATGTATGGAAACGCTTTGATTTGTTACAAATGGGGGTGTGCGCATGCTTTGGCATCTGGTGGAGAGGTGATTGGCCAGAGGTGCTATTAAACATCAGATGATGCACGGGACATCTCCTGACAACAAAGAATCATCCACCTGCCCCCAGTCTCACTAATGCTGAGGGTTGAAACGCCTGCTTTATAGCAACGTTTCTCCTAGAATGCAAAGGATTTGTACATTCCAGGATCCTTGGAGCAGAAGGAAGTTTTTAATAAATGAAGTGGCTTATTTCTAGACAGTTTCATCATTTGGTTCTTTTTTTTTTTTTTGGTGAGGGGGGTTTACCAGGAATTGTACTCAGGTGCACTTGAGCATTGAGCCACATCCCCATCCCTATTTTGTCTTTTATTTAGAGACAGGGTCTTGCTGAATTGCTTAGCACTTTGTTTATGCTGAGGCTGGCTTTGAACTCATGATCCTCCTGCCTCAGCCTCCCAAGCAGCTGGGATTTCAGGCGTGTGCGCCCAGGTCATTTGGTTCTTTTTTATTAATTTTATTAATTTAATTAATTAGTTAATTTTTAAAAGTCTGTTATTGACAATACATATATACAATTTTATCTGAGTTTGGCGGACTGCGATGCCACTAAATGGTTAAGAAAGGATCAGTCTCAAATATTTTTCATTATATTGATCAAATAAAATATTCCATCTTAATGAAAACCACATTTTCCTATTCTGTTCTTTTATCATTGTGGCTTTCTTTTCTTATGTGTGTGTGGTGTATGTGTGTGTGTGTGTGTGTGTGTGTGTGTGTAGAGAAAGAGAGAGAGAGAGGAGGGAGAAGGAGAGGGAGGGAGGGAGAGAGGGAGAGAGAGAGAGAGAAAGAGAAAGAGAGAGAGAGCGCACCTATGTCACCAATACATGTAAAGGCATGCCCACTCCAAAACAGATATAGTTATGCAAAATTTGGTTATTGAAATGAACTAATTTTTTTTTTTTTTTGTAATTGGGGATGGAACCCAGAGGTGCTCAACCATTGAGCCACATCCCCAGTCCTTTTTTTATATACTTTATCAGAGAGACAGTGTCTTGTTAAATTGCTTGGGGCCTAGGTAAGTTACTGAGGCTGACTTTGAACTCACAATCCTCCTGCATCACGACCTCATAAACTGCTGGGATTACAGGCATGAGCCTCTGCATCCTGCTGAACTAAAATTTTATTTAGAATTGGTCGGTCCTCTTTTTTCCCTACCCTTGACTTTATTTTTAAGCTACAATGGCCAAATATATACAAATATGTTTGTCCATATATGTTCCTAAAGGGCTTTAATTTGTAATTCCAACTTGTCTGTAAAAATGAAACTTCATGCATATAAATGCAGCAAGGTAATACTTTCTAGACAATATTTATCAAATATTTAGGATTTGTGTTCAACAATTTCATACACAGTAATTAACAATAAGCAGTTTTGCAAGATGATATTATTCTGGTTTGATAGTGAGGGAAACCAAGGTTGTTCTCAAGGATGAAGAATCAAGTTTTAAATGTTGAATTGTTTTTATTCCTGTATGTACAAAATATGTACAAAATAATTCAGCAAGCAATTCCTTTGTAGTTTAAATAACTAAACTCATTTACTATTTTTTTAAAAAAAACATTTATTGAGATAAATTTGTTCTCATCAAAATTTAAATGTAGTTTGATGCATTATGACTCCTATTGCTTTTAAACCTATTATTTCAAGCAAAAATCATTGACTGAACAACAACGACAACAAAATTTAGGAGGCATAGTTTGACCACTCAGCCTTTGTGCATGCAAATGTTAACATTTTTTCCAACGTAATAATAAAATCTCATTGATCTCATCAAATTGGGAGAAAGTCCAGTGTGATTGAAAGGAACAATTTTGAATTTTAGAACACTTGTTAAAGTAATCTAATTGTATTGCGCATGAGGAATTAGGGCTGCTATGGAGTTACACATTGACCTCGACAACTCACATAAACTTGTTGAATCTCGAAGTCTTTATCAAGGATAGATGATTCCACAGAAAGATCTCTTGGGTCCCTCACAGCTTGTCTTCTCTAACTGTGCCTGGCCTGCCTTTGTCCTCTCCTGTTTCTCCTCCTCCTCCTGCTGCCACAGTTTCTGGATCTCCTTCTGGGCATCTTACATGCTGGGATTCCTGGGCTCCGTCCCTGGATCCTGGCACTCCCCACCTTCATGGCTATGACAGCCACCGCCAGCTCATAGCTTCCAAGTTCCTGTGTCTCTGCCTCAGCCTCCTGCTCCCGGCCTCCTGGGAGCAGGTGAGACGACCACGGGGCACAGGTATCCACAGGCATGCCCAACCTAACAGGTACACAAGGAACTCCTCTCCTTCCTTCTCCCACCCCAGATGTTGCTCTTTCCCTGTTTTCCTCATTTAGGTGAAAAGCACTAGCACTCATTTAAATTTAAAAATAACTCTGTTTGTCATCCCTATATCCCATACAGGAATTTAGACCTTAGAGATAAATAATAATAATAATAATAATTCTGAAGCGTAGAGAGGTTAAGCAACAAGTCCAAGGCTACGTGGCTAATCAGGGGTGGAGTTTGGATTTAGACCCAAGTCTTTGACTCCAAGGCTGTGGTTCTTCAGAATGGTCCTGCCCAATCAGGGGCCTGGTGTTGTCCTCCATGTGTCCCTGTCACCACTCACATCCGCCGCACTACCAGGCCCTGAAGACTCCTGGTCCTCAGACGTTTGCCAGGGCGTGGTTCAGTCTCCCACACCCTCCTCTCCCTTCTCAGCCACCCCCTAACCCGTCTCCCATCTTCCTTTTTCATGCCCCATTAGCTCTTCTAAGTCCTTTGCATTTAATCATAAATTTTAGAATTGTCTTTTAAATCTCTATTTAAAACCCTGCTGGGATTTTTATTGGGATTGTACTGAATTGGGAGAATTAACATTTTACCAATGTCGAGTGTTTCAATTCAAGAATGTGCTATATCTCCAACTATTTCTGAATTTTCTCTCAGCAACGCTTTGTAATCTTTAATGCACAAGTCTTGCATATTTTGTTAAATTTTTCCCCTAAGTGTTTCACATTTTTGGCATAATTTTTAACATTTTTCTTTTACAATTGAGAAGTTTATTAGCTTTTATTTGAGAATTGGTACTCAGACATTATGAACAGTTTGTACATAATTTATTTTTGTGGTCCTGGGGATCAGACCCAGGGGTACTTTACCAATAAACTATATCTGCAATCCTTTTTACTTTTTATTTTGAGATAGTCTCTCTAAATTTCTGAGGCTAGTCTTGAATTTGTAATCCTCTTGCTTTAGCCTTCCAAGACACTGGGATTACAGGTGTGTACCACTGTGCCTGAGAGATTTGTACACAGTTCTTTTTTGGTACTGGGGATTGAACTCAGGGGCACTTTCCCACTAAGCCGTATCTCCAGCCTTATTTTGTATTTTATTTAGAGACAGGGTCTCACTGAGTTGCTTAGTGCCTTGCTTTTGCTGAGGCTGGCTTTGAACTTGCCATCTTCCTGCCTCAGCCTCCATAGCTGCTGGGATTACAGGCTAGTGCCACCGTGCCTGGCTGTACACAATTCTTTTTTTCTTTTTTAAATATATATATTTTTAGTTGTAGGTGGACATAATACCTTTTTATTTTATTTATGTGGTGCTGAGGATCGAACCCAGGGCCTCACACATATGAGATAAGTGCTCTACCACTGAGCCCCAGCCCCAGCCCCCTACAATTCTTAATATAAGTAATGAAATTCCAAAAGGCCTTATAGTTGTAATCCTTTTTGAACAATTATCCTCTATCACTCTTTTCTTTCCTTTCTTTCCACCCACCGTTTCTCTCTCTCTCTTTTTTTCTTCTTTCTTTTTCTTAAGATGGGATCTTGCAGGGGTGAGATTGTGGTTCAGTGGTAGAGAGCTTCCTGGCATGTGTGAGGCACTGGGTTCGATTCTCAGCACCACATAAAAATAAACAAATAAAATAAAGGTATTGTGTCTGTCTACAACTAAAAAGTATTAAGAAATAAAAAATATATATGGGGACTTGCTGTGCTGCCCATTCTAGCCTCAAACTCCTAGGCTCAAGTCTTCCTCCCACCCCAGCCTCCTGAGCGGCTGGGACTCCAGTTGTGTACCACCATGCCCAATTTTTCTGCTTAGATCCCGAAGACAAATTGTCCTTAAGAAAACAAGTAACAAGTGCCAATATCTTCTGATCATGGTAAGCTATCAGGTCTTGAGTCCTACAGATTTACAGTTTAAGATCATATACACTGTGTGCTCAAAACTCCTAATCTTTTACAGCACATTAACAAAATTATTAGGGAAAACTGGTTGATCAGGACCAAAGACGTCACAGTGAACCTTTAAATCTGCTAGGGAGGCCTAGATCAAAGCAGAGTTTTCTGCAAGACACTACTCTATAAACAAGTATCAGGAATAGAAATTAAATAACTTAAAATGTTTACAGCATATTAAATCACCACCCACTCTAAACTGACATTTTCTTTGTTTGGTATCATAAGATATTTTAAAAAATCCCCTACCACAAACCTATGGAATATTAAGATCCAAACATTTAATACCTCCCTTATTAAGAGATTTCATTACTTTCTGGTTGCTCAGAAAAATAAACCACCAGCACTTGATTTCACTTCTTTAAAAAATGAATATTTCAATGTACTTACATACTTTTTTAAAAAAAGATGATACAAGATTCCCTCTTTCTTAAAAATGTCTTTCTAGAACCCTGGAAACTTAAATTTACAAGATCGTTGGTGAGCTATTTCTCTGGCTTGTCACAAGAAGCAAGACTCAGGACCGCAGATAAGATTTTGTACAGTATGTTTATCAACGTTGGTGCCCAGCTGGCTTGGACAGATTTATAATGACATGTCATGAGGGGAAATTGGGACCTCGGCTCCTCCTTTTCTTCTCTTTTTGTGTCCTGGTCATCAGGCGAATGGCTTTACTCTGCCATGCACTCCTGACACGATATTCTGTCCCCACACTGAGGTCTAAAAGAAATGGTCTGATCATGTCTGAAATTTCCCAAACCGTGAGCCAAAGTAATTTTTTTGTTTGTTTTAGAATTTGATTGTCTCGGGTGTTTATCACTGTAAAAGAAAGCTGACTATGCAGTGTTATATTATTCAATTCACTTCTGACACTGTCTGTTCTTAGTACAAATTACACAGATTAAGGACTCAGTCCTGCAAGAAGGCTCTCCTACTTCAGTTACCAAATGGCAAGTCCAGGTGTCACCTGAGCTTCTGATCTCTTGACTTTAAATCAGAGGTTCCCGTATCCCCTGTTTGAACTTGATGTTTCCAAGAACAACTCACAGAACTAACGTATTGCCAGTTTATTATGAATATAACTCAAGGAGTGGCCAGATGGGGGAGACGCATAGGGAAAGGTTTGAGGAACTTTCATGCGCTCTCCAGGTGCTGCTCTCCATATGCTCAGAACCCAGAAGCCCCCTAGGCTCTCTCCTTTTGGGTGTTTATGGAGACATCGATGTATCAGCCCAATTGATTAAATCATTAGCCACTGAAGATAACTCAGCCTTCAGCCCTGCCCACTCCCAGGAGTGGGGGCAGTGAAAAGCTCAACCCTCTAATCATGTGCTTTGTTCCCTGGAGACCCTTTCCAATTTGGGGGAATCCTGGAGTCCCCCGCCACTATTCATCTCATGGGGATAAAAAAACACTTATTACTTCTGGAATTCTAGGGTTCTTAGGAGTTGTGGGCCAGGAAATGATGACAGAGTCCAAGTATACATTTTTTTATTATGTCATAATTGTATCCATCTTCATAGTATCATACAGAGTCATTTTACTTACCCCCCAACCCGTTGTGTTCTGCCTTTTCAATATTTCCTTTTCCTAAACATGACCATCCACTGATTTTTTTTTACTGCCTTCATAGTTTCTCACTTTTGAGAATGTCATATAAGTGGAATCGAAAAGTAGCCTTTCCTGATTGGGTTCTTTTACTTCATAACAGGCACTTAAGATCCCTTTGTCTTTTTATGGCTTGATAGCTCACTTTATTTTATCACTGAATAATATTCCATCATCTGGATGTACCCCAGTTTACTTATCCATTCACCTACTGAAGGTGAGGTATCCATTCACTACACCTTGGGTTGCTTCCAAGTTTTGGCAGTTATATACCTAGCTGCTACACATGTCCATGGGTAGTTTTTGTGCAGTTCTGTCTTCAACTCTGTTGGATAAATAGCAAAGAGCATGATTTCTGGATCATATGGTAGGAGTCAGTTTAGTTGTATAAGAAACTGCCAAACTGTCTTCCACAATTTGGTACCATTTTGTGCTTCCACTAGCAATGAAGGAGAGTTCCTGTTGCTCCATATCCTCTCCAGCATTTTGTGATATCCACTTTGGGATTTCAGCCATTTTAATAGGTGTGCTACAGTGTCTCATTGTTTTAATTTATTTTCAGTTCTCTAGTGACAGTTGATGTTGAACATCTTTTCATATGGCTATTTTCCACTTTCTTTGGTGAGGTATCTTGTTCAGATTGCATATATATGATTTGGTCTTAAGTTTCTCAAGAGAACTATAAACTCTATCCCTGCACTGATGTGGTTCTAGGGAATTTGGTCATGGGTCTTTACAATGTGCCTTTCACAGGATACTTCTTTACTTGCTGGTGCAGGCTCTTTGTAGAGTCCCAAGAAGGTACAGGGTATCACATGACAAGATAGGTACATACAAAAGACAGAGCCAAATTGGCTTGTGTCATAGGCTCGATCTTGAGATAAGTCACTAACCCATTAATCTACTCATGGCAGAGCCCTAATGACCTAATCACCTTTAAATTTTCCATCTCCTCAGTACCTCACAATGAGAATGAAATTTCCACATGCACTTTGGTGGGGACATTCGAACCCTAGCAGGAATTATTAAGTGATTCTTTTACAAAGTCCTGAAGCTAGTCAGCTAGAGAGCTAAGATTCAAGATCTGTCTGACTGTTTCTGCCTTTCTTCACCACCCCTTGGCCCCCACCCCTACCCCTACTTGCTGACTCACTGCCTATGAGGTAGTGTCTGTTGGCTTCCAAACCAGAGGCTGGCCAGCTCTGAGGAATGTTATAGGTCCCTAAAGGAAAACAAGAGGACAGATGCTTAGAAAATTGCTAAATATCATTTCCTTATTTGCAAAGAGAGAATTGCTCTTTCCATTTGTCTACTTAAGGCAAACTGCTTTTGCTTATTGATTTATTTATCTTAATATGATTTTAGCCTCTAAGCTCTGCCAGAAACCTGAAGGGTCTGGAAAATTGTCTGAAGCCATGTTATAGTGCAGGGGGAGCCATGTTATAGTGCAGATGTACCTGTCTTATCATGTGATACCCTGTACCTCCTTGGGACTCTACAAAAGCAAACTTCAAACCTGCCACTCTGTTTTATGCGTGTCTTGCCAAACACTGGCCTTTTCTCATCTAGGGAACTTGGAAGCCCAGTGTGACTTCCAGTCTGGGCTCTTTGGACCTGTGAGTTCATCGATGCCCTGAAAGGACTCAATAGCAAGCACTCCTGCTTGATATATATCGAAGGTAGGTGACATAAACTCAGTACCATAACTCAATAAACATTAAGTGCTCAATGAACATTAGGATTATGATTTTGTACTTGTCAACCTCAAATTTTACCCCCTGTATATCCTTCAACCTCAAATTTTACCCCCCTGTGTGCATGTATGTATGCATATATGGTGTCTTAGGGCAACGGAAGAGACTGCTGTTTATTACCCTGCCTGGTTCCATTCATGTATTGTCACTTCCGACATTCTGTTTCAAGTCACATAGAAGTAAGCATTCATTTAGCTGACAACCTATCACAGGGCATCTTTCTGCGTAAAATGAACCAATTTATAGTCATTGCTGACAGCTGTTTTTGAAGGCAAGGCCATTTTCCTTACTTGATTGCGAGGAACAGTGATTAATTCAGCTCATCAGCCTGCAGGAGTAAATGCTAAAAAGGGTTTCATTGTGTGAAGCCCCTACTTAAAACCTACATTTCTGAATATCGGAGCTTCCTGAACTTCCACTGGACTTCCAGAGGTCATTCAATCCACCCTCTGCCTCCTCCACTATCTGTAAAGACCTCTCAGGAAAAATAGTCCCTGTTTCTCTTTGGCAATGAGCCATCAGAGGAGGTGAACTTGGCAGTATATTTGCTTTAGGATTCTGTGGACATTAGAAAAGGGACCCTGCCCCCTGAAGTGACTCACTAGTGCCCCAAAAGGACAACACCTGATGTCCACCTTCACAGGACATATTCAAGGTGGATAGAACAAGGTCCAGTGTCTTTTCTCCCTATTTGCTCCTGGTGGGGGGAGGAGATGGATGGGAGGAAGAATCTCTTGACATAATGTCGAGGTGTTTTGCTGTGAGAAGCATTGAACATGGGAGTAGCAGAAAAGCATTCCCTGCTCTGTCCCCTGCTGCGGACCATGAGAAGACTGGGAGGACCCCATTCCACGTGACTTCTACAATCTTGCTGTGTACCTTCAGATAGAGCCAGGACTGCCCCCCTCCCCATGGGAATTGAGGGATAGAAAAGACCTAGAGAAATGTGGAGGAAGGAGGGAGGGAGGGTGAGAGCAGAGAGTAAAGGGACTTCCACACACTGATCTGTCGGAGCGGATGGGAGCTTAATGGGAGAAGACAAATGGTGACCTGGGCTCTGGACGCTGTGGTCAGTGACCCTGAATGGGTCTGTCTGCTCACCCTAACAGAGCCTATGGACACTGCCAAGTGGCTTCCAGGACATTGCTCTTCCCTCTATGGGTTAAACTTAAACTGAAGCATCTGCTGGGTCTGGTGGCACATGCCTGTAATCCCAGCTACTTGGGCAGATGAGGCAGGAAGACCCCAAGTTCAAGGCCAGCCTCAGCAACTTTGTGACGCCCTAAGCAATTTAGCAAGACCCTGTCTCAAAATAAAAAATAAAGAAGACTGGGGATATAGCTCTACTGTAGAGGGCCCCTGGGTTCAATCTTCAGCACCAAAAAATACAAAAACCTAGCACAATTATGTATGATACACAATACTTAATATTTTTAATTTTTAAAATTTATATGTAATAGTGGAATGCATTACAATTCTTATTACACATATAGGGCACAATTTTTTCATATCTCTGGTTGTATACAAGGTACATTCAATTCATGTTTCCATACATGTACTTTGGATAATGATGCCCATCACATTCCACCATCATTTCTAACCCCATGCTCCCCCTCCCTACCCCACTATGAATCAGCCTCCTTATATCAAAGAAAACACTCAGCATTTGTTTTTTTGGGATTGGCTAACTTCACTTAGCATTATCTTCTCTAACTCCATTCATTTACCTGAAAATGCCATGATTTTATTCTTTTTTATTGCTGAGTAATATTCCATTGTGTAGATATGCCACTTTTTAAATATCCATTCATCTACTGAAGGGCATTTAGGTTGGCTCCATAGTTTAGCAATACTTAATATTGATAATAAACTACTGTGTTGGTGGTTTATGTATTTACTCTAGTATATCTCTATTTTTGAGTGTACTCTTATTTATGTAAGAAAAGAGGTGACTAAAACCATCTGCTGTGTGATGCTGGCAGCAGCCTCATCCATTTGCCTGGTCTGTCAATTACATCTTTCTTTTTCTCCTGTGCTTAATTTCATCTCATGTTGTTTTGTTCACCATGGTCCTGGGAGCAGTAGGCCATCAAACACACACGCACACACACACACACACACACACGTACTCACGTATGCACGCACACACATGCACACACACGCACGTGCGCACACACACTATACACACATACATCTGTATATATTTTACAGCCTAAGTGTGTAGTAGGCTATACTAGATTATGTTAAGTACACGCCAATTACTTAATGTAATCTAGTATAGATTACGTTACACACCAATGTGTGCACACCTAATGATGGTGTCCCCCTCAGATATCAGAAGGTGTCACCATCATTAAATGATGCATGACTGGGCTGGGGATGTGGCTCAAGCGGTAGCGCGCTCGCCTGGCGTGTGTGTGTGACCCGGGTTCGATCCTCAGCACCACATACAAAGATGTTGTGACTGCCGAAAACTAAAAAATAAATATTAAAAAAAATTTCTCTCTCTCTCTCCTCTCTCCTCTCTCTCTCTCTCTCTTAAAAAAAAAATGATGCATGACTGCATTTCTTCTCACCTGAGTTGGGCTTAGTCTTTGTGTTAAGCTGTTTTTGTTTTATGTTTATACATCTTCATTTTCTTTCTTCTTTATTTCTCCCATAAATTAAACAAAATTTCACCACTTTCTTTCACTGCATAGACAAGCAATAGTTCTGAATCCTTTATATATCCATTTCTGCTACCATAGTAATAGGTCGGTCAAAAAAAATCACAGTGATCAATTTGTTAAATTTGTCCTAAGAACAGGTTACATTGCAAATGGCCAACTTTCATAGTTAAATCATAGGATAATATTTTGGCTTTGGAATTTATAATGTGCTCTCTCATTCCTTTCTAACATTTTCTCTTATTCATTGTCCTCTCTGAAGTCAACATTTTTAGGATCCCATTTTACAGATATGAAGAAAATAGCTCAAAAAAGAAAAAAGAAAAAATCAGGGCTTCCGGCTCTGTGTCTCCTGCTATTGCTAATTAACACACTCTGAATAAAAAAAAAAAAAAAGACTGTCCACAGAGACATGTTAAATTTATGGGAGTTCCACATAGATTTCCAAACAGCTGGAGATGGTGCAAAAAAAAAAAAAAATAGTTGAGATGTTGATTTTCCAACTCACTGGCCATCTGCGGTGGAGACTGGAGGTGAGGATGGTTTTTGTGCTTTTGGATGGACGCACCGACTTGCACACATTGGATGTTGCACATCTGCAGAACCGCGGAGCACCGCAGGGTCAAGGTTCCAGAACTGTTGGCAAGAGCTAGGCTTTGTATTTCCCAAAGAAAACACACTGCTGTGAAAGGAAGAAGCTGGTTTTCTCCAGCTGCTTAGTCATTAAGAAGCAGGAAGCCATCTCTCCAAGGCAGCAGCAACCCTCAGAAAAAAAAGAGCATCTTTTCCTCAATACAAAGGAGAGACTCCTGCTCACATGCTGCTCTCTCCCTGGTCCTTCTGGGGCATCGTTACCTAGAAGAGCCACAGGCTCCGGCAAGATGGCCGCGCAGGTGTGCAGAGACATGCTCGCGCTCTGGATCTGTGCCTGGGAGCTCAGAGTTGGCCAGGTTCCCTCAGGGGACACATTCTGCCATCTGTACAGCGAAGCGACATCTTCCTATTACTTGTTCAATGTAATAGGTGCCGAAAATGAGCAATTTCACACCTTTCCCTCCGCCTGCAAGACATTAAAAAGAAAAATGCTGATGTGACTGGGAGTCATTTTCCGAAGCCCGTGGATGGCTTCGATGTCAGTTACTGGCTCTCAGGTTGTTATTTACAGGGCTGTTTATCCCCACTAGGGTAGTGGCACTTAATAAGTAGCTCAAAGTGGCTCAGGAGCCAGGCCCAACACTGCATATAAACCACTGTCTTGTAGTGTAGCCGATGAGTGTGTGGGAGGTGAACCTTAAATCACTTGCTTGATGGATTTTTTTTTTCCTCCTCTTTCCCTGGTAACAGGAAAAAGAATCTCAGTTTTCTCCCTAAGCCTGAGGCGGTGGGGCTTGTGCAAGTTCCTTTTCCTTCCTTGCCCAGAAAACAAAGATGCATACATGTTCCCCAGCCCTGCAAACACAGCCTTTCTTTCAGCGGGTCCCTGGATCGGGTTTCCCTGCCCCCTGGGCTGGCCCCAGTGTAACTCAGCAGATCTCCGGGTCCATTCCTTCTCTGCACATAGGCTGCTTTGTAAGCAGGAGAAACAATCCACAAAACATTACACTAAATCCCTGTGGGAACCAGGTGGGTAGGTGTGTGTTTGCACACCCAGAACTGTACACATTGCAAACGAACCCGCAGAGACAGTGACCTTGCTGGTCCATACAGACGCCAGCCAGAAATGCTGTCCGTTCCGTTTAGTAAATTAGCCACCCTGACCATCCGAGATGTCTCCTGATGCCTGGAGACAACAGGGGACCCAAACCTGAGAACTCCCAAACTGGGTCACATGCCAACTGTGCCTGTGACAGGCTGGGCGGCCCCCAACAGTGCCCTGGTAAACCCCAAGGTGCCTCTAAGGAGCCCCTGCAGCTAGCTACCCAGGACCCCTCTGACTGCTCAACCTGGGACCCAGGGAGGAATTCACAGAGCAGAGGAGGGTGGAAGCCTGGGGCTAACCCCACGTCTTCTCTGTGTTTTTGACACTGTTGCTAGCCCTTCACATCTCCTCCTGTACCTAAGCAGAGCTCAGAGACCAGAAGAAAAGCCACGAGTTGTCTGTGGGAGGCTGTGTTTTAGCATTCTCTTTGAGTGTTTGCTAAAGTAGCATTTTAGAAGTGGTGAAGAATGCTTTCGTCAAAGCTGCAGTTGGCAGGAGGATGAAGAGTGTTTTATAATCAGAAAGCTGCACCGGGACTCTGTGTCGGGGAGAATCTGCATTGCTGGCAGCTCCAGAAGCCCCATCATTGGGTCACCTCATCTCTTTTCTATTTTCCCCACTCTCTTCCTCCATTGATGAGCCTTTTCCTCTTTGGGAGATGCCGTGGTTTGGATAAGTGGCCCTTAAAGACCCTTGTGTTGACGGTTTGGTCCCCATTTTGGCACCTTTAGTAGGTGGTAGAACTTTTAAGAGGTGGGGCTTAATGGGAGGTCTTTAGGTCATTGGGAGTACGCCCTTTGTGTTAGTCAGCATTTTGTCACTGTGACCAAAATATCCAACAAGAACATCTTCAAGGAGGAAAGGTTTATTTTGGGTTTCAGTTCCAGAGGTTCAGTCCATGATCAGCTGAGTCCACTGTTCTGGGCCCAAGGTGAGGTAGAACATCATGGCAGGAGGAGCAGTGCTCCATGCTTGGCAGCCAGGAAGCAGAGAGAGGGAAGGGGGAAGGGGCTACAGGGACAATGAACCCTTTCAGGCCACGTTCCCACTAACCCTCCTCCTCCAGCCATGCCCCTCCTGCCTACAGCTCCATCCAGTCAATCCATTCAAACTTTAATGGACCTCTGATGAGGTTAAAGCTCTCACAGTCCAGTTATTTCACCTCCAAACATTCCTGTGTTAATCCAGGAGCTTTTGGGGGACAGCTCATATCCAAACCACAACACCCTTGAACAGGAATATAAGACCCCACTCTGTTTGTCTCCTGCTGTCTCTTTTTTATCCCAGACACAAGGTGAACAGTTTGCTCTGCCATATTCTTCCCACCATGTTGTATTGCCTCCCTAACAAGCAATGTGGCTAACATATCATGAACTAAAACATCTAAATCTGTGTGCCAATAACTTTTTCCTTATTTAAAGTTGATCATGTCAGGTATTTTGTTACAGTAACAAAAAGCTGACAAACAGGAGTAATCTTCAAAAACCTCAGTTATGTTTTCAAGGTGCTTTTGATTCACTTTTCCTTTTTTGAATAACACTTTTAATTAAGCATAACATCACTATAGAACACTGCCTAGGTTACGAGGGTCTAGCTCAAATAATGCTCACAAAGTGAATGAATTGGTATAAGCAGGAATCCAGACTAGGAAATAGAGTATCCCCAGCCATCCCAGACGCATTGAGTCCCATCCAGTCTCTATGCCCCACAAAGTATATCCACCTCTAGTACTGTCAATTCGTTCTGCTTGGTTTTGAACTTTATTTAAAGGAATTCAGTATGTCTCTGAGATACATCCATGGAGAGTGTGGGGTAGCTTGAAGAATGTTCCAGTTTGTGACTAGCTCTGAAAGAACACTCACCGAAAAACAAGTGTAAGAAAATGCTTTGGAAGGAATTTCAAAATCAACCTGATTGTGGATGGGAGATCTTACAAACTTCAGTCTTCTGAGCTGACCTAGAGGTAAAAGGTAAACTGAGACCCTTAAGCTCCATCTTCCACTCTCAAATGTTCTGCCACAGCAATCTCAGCTTCTGTTCTCATTTACTTCCTGGTATAATGATTAAAATTATGTCAAATATTGCTGTTTGCTTAAGTGAGTTTGCTGAAACCCCACACACCTAAGACTGGAATGCAGTACAAAGTGATCAATTGAGAATCTAGTTCCAAAGGGTGTAGGGTCGGAACCTACCGTGGATGAGCAAATCAACAAGCATTTACAAAAAACCTCTGGGTGCTTTTCCTTCATTCACCTCTGTCCACAGGCCCTAAATGACTTCTGCCATTTTTTTTTTCACTTACAAATGAGATTACGTTATTAAAGAGACAAAAATGCAACAAAATATTATATACAACATTATCTTACACAGCACTAAAAAGTAAATCATGCTGGCTATGATCTGAATATTGATGTCCCCTCAAAATTCACATGTTGGAACTTAATCCCCAATACGATGCTATTAAGAAGTGAAAATTTTAGGGAGGTGATTAGGTAATGAGACCACAAAACTGGGATTTGTGGTCTTATGAAAGAGGCTGGGAGAGTGTGCTTTGCCCTCCCACAAGGTGAGGACACAGCAAAATGGCACCATCTATGAAGCAGAGAGCCCTTACTAGAAACCAAATCTGTCAATGGCGTGGACTTGGACTCCTAGATTCAGAATTGTGAGCACTGAATGTGTGTAGTTTATGAATTACCCAGTATATTAGTCAGCTTCCTTCTTCTTTTTTTTTTTTGGTGGTGCTGGGGATGGAACTCAGGGACTTTGTGAATATGAGGCAAGCACTCTATCAACTGAGCTATATCTTAGCTTTCTGTTGCTGTGACAAATACCTGGGAAAATAACTTAAAGGAGGAAGGATTTTTTCCCTATATTTTTTACTGGTACATTACAATTACCTAGAATAATGAGATTTATTGTTACATATTCTACCCACACAATAAAACAATATAATTTGGTCAATATTGTTCCCCAGTATTTCTTCTCACTCCCCTCCTACTTCTCCCTGGTCTCTCCCTTTTATTTTCATGAGATCTACTCCTCCAAACTCTCCCCCTCTTTTCCTCTCTAGCTTCCACAAATGAGAGAAAACATATGGCCCTTGGTTTTCTTATTTTGGCTTATTTTGCTAAACATAATGCTTTTAAGTTCCATTTGTTTTCCTGCAAATGACATAATTTCATTCTTCCTTTGGCTGAATAAAACTCCATATGGATATGCACCACATTTTCTTTACCATGCATCCATTGACAGATACCTGAGCTCATTCCATAATTTGGCTGATGTGAGTTGTGCTGCTATAAACCTGGCTATGCAGGTTTCACTATAGTATGCTCACTTTAATTATTTAGGATAAATACTGAGGAATGGTGTATAGCTGGGTCATATGGTGGTTCCATGCCTAAACTTTTGAGGAAACTTCATATCGATTTCCATAGTGGTTGTACTAATTCAGAATCCCGCTCATGGTGTAAAAGTGTTCTTAAAGGGGGGAAGATTTATTTTAGCTCAAAGTTTTGGAAGTTGTAGTCCAAGGCTGGCAGCTTCGGTTGCTTTGGGCCTGATAGGGCGATGAGCATCCTGGTGGGATGGTGTGGTGGAGGAGCGCTGCTCACTGCCTGGTAGCCAGGAAACAAAGAGAGGGGGGAGGGTGAGGGTAAGGAAGGTCCAGAAATAAGATTGACCATTCAAGAGCAAGTCCCCTGTGACCTACTTTTCCAACTAACTCAGTTTCTACCACTTTCTAATAATGTCATCATATTATTAATTCATTAATGGGTTAATTCACTGTGAGTTCAATCTCATGATCCAACCACTTCCCAAGAGCCTTAGGTCTGAACATTACCATATTGGGGACCGAGCCTTCAACAGTAAGCTTTTGGGAGACATTCCAGCTCCAAACTATAACACTCAGTCTGAGGTATTTTGTCACAGCAGCACGAACAGACTAAGATGGTGCCCAAGATGGACAGTCAAATAGGAGACCTGTGACACCAAAGCCATCCTTGGCATAGAGGAAGCCAGAAACAGCCCTGCCATGCAGAAATCTCGGTGAGAAAGCCTGCCTACCTCTAGCCTTGGCATGTAAGGAAGGAGAAGGAAACTTCCACAAGAAGTTGAATCACAAAGAAATATTTGGATAGGTTGTGGACTGAACTCACACTGCCGAGCATACAACTTAATTTAAGTGGCCTGTGGTTGGTAATGCCGTCAGGTTCTGGCAGGAGCAAAGGCTGATTTTTTTTTTTTCCTGAAAGAATCAAACTTCCATCCAGGTGACAGCAGTTGTAAGCTGTCATTAAATGTAAGATTGCTTCAAATTTCAGAGATCTTAGAAGGTGAATCCATGACATATGGTAATTATGTGGTAATAACACCTGCTTCTCAGATTTGTGGTGGAGATTGGAGTGGAAATGTGCCTGGAACATAATAAGGTGAATAGATTGTAGCCACTTACAGAGCAGAGCATCCAACCGTGCTGTATTCGTGAAGACCATCAGCAACTCGGGTCATAATCCCAAGTAACATCAGGGCAGGCGGGAATAGCCAGCAAGACAGGCATTGAACCTGGCTGTGAGCAATTGAACAGTTAACAGGTGAAGGAGAAGCCATACTCCAGGCTGTGGAAACAGGATTAGCAAAGGTTTGGGGGCAGATGTGAACATGGCATAGGAAAGAGGAGGAAGGAAACAGGCTCAAGGAGATGAGCCCAAAGCATGAGGTGGGAAAAGGAATGTGCTGGGGTAGGTGATATGGAGTTCTGTCATGAGGCTGACTGATGATCTGGGGCAGGAAAACTGCTCTGCCACTGTCACCTATGCCTGCCAGGCAAATATGCAACTATAGAACTGGGGGCAGTCTTGAGTAGTGTTAGGATTTGGTAAAAGTGTGCTTCAGAGATCTGCATTAGGGTGGTATGCTGGGTGGCTAGAGGTGACCTGCCATCTAGGAGACGATAGCACAGACCCACCCAAGTGGATAAAGTGAGACTCACTGTCTGACGGGACGGTCATGGGGTGGGAGGAGAAAGGGCACTTGAGGATGATAGCAGGAAGGGAGAACAGGATTTCAGTCTAATGTCTGGATGAATGAAAGGGATACAGAAGAAAGGAATTAACAGGGGCTGGGGATGTGGCTCAAGCGGTGGCGCGCTCGCCTGGCATGCGTGCGGCCCGGCACCACATACAAACAAAAGATGTTGTGTCTGCCGAAAAAGCTGAAAAATAAACATTAAAAATCTCTCTTTCTCTTTCTCACTCTCTCTTAAAAAAAAAAAAAAAAGGAATTAACAGTGAAGAGCCTTCCTGTCTCGCAGCAAAGGCCTGTGGGTACGTCTGAGGTCATTTTATGAAAATCTCTATGGGTTGTGTCTCAGGCTGGCTTTTCCTGTATCCCAGCCTCCCTATTTCTGAGGGCCTCCCTCCCAGGGCGTCAGATTCCATCTCTCCTCGTCCCCAAGTGAGTCTATTAGTAGTTATGTGACAGTTAATGACAATATGCACCCTGAGAAATGTGCCATCAGGAAATTTCATCATTGTGTACTTACGGTGTACTTACTGAAGCGTAGATGGTAGAGCCTGCTCCACACTGAGCCATACTGTATTTATATATATCTATGTTGTGTAGCTTATTCTCCTAGGTCCTCTATGAAGAAAATGACACAAGATTAAATCAAGCGCAAGAGAAAATGATACAATCAAGAGACAAGGTAAACATGAGATGTAGGAGGCTGCCACCAGTGTCACACGGTATCACGTTTTACAACGAACTTTAAAAAAATTAGTAAAAAGTACACTCTAAAATCATAAAAATATAGTATAATAAATACTTAAGCCTGTAATAGCCACTTATTATCATTGCCAAGTATTATGCACTGTTTATAATCGTATTGCTCCACTTTTAGGACTGGCAGGGCTGTGACGGGTTAACACCAGCACCACACGAGTAACACATGGATGTCAAGATCACTAGGCCATTGGAGTTTTCCAGGGCCACTCTAATGCTGTGGGACCACTGTCACATATGCAGTTGTGGACATGACTGTATATCCTCCCTTCAACGTCTCCACTTCCAGAAGTCAGCTCAGACTTCTCTCATCCACAGAGTACCTTTGCTGGGCCTTTGACAAACTTGCGAGGGCTCCTCGACAGGAGTCCGCCCCCCTTTTTCTTTGCTTTTCAGAATCATGGTGGTGTTCAGCTTCTCCAGTGCTTTTCTCTATTCTGGGGCAGTTTGTGCTGGTGGTGGGCACAGGCTTGTCACTGGAGTGCCAGTTGGGCAACCATGACCACCAAGGGCACAGCACGTCCTGGTCACTGCTTGCAACTCTCCAAACTTGTCCTCCCCGTACCCATTCACATAATCAACCACGAGACAAACCGTCCTGCAATATGAAGCTGAAGGGAGGGTGCTGAAGAAAGGAGGAAGTGGAAGAGCAATGAACACGAGAAGATGCTCAACCTCATGGTAATTGGGAAAAGGAATGTCTGACATTGCCAAGTGTGGGTGAGGGTTAGGTCCTGCACCCACAGAGCGGCATGTCCATCCTCAGCTGCCTGGATTGGCCCACTCCCGTAATGCCCCATTTCACACCCACTGGGAACACCAGCATCCTTTTCCATATTTCCAGGGAGAAGGAGGCTGTTTTGAGATTTCTCAAAGTCACCTCTACCTTCTTGTCCTATAACCCTTCCTCAAATTTTTGAGCATCTGTGCTACTGTTTGAATATGGGTGTCCCCCAAAGGCCTGTGTGTTGAGGTTTTGGCTTCCGGGTTGGTGTTATTGGAAGGTGGTGTAGGTGTTTAAGAGGTGAGGTCTAGTGGGAGGTCCTTAGGCCATTGGGGGTGTGTCCTGGAAAGGAATTATGGGGCCCTGTTCTCTTAACAGGAAGAGAACTGTTTCCTGGTGTGGGCTTTCATATTTGCCCTGACATGCGCGTCTCACCATTGCCATCTGGCACCCCCACAAGAGGCCCAATCAACGAGCCCTCCAATCTTGGATTTAAATCTCCAAACTGTGAGCTAAATAGTTTATAAATACTCTTTTCCAGTATATTTAAGACTTTTCCCTTTGTGAATTAATTACCTCAGGCATTTCATTGTAGTAACATGAAACTAATTATTACACTTTCCTTTAAGGAAAAAATGGAACTCGGAAAAACAGGAATTACACATTATGCAAACACTTTGGAGAGAAGACTGTCAATTTCTTCTAAGGTTGAAGACGTACATGCTGCTGTCCTTTAGTATCTATAGGGGATTGGTTCCAGGACCCATTCTAGAAACTCAAATCTGAGGATGTGCAGATTCATCATATAAATGTGGTATAGTATCTGCCACTAACCTACAAGTCCTCCTGTATATTTTAAATTATATCTAGATTATTTACAATACCTAACACAATATAAAGGCTATGTAAGCACTTGCTATATTGTTTAGGGAATAATAACAATAAAAATTCTCTACAAGTTCAGGATAGTGTCTTCTTTTTCTTTCTTTTTTTTTGGGGTGGGGGGGCATATTTTCCATCCTGGTTCAATCTGTGGATGTGGAACCCATGAACACAAATGGCAGAATGTTCCCCAGAATCCAGTAATTCATGTATACACAGGAATTACTCGAAAGGATTTGTTTAAAGTATTTGTAATGGCAGTGAAGTGGCAGCAACCTAACCCCCCTTCAGGAGGAGAATGAATAAACTCATTTATTTAGTTAATGCGGCAGTTAAACAGAAGAAATCAGGCCTGCATATATCTGAAGAACGTAATGTTGAAAGACAAAAGTAGTTGTCATTTATGTGCATTTCAAGAACACTCAAAATATTTATGGATACATGAATATCCAGTAAATTTACAAAATGAAGCTAAAACTGAGGCACTGAATTCAACACAATGGCCACCTTTGTATATGGGAGCCTCTGGGCAGACATGACCCAGGTGGGCACTTCTGCTATATCTGTCTTATTTATTTATTTATTTTGGTGCAGGGAATTAAACCTAGGATCTCCTGCATGCTAATCATGCCCTCTGCTAGTGGGCTACACTCCCAAATCCCCCCTTTTTTATTTACAGAAAACGCTGTAATTATGTAGTAAAATGCTAACATATTTTTTTATTTCAGTGGTGAGTAGATAACTGTTATGTCACCTTTTGTATGTTTGAGAGATTTCATGATTCAACATACATATGTAACTTCTTTAATTTTTTAAAAATTGAATAACTGCAAAAAAAATGCATCAAAATGTTCACTGTTGTTTGTACCATCATGGGAGAAATGTGTGGTTCCTTTCTCTCAACGCTTTTCCATATTTTGTGACTATGTTATTTTTATAATGAGAAAATTATAGATGATGATTTAGATTTCTTTAAAAAAATAATGACTTGGAAAATAAATATAAATAGCAAACCATGGCATCGTTCCGAGGCCAGGATGTTTGAATCAACCTCTTGGCACATAGGGGAACCTTTGTAAGGAGTGATTAATAAAACCCTTTGGGGAGGGTGTTAGCAGGCTCTGTTTGAGGGCTCCTGTCACACAATGAGCACAGTGTGTTGCCGATTCTGACACCAATATTTCTCAGGACCCAACTGATGGAATCTTTCTGAATATGTTATTTGTGGGTCCCCAAAAGGGAAAAAGATCTTAATTTACCAGCCAGACTCCAGGCTGGAAAGGGACAGACCAATTTTTATTCAGGTTCTTTATTCAGATTTTATTTCCGGCCAATTTAAAATCAGCATCTTTGGAGTGACCAAAGTTAATGCAGTGTTATTTTTGCTGCAGGAGGTCCTGGGTCCACAGGAGGGGCCCCTTCAAGTGTTCTTACCTGGATGGACCCTGGGCCTCTACCTTTGACATGTAAATAGAGTTGCTCAAAAACCAAATTCCCAAATATTAGGAAGTCAGAATCCTTCCTAGATTTCCAGGGAGGAGGAGGATGCTGCTTTAAGATACAGTCCTCTCTAGCTTCTTATTCTGGAATCGTTTCCCCAAATTATTGATGGTCTCACAGCAGGATCTTCCTGAACTTCCATCACCTCACGGGGTAAATACCTCCCTCCTGGAGGCTGAGGAAGTGGGGTGCGCATGGGAGGGTTAGGGTGGCTACCTTACAGCCTCACAAAACCTCCTGAAAATGAACATAAGCATATCCCTGGTATTTTAAGTCCCTCTGTTCTACTTGCCACCTAGACTTCCTCAGTGGCTCTTTCTTTCTTTCTTTTTTTTTTTTTTTGATGTATGATAAAAAATATATGACAGTGACATGCATTATATGACAGTGGAATGTATTATAATTCTTATTACACATATAAAGCACAAGTTTTTCATTTCTCTGGTTGTATACAAAGTGTATCACACCAATTCGTGTCTTCATATGTGTACTTTGGATAATGATGTCCATCACATTCCACCATCATTGCTAACCCCCTGCCCCCTCCCTTCCCCTCCCACCCCTCTGCCCTATCTAGAGTTCCTCTATTCCTCCCATGCTCCCGCTCCCTATCCCACTATGAATCAGCCCCCGTATTTTAGAGAAAACACTTGGCATTTGGTTTTTGGGTACTGGCTAACCTCACTTGGCATTATCTTCTCTAACTCCATCCATTCTCGGTGACTCTTTCTTAGGGCAGTACTTCCCCTTATTTGTCAATTCACTTTTCACGGTTTCAGTTGCCTTCAGTCAACTACGGTAGGAAAGCAAGAAATGGAACATCCCAGAAATAAGCAACTCAAACGTTTTGAGTACACTGGATTATAGTAAATTGTCACATTATTCTGTTTTGTTATTGTTCATATCTCACTGGGCCTAACTTGTAAATTAGACACCATCCTAGGTTCGTATATATAGGCCAAGCATGGTCTATCTGGGGGTTGGTGCTGTCTGCAGCTTTAGGGATTCACTGGGGGTCTTGGAAGCAATCCCCTGTGGATAAGGGGGATTGCTGAGGAACATTGCCTACTCCTTCATTTCTTTATTCTTCTCCGCCTAATTTTATCCATCCCTCCCACATTTTTTGTTTTGTTTGATCTTCTCTTTTCTGGTTGGGAGCTCCTAGCCCTTTCACCTTTGGGCACCCAAGAAAATTTATTAAACAGAATAATTTTGTTCTTATATCCTCACAGCCATCCCTCTTGGCTTTGCCCCCAAGGGCTACGTATTTCCTTCATAACACTTCCCCTCCCACCCCCCCTACCACCACCACTAAAGGGTTTGAGTTCTCTAGGCTAAGTGAAATTCTGCCCGCAGAAGTTAAATTGTCACCATCCCTTCCCTACCAATCCTGCTGCCAGCCCCGTCCCCTGAAACCCCAGCTCAGGAATCAAAACACATTCAAAACTGAATGCTAAATGTCAAATGAATGATATAAGCAAGAAGTTTTGTAGGCATTGGTGTGGCGGTGAGGAGAAAACAAGGTATTTGATGAGTCAGAGATGATTTAAGTTATCGAAAAGTCAGACATAGAAATAGAGTTTTCAACAGCAACATCTCAGAAACTGGGTTTCTGAATCCTCAGGCTGATTTTGCAGTTCCTCCTGTCTGGAACATACAGTGGCCCCTGTTTCCCGGGAGAGCTGGTGGTGGTGGAGGAAAGGTTTTAACTTCGCTCCAGTCTGACCATCCAGGAGAAAAGGAGGCTGTGATTTCCAGTCTGAAAGTGGAAGTAAAGGGACATTCCAACTAGGCACAACCCTGGTGACCTAACTCAGCTGAGCAGGAAGATAATATCTGAAAGGTGGCGCTGTATGAAAGAGTCACCCGTGCTATCAATGCCCACCTATATTCAGAAAAGCAGGCTGAAAAGAAGCAGAGCCCTTCCCACAGGGCCCAGGCAGCCTGTTTTGGAAATAAAACAACTAGGACCAACCACCAGCCAAGTGTATTGGCTGGAAGCAATTACCCGGTTAGAGTCAGTTGAATGGAGGAAGGACAAGCAAGCTCAGGAGACTCAAGCATCATCTAATTGATTGCAGGTCTGGCTCAGGATTTCATAGCGTCACCAATGACGGAGATGACAGCTGGCACCCATGTAGGCTGAAAGCCATCATCCCAGGCTGCATGTGAGGCTCCCTGCTGCCTCCTACAGGCCTGCCCTGAGCAGAACCTATTCCCAGGGAGTCAGGATACAGAGGGGCTATATAGCTCCACTGAGGATGTAGGAAGTCCCAGCACTGGTGGGAAGAGGCCTGAGCGCAGTCACTCCTCTGAGGGAGGGGCAGGGCTGGACACGTGTTTGTCTTATGACAAGGGACAGGTTTTTCTTCAATGCTTCCCTGGGTGTCTACATTCAGGACAACATTGGGGAGGTCACAACCAAGGTCAGTGCATCTGGTGGAGGGTAAGAAACCATTTCTGTGCAGCAGAGGGTTCTGATCTTCCAAATATTCTCTCCACCACAGTTGCAGGTTCTCTGGACTTTTGGAAAGGGTCTCTGTTCTGAGAAAGGGACAAATGAGGAAGGGGGGGGGCAAAGTCTTAGCAAACCCTCAGAATTCTGTCCTCCCAGAGATTCAAAACACAGCACATAAGTGGCTCCCTGTGCACTGGCTTTCTCTGAAAATGGCAGCAGTGGGGGCTCAGACTCTTCACAGCTGGGTTGAACATCTTTCCCAGCATAAATTACCCAGTGTGTGGAAATGCAAAGTGCATCCGAGAAGAGAGGATGAATTCCAGGACACAGAGTTCTTATTTACTTTTACTTTAGAGAACCACTCGGTAGTGCATTTCCACTCTGCCTTTCTTCTGTAACTGCTATTTTTGCTCTTATTTATGTTGTTCTCCCAGAAAACAAGGTGAAGTGGTTGTAGACCTTTGAAAGATTAATTATTTGGCATTGGGCACACCATTTCTTGTCAAAGGTGCCATGACCGGCATGCCTCGTGCTGGCACAATTGCAACCGGAGAAAGATTTTTCTATTGTGTTGAATCCTTCCTGTGAGGTATCTGTGTCTATGTTGTGTTGAGACAGAGAGCAACGGATTAATTACTGTTGCACCCATGGACATAAGATGTGTTTTCCAACACACCAGCAGAAGTACAGCTGTCTTTCTTCCCACCTTACCCATAATTTTGCTTGCCACAGTTTCATTTACCCAGGTCAACTGTGGTCCAAAAATATTAAATAAAAAAGTCCAGGAACAAACAATTCATAATTTCTAAGTTGCATGTTATTCTGAACATCATGATGAAATCTTGAGCTGTCTCATTCTGTTCTACCTGGTAGGTGAATCATACCTTTTCCAATGTATCCATGGTGCCTATGCTACCCTCCCAATAGTCACTTAGTGGCCATCTTGGTTACCAGATCAACTGCTGTTGTATCACAGTGCTTTTGCATAACTTTTAGTATCATTTGAAGTTTCAGATACCTACTAGGAATCTTTAAACATATTCTCCATAGGTAAAGGGACTACTGTAATAATTTTTCATTCAACTTGCATTGAAATTTAACCCAAGCCTGCTATCATTAAAAGGGATTATCAGGGGAAAGATGGCCCTTTTTATCAGGAGAACTCTTGGGACATGGCTACGGCAATAAGATGGTATGTCACTCCTAAATGACAGAGATAGCACCCACTTGGTATTGTGAGAAACATAACGTTGCACAAACGAGTATCATTATGTACATGTGTGCTTCCTGTTGTCTCTCACATATAAGTGGTGTAATGGTTAATTTGAATTGTCGACTTGATTGGATTAAGAGATGCCAAGGATTAAGAGGCTTATGGGTATGTCAGTGAGGGTGTGTCTAGGAATGAGTGGCATGTGGAATAGCCAACTGAAATTGAGACCCTCCCTAAACATGGGCATCAACGTCCAATAGGATGGTGGCTTGGATGGAATAGATATTGGAAGAAGAAGGAAGAAGCAACAGATGCAAGCTCCATTCTTCTTGATCGGGTTCTTTAGTGCTGCTGCGATCATCCGAGTATATTGGATTCTTGTTCCTTCACTCTTCCAGAGTGGACTCTGCCAGTGATTCTCTAGAAGCTTCGGTCTCAGGGAGGCGAGCACCATTGATCCTTCTTGTTCTGGGGCTTCTTCCTCTTGGACTGTGCAGCTACTGGTTCTTCCAGCTCTCCAGCCTGTAGACAGCCATTGTGGACCACCCAGCTTCTGGTCCTGTAAGCCAACCTAATAAGTCCCCTTTTTATAATTATACATCCTGTTGATTCTGTTCCTCTCGAGAACCCTGACTAATACAAGTGGAATGATAAGGTACTTGTCAAAAAAAAAAAAAATCCCTTCCTATACATGGCTCATCATTAATAGGGTGTTGAATTGAATTCTGATTATTTGGTGGATTTTGCCCTATCTACATTCTAGGAACTAGTGAATCATTGACCTAGGATTGTAAGCAGAGCCCAAATTGGCTGACCAATCTTATATGTATCACTAGTACAGGTATGCACTAAATAAAATATTTATTGAGTGGAACACATCCACTAACTAGCCTAGAGACAAATTTTTTTTAGGAGATAAAGTTCATTGGAAAAAATTTCATAAAATTTTCATAAATATTGAGAAGAGAAATAGTACAGTATGATCCAAAGTATAATCATAATATATGGTTATTAAAATAACCATAATATCAGTATTATACTAATAATCACTTAATAACACAAGTATTCATTTATTTAAAATATTTTCTTATCTTCTAATCTTTCTTTTAACAGTTTATTCCAACCGGGATCCAAAGAAGTTCAAATGATTTTAATTGGTTGTATGTTAGAATATATCTCTTGAAGAAATCTAATTTTTATCCTGTAGAACCTGGATTTTTCTAATTACACTCATGTAGTATCTTGTAACATGTGTCTCTGTCCCATGTGTTTCTGGTAGTTAGATCTTAGATTCAGTTTTTTTTTTGCAAGGTGGTCAAGAATACTTTGCAGATAGTGTTGCGTGAGAAAGAGATTGTAGTAGACTCCATTGGTAGACTACCTGACATATATAATCTCTCTGTGGTAGTCTATTTGGGATACTATTACAAAATACCTGAGACTAGGTAATTCATAAACAATAGAAATTTATTGTGCATAGTTTTAGAGACTGGAAAGTCCAAGATCATGATGCCAACAGGTCTGGTGTCTGGTGAGGGCTGCTCTCTGCTTTATGAATGATGCCATCTTGCTGTATTCTTATGGCAGATGGGGTGAACAAGCTCTCTCTTTTATAAGGTAGAAATGCCATTCATGAGGTCTCAACCTCATGACCCAATCACCTCCCTACCTCTTAACACTGTTGCATTAGGTCTTAGGTTTTAACATATGAATTTTGGGGAGACATAAAAATTTGGATCATAGAACTCTCCTCTTCTGCTTTCTAGTAGAACATGATTTTGTTAAGATATTCTACCTCCCCTGTGCAGCCACCTATTTAGGGAAGATTCCATTTCCACTTCCCCAAGGTCCTGATGGCTCTGAACCAGCTGTAGTGACCTCATCTTTCTTGCCATTGGTTTAAATATGAACATGTGATATATTTTGTCCAATAGAACCCAAGGGACAGATTCATGGGATATTTTCAGGAAAGATTTTTTTCATTCTTAACGAGAGACACAAGGAAGAGATGGCCCTTCTCTTGTTCATGTGAAATAGTCGCATCTGGCTATTTCCTCTGCTGCAGCCATCTCCTCAACACGGGAAGAAGCTAGAATGTCGAAGGTGGAGGAGCAGAAAGATGACAATGATCTGAGTCCTTGGTGACCCTCTCAAACCCTGGAGAGCCCTTAGCTCTTGCCATCAATTTCCCCTGCTCTTGGATTCCCTGAAGCTCGAGGGAGCTGACCTCATTCTTAGAGACAGGCTCCTGCAGGGGATGTGCTCCTGAGCTCCTATAGGCCTATTATCCCAGCACCTGGGAGAGCCTGGAAGCCAGCGAGCACTTAATAAACAGTTGTGTGATGAGGGGATGTGTGATGGATGATGAGCAAAGAAACCTCGTCTGTGGGCCACACAGGAGGTGGACAGATAAGCCACTGATGTGTCATGGTTAGAGGCAGAAGGGGTGCTGGGTGTCTGTGTTCTCAAGAAAGCTGCATCTAGCAGGGAGTTGCTGAACACGGGAAGCTGGCTGGGTAGAGCCCCAACAATGAATGGCAAACAGTCAGCAGAACGAAGGGCAAATTAGAACGATTAATAGGAATGCAATCAGAAGCGCCGCAGGAATAATGGAGAATAATAGATCATAAATGAAAGTACAGGATTGGCTCAATGGGTGTATTTCCAACTCAGCAGGCAGCTTGCTACATTCATGCTTTACATCCACAATAGTCACAGAAAATAGATATGATTTCCCAAAACAATGGAGCTAACTAAGCAGGCGTAGTTAGTCTTTTCAGAAAGGAAGGAGGGGGAGCCACAGCTGAGTTAAATAATTTGACCACTCTTCACTTCCAGCTGGGGACTTTAGAATGAAATAAGAACGAATTTTTTTTTCTCATGTTAACTTTGTAAAACTTGCTTTGATGGCTTAGGTTGGGAGAGAATCATAACCAAAGGTGCTAGAACCGTAACTAAAGGTGTACACTTAGGCATTTGAAGAACTGCTTAGGAGTTTCATCGAATAGGAAGTAACTTACATTATTTTTCCTTTCACGTTCAATATGAAAAGAGAAAGTATTAAAGTCCAATTTATAAGCACTATAGCTTTGCAACCATAAATAAAACTGATAGGGCACAGAGATAAAATAATCAAACACAGTCCTGGCCTTCATTTGGGCTGTGGAAAGCAGCCTGCCAAGAGGAAAAATCACATACTTCCTTTCCCAATAGTGTTTTTTTTTTTTAATTTAAAAATAAATGAGGCAAGCAAGTTTATACAAGACAGATTTTGAGACTTGCAGATAAGAACATCAGCAAACCTGGATGAGGGTGGATCCTGGAATCTGACAAACATTTTTCTTCTAGTTTTCTTACCCCAACTCTGGAGGGAGGCAGGGTCCTGTCTTATCACAGAATGGTCCACCTGGTTTCTCTCTGGAGGAAGACCATCATTGATGGTCAGAATTCTGGGTCCAGGAAATCCAATGCTTGAAAATTTTACCCAACGTAATCACTGATTTTGAGAGTTTCGTTGGTTGGTTGGAAAAAAAAAATTATTTGACTTTGATTGACAGAGATCACTGTGTTAAAAGACCAGGATCTGGAACCACCAGCCTGTGCCTGAGTTTAACTTTCACCACTGACCAGCCTGTGTGACTTTAGACAAGTTGCTTAAACTCTCTGAGCTTTAAATATGTGTAAATTGGGATCAGTGATAATACTTCTTAGAGACGTGGTGGGGACCAAATTAGTTGATACCTGTACAACACTTAACAACAGTTCATGACCCGTGATGAAAACTTATGACATCACCTGTGAGGCCCTAAGCTCTGATTTATGGCACATCCAAGAAGTGTCCCAGTTTGGAAGTACCAGATCCGCCTGGTAGGTGTCTACCTCTGTCAGGGCTGTAGGCACCCAGACACAGCTGATCTCCAAAGACACTGATAGAAGGGATATGACATTGCCCCTTTGAAGATTTATAATTTTATTGACTTAAGAAAAAGTGAGGCGAATCAGGGTGGAAAATGTCAATTCTTGGTTATTGGTTAGGAAAGTGTCTCACTCCAAATGACAGACACCCAAGCCAGACTAGGTTTATTTGGCTCACAAAAGAAGTCTGTAGGTGGCCAGGCCTGAGCTGGTGCAGCTGCTCAGAGAGACCTCAGGGACAGTCTCCTGTGTTTTCTTTCTTCATTCTGAGTCGATTGCATGTCCCCTCTGCACTTTTCACTTGTGGTCACAAGATAACTGATGTTCTTCTGGTTGTCACAATGACACTCCAGTCAGAGGGAAGTGGAAAGGATACAGGAGAAGAGAAGAGGGGAATAGCCTCTCTAGGGATTTCCACCTAGTCTCACTAGCTAGAATCACAGCATGTGCCACCCCACCCCTCCCAGCCTCTGACTGCAGGAGAGAGGCTGAGAAATGAGAATTTTGGCAGCCTATGATAAAGTAGAGAAATGCAGGAGGGACAAAGAGTTGCCAGTGGCTTCTAGGAATCTGATCCACAAGCCTGTCTGCATTTGACAATACGAGAGAGGAAGGTATTTGCCTGTATTTCATTTTGAAGTCACCAATACATTGTTTAACCTTTTACTATGAAGGGCTGTTTGGTGGGAGAAGGTTTTTGTCCTAGGAAAAGGGCTAATAGTCTTGTGCTTGGGGGCCCAACATAGAATTCTTACAGGAGAAAATATTTCCTCTTCCAATTTTATTCTACTTAAGGCAATGTGAAAGATTAAGCTTAAAATACAAGTTCCTTTGACATAGGCAATTCGTAAACTTAAATTCAGATGTAAGAGAAGAACTTCTAGAAAAAAAAATGTCCTGAGACAAGTGTTTAGTTAGGTGATCTGCATTGGGGTGATGGCAGCTTGGCCCTAACTATATAATTTTCTGTTCCACAGTTTTGCCCAAAAGAACATTTTCATCAGCTAGGCAATAATGTGGATTTATTTCAGGAAACTATAGATGATCATGTACCAGAAAGTGCGTTAAAAACAAAAGAAATCCTTTGTTCAGACTAAGTCTTACAGATGGCCCCAGTAGGGTTGGCACGAAGGTCCAGATGTCCTGGCCAATGGGTTTGGGGTAACATTTCTTCCACTCACCCTTCCCTGTCTTCTATGTCAACCTGGGGCTGGAAGTTTCTGTGTTGCTGGTGTCTGTCATTAGCCAGCACAGCTCTGTGCAGATACAGAGGGTTTTGAAGGACTTTTTCCAGCTCTTTTTTGTTTTTTAATTTTAAATACAGTTGTCCCTTCATATTCTCAGGAGATGGACTCCAGTATACCCCCCATGGATACCAAAATCTGAGGATGCTCAAGTGTCTTATGTGAAATGGTGTGGTATTTGCGTATAAGCTACACGCATTCTGTGTATACATGAACTCTTCTCTAGATGGCTTATAATACTTAAGGCAATGTGAATAAACTATGTGAATACTTGCTATTGTATTGTTCAGAGAATAGTGACAAGAAAAGAAGCCAGTACATGATCAGTACAGATGCATTTTTATTCCCCCAGTTGGTTGAGTCTGTGGATACAGAGCCCAAGGTTGGAGAGGCCCACTGTTACTGTGTCTTTACTGTCAGTACTTGGACGGAGTGGTGAGTGATTTTGGTGTTTCCCTGGGATCACACATCCAAGGGCCATGATGGTCAGTGTTCAGAAGCCATAAGTTGTCCACTCTCTGCCTTTTCTCTAAAACAGGGGTTCTCACACTTTAGTGCACCTACGAATCACCTGAGCGCTTGTTCAAAATGCAGACCTTGACCCTCATTCCAGCTATTCTGGCTTAATAATTCCCGGATGGGACCTGGAAATCCACATTTTTCACAAGGAGCTGAGATGGTTTCAACGTAGGTGATGTAGGAACCACACTTTTGAGACACCTTTTTCTCTAGCCTGGGGTTTTAGTCCATTTGTATTGTCTGAATCATTTGTACATAATAGTTTTTAAAAAATCTTTCTCAGAGTTCTAGAGGCTGGAAAGTTCAAGATCAAGACACCAATAGATTCACTCTTTGGTGGGGGCTGCTCTCTCCTCCAAGATGTGCCAAGTTGCTGTGTCTCCTGGACGGGACAAACCCTTTCTTTAAGTAATGGAAAGAAGACAGAAAAAAGGTGATGGAAGGGCTAAACTCGGCCCTGCCGGCCTTTTTGTGAGGGCTCTCATCCTACCCCTCAGGCAGAGCCTTCAAGGTCTAATCACCCTCACAGGCCCCACCTGTCGATACCTTTGCATAAGGATTTTTTTTTGCAACATGAATGAGGGAGACACAAACATTCCAACTCCAGCCCCTGGAAATTCCAGTTGCTTCATTTCCTCCAAGTGCGGTCACACCATCAAAGCAGGAGGTGTGCTGTTCTCTGTTCCCCTCTGCATTTGTTTGCCACCATAACAGAACACCACAGACTCGCTGGCTTAAACAACAGAAATACACGCTCTTGCAGTTCAGGGAAGTCCTAGATCAAGGTGTAGGCAGGTTCTCCGGGGTCTTCTCTCCTGCCTTGGAGATGGCTACTCTCTCTTCGAGTCCTCAAATGGTCTTCCCTCTGTGTGTCTCCATCCTAATTTCTTCTTCTTATAAGAACACCAGTCAGATTGGATTAGGGCCCACCCTAGTGACCTGATTTTAAATTAATCACCCCTGCGTTAGTCAACATTTTGTCACTGTGACCAAAATGCCTGATAATGTCCCTGGTCACTGACTCCATTACTCTTGGCCCAAGGTGATGTAGCACATCCGGGAGGAAGGGTACAGCAGGGAGAAGCTGCACAGGACATAACTGCTGAGAAGCAGAGAGAGAAAAGGCCACAGGGAAGATGTACCTTCCAGTGCCCACCTCCTCTGGTCATACCCCCCCTACCTGTAGTTACCACCTAGTCTGTCCATTCAAACTAGGATGGGCTGATTAGGGTACAGGTCTCATAATCTAATCAGTTCATCCTTGAATATTTCTGTGTTAGCAGGAGATTTGGGGGGACACCTCATATCTAAACATAACAACCTCTTTATAGACCCTATTTCCAAAGGTAGTCATATTCTGGGACACTGGAGGGCAGGACTTCAGCCTATAAATTTGGGGTGGGTCATAACTCAGTGCATAACAAGCTCCCAGCAGTGGTTCAAATGAGCCCCTCCCAAGCTCATGGTAGACAGCACAGTGGCCTGGGCTATGGCTTCCTGGTAAAGGTAGCCCAGCTCTCCTAAAAAAAGCTGGATAGAAGCATTGAAAATTATATCCATGGAAGACAGCAGGGAGTGTTATGCTCGAATTCGGGACCCCCAAAGACCACCAGAGACCCAAGATCGATGTAAGCAGCAAAGAGGTGTTTATTGCAAGCTAGCTCGGTCCTCCGCGCGCACACACAGCAACTGGTGACGCTGAGAGGCCCCGAGCCCAGAGTTTGCAGCAGTTTTATACATTCTTTGGAGAGGGCAGGGACTTCACATACATCATAGCAAATCATCACATACCGCGGGAAAATCAAATAACAACTCTAAAACATGATTAGCACATTCACTGGCGGGAACAAGTTGGGTAGGGGTGATTGGTCAGTACAAAAGGGGTATTCATTTGAACTGATTGGTTTAAGCCAAGAGGGGTGTACGTGCTGAACTACATGGTTTCCCAACACGTTATCAACCACCATAAACTACTGGGAGGGTCATCTGGCATCCCAGGCATTTCCCTGTCTCATGCTGATTGGTAGCTGCTAGGGGGCTGCTATGGGTCCCCACCTAGCCTGACTGAATCAGGGACACCTGGCGCAGCAGATCTCTCCTGTTATTTGTAGATAAACAACTTAGCAGGGTGGGAATGTGCTTAGGAGTGCTCTGTGGGTTTTTCCAAGGACTAAGGTCATGTCCCTTCCTTGGACAGGCTTTGCTCTGAGGTAGAGGCTGGTTTTTTAGGAGCAGGACATTGAAGAACCAGGAGAAAGAAATGGAGAGGTGAGCAAGGGTAGTGGCTGCTCCCCCTAGGGCGTCTGCTGATTCTGAGATGCGGGTGCTCTTGGGGTGCCGGATATAGCTCACATTCTATTCCTTGACTTGCTGCTGATTCTCAGGTGCTTTTAAGCTGGACACTTAAAAATTTTGAGTTCTTTTTTATGCATTTCTGTTGCCTCAAAAAAATCATTTTACAATTTTAAAATGACTGTGACAATACACAGACTGGGGTTTGAGGGCCAAACTACCACCAGCAATCTCAGTTTTGTTTCAACCTCCCATCTCTTTAGGGGTAAAATGCAGAGTGTCCTTTTAGGATTGTCCTAAGACATAAACATCAACCTGATGAGTGGCTGGAGGGTATTATGGGCCAAGAAACAGCAGTAGTAACCATTGATGCCATTTATTGAGAATCTGTTATATGTCAGGCACTATACTAAGCCCTTTATTTCCTATCTCAACCCTGTAGTCTAGGCCAGGTCTCAATATGATGGGCAAAGGGTTTATGTCTTTCTAAAATTCATAATTGAAATCCTCACTCCCAAGGAGATGGCATGAAGAGTTGGTTCAGTGATGAAGTCCTGAGGGTGGAACCCTCCCATGACTGGGATTAGTGCCCTTATAGAAAGACCCCAAAGAGCTCCCTGGCCCCCTTTCCAACATGTGAGGATACAGGAGAAGCCAGCAGTCTGCTACCCCAGGTAAGTGCCTCACCAGAACCCGATCTGCTGGCACCTTAATCTTGGACTTTGATTGTACAGACTTGTGGAGAATCATTGTGGATAAGACCCTGGCCCATGTCACTTTGTTGTGACAGTTCAAACATGCTAAGATACTTGGCCTGGCGAAGGGCCTGGCATCACAGGTAGAAAATAAAGCCAGAATCCAGACTCAGGCCCCGTTCCAAAACCAGGGCTGGGGCCCTGTTTCTGGCTCGCTGATCACTCATTATACTGAGAGCACCACTTCACTTCAGCTGCTGCCCTACATTTTTACTAAGTGAACTCAATCTTGAGGATAATTTCTAGGATTTGGTATTGCTTCATCATATTTCCAGTTGGCCTGAACTACATTTATGGGTCCCAAATAACTCCCTAAAAGGGGGGAGGAGGCATTTTCATTTTCTCTCCTCTCAGGATGAGATTGACAAACTCAGTAAGTTGGAAAACAGATTCTACCCCAGCAGAGCCAAAGTAAATCTCCGTCAAGTTCAGATGCAACTCAAATGTCCATTAGCTTTAAACCAACAAAACCAAATTCAACTGTAAGATCTTCCATTTCCAGGGCCGGAATGGAGAGAGCTGCGGGGCACACTGGAGATGTGGATGCCCCGAGCCCATGCCAGGGCAGAGTCCAGGAAGCAGCTCCTGGAACGTGTCGCAGCTCCCAACAGGCCCACGAGCCACGTGAGCCCTAATCTGCTTCAACTGGGCAGGTCTGCAGCTTGGCCTCACGCCCCTGCACACACATTCGAGGTAGAGAAGCCAAAGGGGCTGACCCAGTGAGCAGCTACCCCAGCCAGACCTGTGTGTGGTGAGGCTCCGGTCACACTGGGGCAAGGCGCCCTTGCTCTGCAAGCTGGCCCTTGTGTACCTCTGCATTTCATTTTTTGCTTTTGTTTTTCCCTTCAGTTGCCTAGTAAACATTTCAGTTGGAAATTTCCAACCTTGCCTCAGATGAACTAAGAGGAAAAGCAAAGTGTCCACACCCAGGCCGCCTAGCCAAGGAGGGCAGAGGGCCCCTTGAGGACGGGTTTCGTCAATGTGGCCACAGCTGCAGCTCCAGCTGCACATCTGAGGAGTCTGTGAGGTGGATGTGGGGTACCAGGAGCCCTGGGGACACAGGTGGATGGTTCCTCTGTAGAAGCCCAGGTCTTTTCTTCTTTCTCCTCCCACTCCTGCATCTTTGCCGCTCTATGAACACAATCATAGCACTTATCTCTTAGGTGTGTACTTACCGACTCCATTAGACAAGGTCTCCAAGCCAAAGGCTGTTCTTGCTCATTTCAATATTTTCAGTGCCTATGTGGAGATGAAATAATACATACTAAATGTTTCTTCCATGGAACCAAATGGTGCAGTATAAAAGTGTGTGGGGGGAGTCGGCATGAACAACCCCAACAGTAAGATCTTCCATTTTCAAGGGCAGATTGGAAAAGGTTGAAATGCACAGTAGGGGTGTGGAGACCATGAGGAATTCCAACAAACTGAGGAGAAGGGCTGCTATAGGAGGACAGGGTGTCCCAGAGCAGCCTCCCTGGAGCGTGAATTCATGCTTCTCAGAGCTTCTAGTAGACCCTGCGCTATTAGCAAGGGAGCTCAGGATTACTAGCTTTTAAATTATTATTTTTAAAAGTTGAAAGAATGTTGTGAAATGTATGCTCACAATGTATTTGGGTCCTACAGTGGTTAAGGTGGGTGGGCTTGGCAGGTGCCAGCTCTTGGAAGGGATGTTGGGTGGGGCATGCACCCTACCACGCAAGACCGGGGGCCTCTCCACCAGGGGGCGCTCATCTCTTGGGCTTAGTTGCTGCCAATGCAGCGTTTGTCACTTGTTGAAATGAACAATTTAATGGCTGTAGAACCACTAAGATGTGGCCTTCCATTTCCAGGATTAAATATTTACATGTTTTATTTCCCTGGGACCTGGAACATGTCAAGGGTACCCACATTTGATATTGAAGTCTGGTGAGCCCTTAGGGGCACGATATGGTATGTCACACAGAACCCAGCTCCCTAAGTGAGCTCTGGCACAGCTCTGGAGCAGTGTCCAGGGTGACTGGTTTGAGTAACTTGTTTTATTGGACATTTGGCTTTGGCTAGTGGGACTGTTTTCAGCATTCCAAGGCTGCTACGGTCACCCGTGATATTGATCTGGTCACTGTCAACACGCCTGGACTTTTTGTGTTAAAGGATGTCAATTTACAAAGGAAACCTGTTTGATTTCTGAGAGGAGTCAAAAAATAATAATTGTGAGGAGCAACCTCATGAGACAGGAGGAGAATCCATGTACTATCTTTTAAACTTTTACATCTCCCCTTTTGACTCCGGGGTCCACTTACTCACAGAATTGTTCCATGATCAGAAATAATACACTCCATCAAGTTGCCTCTCTCTAACACACTCTTTCAAGACCCCCCAAAAGAACACTGCCCAGACATTTTATAGGATAATGAGTCAAAGCCAATGACATTAATCTGGCCTTGTTGCTGGATGGCCAGAATCTTCTGGTTGACCACAGTTCTCACCAGACTTGGGAAAAGTTGCAGTAGGCTGTCCTTCTCCTTCCTCTCGTCATGCCACGTGGCGGGACACTCAGGGTCCTGGAGATGTTTGTCATTCTTGATGCAGCCGTTTCATTTCATATGAAGGTCACAGGCAGGACAATTCCCAATTCTAAAACCTCTAAAGCAGTATGTAAGCAGGCAATCTTTTCAAATGTCACCAACAAATGATAATAATCTGTCATGTCTGTGTAGTGCCCACAGCCCCCTGAAATAGCTAGGAGACAGATTGAAGAAAGTTGTGATTTATAGGAGGTCACCAAGCAGGCACGTCTCAGAACTGGGATTAAAACCTCAGTCGACTGAGTTCTGGCCTGATCCTTCCTTCACATCCTTTGCTATCTCTGAGTGCCAGGCACTATTCCAGATCTAAAAAACGTTGATGGAAAATAATGTCTCTGTTTAAAGGAAATAAGAATTTTTTTTTGAGTCATAAACAAGTCACCATGATGCTGGAACATGGATTCAGTTACCCTGAATGACATGTTCCACTGTGGAAGAGGTTACATGAACTTTTATAGTCACAGAACATAGAAAGTCATGAATCAATACATATACCTCTTAGGGGTGGGAACATCTGGTAGGCAGCTACAGCAAGGTGGGGAATCTCTTCTGTCAGTTTCAGATGTTATCTTAGCTTGAGGATCCGTGGAGGCTGGGGGTCTGCTAGGCTTAGCCATACATTCTGAGAAGCGAATCTATTAGTTACAAGAATGTTAGGGCAGACACAAAAGTTAAGGCTATTAAAGGACTTAAGATAGCCCAAGATACTTTTTTTTTTTTAAGAATTTTTAAATATTTATTTTTCAGTTTTCGGCGGACACAACATCTTTGTTTGTATGTGGTGCTGAGGATCGAACCCGGGCCGCACGCATGCCAGGCAAGCACGCTACGGCTTGAGCCACATCCCCAGCCCCAAAGAGAGATAGCCCAAGATACTTTTGACTCTGACCTGCAACATCCTACCTCTCCACAATTATGAAGTTCTAGTCAGTCAAGGGCAAGAAGTCTGCAGGACCTTTAATTCAGATGCAGCGTCTTCAGAGACCTTCAGTTCATAGGAACAGAGCAGCAAACCGCTCAACGAAACTTCTGCTTCTGTGGCATTCTCATTTTAGTCAGGGGATGTGAATCACCTCTGATTAACAAACAAATCTTCCCAAACACCTCAGTAATAATACCTACATATGTAACAAAAAATCTGCACTTATGATAAATTTTACTTGAAATATCAGTGTGGAATCTTTTTTGAATTAATTTTTGAATTTTTCTTTTTAGAGACACATAACGGTAGAGTGTATCCTGACATATTATATATACACAAAGTATAATTTATTCTAATTAAGATCTTGTTCTTGTGGTTGAACATGATATGGAGTTTCATTGGTGGCCAATGTGAAATCTTTATCTAAA
This sequence comes from Marmota marmota marmota, assembly GCF_001458135.2. Classification (NCBI taxonomy): domain Eukaryota; kingdom Metazoa; phylum Chordata; class Mammalia; order Rodentia; family Sciuridae; genus Marmota; species Marmota marmota. Next base: position 850,239 of record NW_025999913.1, on the reverse strand, counting down.
TGACTTGTCAACCATCAACTGCACATTTTAAATTATTATTACAAGTTGGATGAGACACTCTAGCACACAAAAAATCCTCTTAAACATAACAAATAAAAAGACCCAATAGCTACAAATAGTTTCCTAATCCCAAGATACCAAAATAAGACCATCATTCTGACACTTCATTCTGTATCCTTTCAGGATTATTGGTCATCTGCCCACCAAGGAAACAATCGTATCATTCTGCATAAATGTGGGACTGAATTTTAAAGTGAATTTTTAGACACTCCTTATCAGCTGTGTGAGGTTGGCTCCCGAGTGGAGATGTTAGCTAGCTCCTAGGAGCTGGGGGAGATGTCCAGGTTGATTTTTCTTGAGTCTGCCCTTATAAGTCACTGTCATGTGAGTATATTGGCTCACAGTCCTGGCCTCCTGCATTCAGGTATGTGTCATGTACTTCTGTCTACTCAGTGATGCCTGTAGGCTTGCCAGGTCTCGGAACCACTTGGCTGGATTGAACAAGGCTATTTTTGGCTTAATTCTTATTCTGAATTCTTTTCATATTCTGAAAATTTGCTGTACCCACCATGGACTTATTTAAAAGATATTGGATTGGGTTCTGTGTCTCTGGAAACCAGGGTCAGAATTGCAAAAATGACGTGTGTGTGTGTGTGTGTATGTCTTGCTGAATGTGGCCACAACCCGTCCTTCTTATTTGCCTCAGGGATATACAGGAGGAAATTACACAAACAAAACATTGGTATGTTTGAAGAGCGGCATCCTCAGAAAGATCTAGCTAATGCAGTAATATCATGAAACTGGAATTTCTTTCAGTGTGGAGGAGAGGAAAAGAGCTACCAACAAACCTTCAGGGACTGATAGTTATAATTCTCTGTTTCAATGGCATTTTCTTTTACCATAAAGTACATGCAAAACATTGACGTGGCAATAAAAAAACTCATTTTTTTTCTTTTAAAGCAAGAAGCCTCTTGAATTTGTATCTGTTTTGCTACTCAAAAACCAAATCCCTGAGGCAAACCAATGCAAACACAAGTTCTTCAGAACTCAACATATTTCTGTGGTTGCGCGGGCGACTCCATGGTACCCACAAAGCTTGGGAAGCCCATTGAGCTTCGGGGGTCTGCAGAGAGCTGGGAAAACAGAAGCATATTGCCATGGTTCTTCAGTTTGTCAAGGCTCAAAGCTGCTCACACTTTGTGCTTTGCTGTATTGCACACTCACGGGCAGGCCAAGCACACCGACAGGCCATGGGATGCTCCATCACTGCAGGCTGGCCTCCAACATGGAACATCTCAAAAGCAGAAGCCATTGGCATGGTCTCCCCCCTCCCCACTTATTCTGTTTATAGAAGAGAGTTACCATACACCCAGAAAATTATAGTTCCCACACATGTGGGTTTGGATTTTGAACAAGAAAGTTATTTTACTCTGGAAACACTTTATCATAGCTGAAAATTACGACTGCTTCTCTAGACATGATTTCTGTTTGCCACGTTACCAGGATGCACAGTGAGGAAAGTTCTGGCTTTGGTGTGTTAGAAACTCAAAAGCCACATGGGAAATGGGGCAGTCATCAGAGCCAGCATCTTGTCTGGAAATAATTATGCCCCATGAACGAAACAGTGGAAATCTGCGATGCCCAAAATACAACATCTATGCAAACCCAAACAAAGGGAACCAAATTCTCTCGTGTTTGGGATGCAGCTGTGTCTTACACTCCTGGAGGGTAAAAAGCAAGTTTTTACCTAAAATCCTATTACTTCGATTAAAGTCAAAATCATGTTCATTATGCTATTAAATAATGACAGATTTATGAGTAGGGAAAATTCTAAGAAAAAAATGTAGAATTATATCGTGCAGCTTGGGACTTTAATTCTTACAAATTAAATTCTTCTGGCATGTTACTCTGTCTGTACCAGGAGCATGTGATTAGAAAAAAAAATGTAGATATGCAGACTCCATTACTTAGTTGGGAAATTGAGACAAAAGAAAGGAATAAGGTTCCTCATTTGGTCTGGGCTCAATTCTTTTCCTAAATCAAAGAAAAACGTGCCGTCGTGACAATGCTGTGAGAGGTTTGTTTTTACTGTTCGCTGTGTTTGAGGTGGGGGGATGTGCAGGAGCCTACAGGTATCCTATTTCCAACATCTCACTCTTTCTCTCTGTTCTGTGCAGCAGAGAAACCAACTGGAGTTCATAGCGCCAGGCCCGAGGGGATCAGCCACACAAGTCTTTTGAAGAACAAGCCTAGATGCATATTGAATTTTGAGATGTACAAGAAAGTCTATCTAAGCTGATAAAATTGCAAGTCTTAGGAGGGAAATAGGAAAATCTTTAATTCTATCTGATTCTGTTTCTGCCATCATGTGCCTTTGAGAGAAGAAGCTGGGGGCTGGCAGGACCCAGGGGCTGGGACAGGAGGGAATGGAAGGTAGAATTTGGAATTTCAGTACAGGGAGATGAAAAAATTCTGGAGATGGATGTTTGTAATGGCTGTGTGACAATGTGAATGTGTATAATGCAGTTTAACTGTGTACCTGAAGATGGTTAAGATGGCACACTTTATGTTTCATATATATGCGTATATTTATGCATATATACACACACATACGTATGTATGTATGTATGTGTATATAGTCACAATTTTAAAAAGAAGCCAGGGGGTGCCGCAGTCCGGCTGCAGCAAACTAGCCGGGGGGTGACGCCATCCTGACTTGTTTACAGACTCTAACAAGGGGGATAATCTAACTCAAGTAGACAGAGTTCTAGACGGCCCCATGATTCCTTTTGCGGGGGTGTGTGGTCTGTCTAATCTCCACTCAAATGGGGACAGAACTTGTGAATATGGTCAGCCCTCCATATCTGCAGGTTCTGTATGTGCAGATTTAATCAACCATATAATATAGAAAACATTTTTTTAAAAAATTGTATCTGTACTGAACATGCACAAACATTTTTTTTTCTTATCATTCCCTAGACAATACAGTACAACAGCAATTGATTTAGCATTTACATTGCATTAGGTACAAATGTCATCTAGAGATAACTTAAAGCATACAGAGGATGTGCATAGGTTTTAAGCAAATTCTGTACCATTTTATAGAAGGGAATTGAGCATCTGTGGATTTAGGGATGAATGTATAATAGTATTTTATTATAATTCAACTGTATAATGGTATTTCACTCCTGTGATTGTTACTTATTTGATAAAGCTAAAGGTATTTTAAGTGATTAAGGTCCCTCATCAGTTGACTTTGAGTTAATTCAAAGGGTGATTCCCCTAGGTGGGCCTGGCCTAACCAGGTAAGCCCTTTAAAAAAGAGCTTCCTGAAGAGGTGGATTTAAAGCAGCAGAGACCCTCTCTAGAAGACTTTGTAGGTTGTGTGGTAGAAACTGTAGGTAGCCTCTAGGAACTGACAGCCCCTGTCCTTTAATCACAAAGACCTGAATTCTAACAGCAATTGTGAGTTGGTAGAGGCCCTTAGGCTGCCCCCTGAATTTCAGCCTGGTGATGCCTTGCTAATTGGATCCCTTACCCACAGGAGCTGAGAGTTAAGATGTTTGTTTGGTTTCAAGTGGCTATGTTTGTGGTCAGCTGATAGACAACAGTAAAAAATGCATGCAACCCTCATAGTCCCTGGAAGTTTCACATCAGACGTCCACCTTGGTGTATTCTCCACATCCAAGGTGCCTCGGAGATGTCTCTGCACTGGGGAAAGAGGCCCAGTGCACCCACCCACTGAGAGGGAAGCATCACCTGGGAGTTAAGTTGGCTATGACCTTGTTTCATTTTGATTAGATAAATATAATACTGAGGGTACCCAAAGGAAAAGCCCCAGGACAGTCAGAGCTTGTGTTCTATAAAACTCCCATGACACAAAGGCATGTGTTTTAAAAAGTATTCTTTAATGCGTTACACCACGTCTTGAAAGTGCGGATGCAGAGGGAGAGACCCTTCTCACTCAGTCTGGCATGCCATTTTAATTTTGCGTGCTGATGAAGACACCTGCAGGGCGGAGGGAGGGGCTGACTGTGTGTTTGCAGCCAAGAGACATCGAGCCTAGGGCTGGAAAACAGTAGCCGAGGATGTGGGCAGTATCTGTGACCACGCGTGGTCATGCGGTTTCCCGGTGTCTGCACCTATACAATGTGAGGACCAAACGGGAGCATTGCTTGAGGGGATGGGGTGTACCTAGGAAGCCGTCGGCCTCTGTTCAGAGGCTGCACCTGTTTCATCTGAAAGATGCTCCAGAACTTCATTTTCAAGGGTCAGACATCTCTGAGGCCCTCGCGGTTGTTGACGCTAATTAAGCATGGACTGGACCTGGGACTGAGGAAGGGACACTAGATCCCAGGCACGGTGAAGCTGAGCCCTGCATGTCACCTAACAGGTGGGTAACAGAGTGGAGCTGAGGGAGTGACAGAGTGAGTGTAATCCATGTCACTGTCACTCTAGTTCAGCAGTGACATGGATGAGGTGAGCGAGTCCACAGCTCACAAGGCAGACACGTTTTGTGCTGCCTCCATTCCTGTCTTCCCATAATCACCTCTCGGCACAGTCAGGGATGGTTTACAGATACAAAACAAATCATGGCGTGTCCCCATTGGAAACCTCTCAATGCCTTCTCAGCTCATCATGCGTGACCTGCTGCTCCTGGGCAGGCCTGCAAGTACTTCAGCCTGCTCACCACGTGGCAGCCACTCCAGCCCCAGCTCCTGCCTTTTCTGCTCCCTTTGCCCCACATCCTTCTTATGATTCCCCCTCATCTGGGCTCGCTCCTCCAAGAGTCCTTCCCTGGCCAACCTATCCAAAGGCGTCCCTGGCACTGGGGAAAGGAGGGAGGTGAGAAAGAACCTCGAGGTGTCTAACTGAAATTAGACACAGTGGCATAAACTCACGTCCTATGAACAACAGTGGTCCCTGATATCTGCAGGGGATTGGTTTTAGGACACTGCCCATGGACACCAAATGCCGTGGATGGTCAAGGCCCTCCCATAAAATGGTGCAGTGATTGCTTAGAACCTGCACCCATGCTCTTGTATACTTTAAATCATCTCGAGATATATTTATAATGGCTTATAAAGTTTAAATGCTATGTTAGCACAATACTGTATTGTTTAGGAGATAATGACACGAAAAATAATCTGTATATGTTCAGCACAACTTTAATTTAAAACAAATTGTTTGTTTTATATTGGCTGATTGAATCTGCAAATGCAGACCCGGTGGAGAGAGAACTGTGTATATAAAAAAAAATACTTTTCTTTTTCTAGTTGTAGATGGACACAATACATTTATTCCACTTATTTATTTTTAGGTGGTGCTGAGGATCAAACCCAGTGAGGATCAAACACATGCCAGGCAAGTGTTCTGCCACTGAGCTCCAACCCTTTTCTTTTTATAAGTAAATTATCTCAGTTTCTTCTTTTTTGTTTGTTTTAGTGATGGAAAGCTGACCAATGAAATGGTACATATGTTAATAATGAGAAACATAATTAACTTTTTCTCTTAGAAATCTTTAGCCTATTTTTTAGAACCTAGTCTCTTAAAACCTCATCTCTTAGTAACTCAACAGTTTATTCATTTGTTTTTAATTACCGATACATCCCTAAGTATGTAACGCTACATAATTAAGCATATTCATCTGCCTGATAGAATTTGATCACTTCCTTAACATATTGGTTGAACAGAGAAGAGAAAACCCTGAGGAGTAAGTAAACATTTTCTATTATAGAAACAGACTCAAGAGATTTAGAAAGACATAGGACGACATTAGGTCTTACCTACTTGAAGCTGGGACTTGAATTTTGAACTGCCACGTGAGCCACCTTGTTTGTCTCAAAAAAGTGGCCTATGAAGAATATTTCCCAGCAGATGGTATCCTCTCATTGTATAAGAGTCTGGGTGAATTTTCAAGGTAGATGCGAAGTCACAGAAGGATCAGTGAAGGGAGAGAAGAACGAAGCAATGTTTGTTTGTATCAGAGTCAAGCCCACAGGCATGAGGTTCCACTGCTGCTCACTCACTATTAAACCAATAGAGTGTTCCCGGGAGGTGGGATTTGCCTACTGCGTACCTGGAACCGCGCAGTCAGGGATGAGAATCTGGTCCTTGTAAAAGGATAACTTCAGCCCTGTAGACTTAGGACATGGTGCCAACCCTTCAGAGAGTGTCTGACACAGGCAAAAACAGTGCTCGGTTTCTATTTTATTTCCTGCTAATAAAAACACACTGTATAGAAATTGGATTTTTTTTCTTTTCTTCTTCAAGGTTTCTTCGTGTACCTTCATTCTCCCATAAGTCAAAGTCCATTCCTGTGATTTCCCTATTATTATTATATTTTATTTCTGTAACTGGGGGAAATGCCTTTCCCTGGAACTTTTCTTTCTTTCTCTCATTCAGAAAATCATTCTTTAATCTGGGAACATGAATTTAAAATAATACTAGGGAGAACCTAAGAAAGGAGAGCAGTATAGAGGCTATAAAATGTAGAGAACCCGCTCCAAAGCTAATATTTCAAAAATCGATACAGCAGAGTCTTAAATTTCTGAAGCATGAATATTCTCATGTGTCAGAAAGTAATGTGACTAAAATGCCATGAATCTGGCTCTCTGTTATAGTTCTATGTTTATCTGGCCTTTTCTTCTACTACATCTTAATTTGTGACATCCTGTTGAATTTCACGTCTCCTTCTAGTTTGTCTGAAATTCTGCTTGTATGTGTCATACCCATGTCCCCAACCGATTTAGAAGCAGGCCTTAGTTACTGTTTATTTACTACAGAATCATAGATACACTTTAATATAAAAATCACTTCCACAAGCCATCTGTTGATAATATTCTAGGTCATCTTGGAAGTCATATCTTGTTAAAAGTCGGATGCATACAAAAGAGATGTCCAACAATAGGAAAATGGGAGAAAGTTAAAGCTAATAGGCAAAAATGATGAGAATGTGCATTAAAAGTTTTGAAAAAAAAATTGATCTTGATGGTACATTATTTTTACACTTTAAAAAGAAAAGCACGATTTTTGAACTTTCTGAAGGAAAGTGTGACTGTGAGGGTGATCTTCAGCTTAATTGTTTATGCACTGAGTGGCGTTTGGTCATAACATTGCCTGAGAATGCCAGTGAATGTTCTTCCTCTCTGTTTGTCATATTTTAAGTCTGTAAAGAGCTTTAAATATGCCTGATTTGCCCAGAATTGTAAGTGTGATGTCAATCAATGAAAGTTGGAAAAATAGCATGCATAATTCATTCATTCAAAAATTATTTATCGGGACACTCAGACTCTGTATCAGAATCCGGGGGATACCAAGGCAGCACAGTCCCTCCCCTCAGGGGTTCCTATGTTAGCCAGGGAGACTCATTCATGGCAGATAGACTTGTCAAGTCCACATTGCAACTCTACAGTGTTTTCCTGAGGGAAGGCATTTACGTTTCAAGAGCATCGTGGGTGTTTGACATCCTTTCCTGCCAAGCATTGATCCTTCAATTCTGCCAAGCTGCAGGAGGTCTTGATTGGAGACTCAGAGGACTTCTTCCTGGTACAGAAGCGGAAGAGGTCAGATCATCCTTCTTTCTGTTGGATGGGTTCCCAGGGGCAAGCATGAGCCCCAGGCATGCTCGTTTGGATGTGCCCTCTGGACTGAACAGTGACTCCTGAGCAAAGATTGGGAGTAAGGGCTGGGGTCCTTTTCAGAAGCCAAGGCAGCAAGCCTGACTGCCTGACCAGTGGGGAGGTGGGAGGTGGCTACTGGGTCAGGAATTCCAAGCCCCCTGTTCCCTGCTGGTTCCTAAGCTTGGTGCTTCTGTCTTCTGTGGATTCTCTGAACCTCACTCACAGCTCCCACCCTCCCCACACCCCCCTTTCCTTTAAAAAATTTTCTTAGCTCATCTTGGCCAGAGTCAAGAACTCTCATCAATATAAACAGGGCTGCAATCTATTTTGTTTAGTTTGGAATAAGACAAACCGAAGGCCAAATCCCTCTTCCAACACTTATAATCTGGACAAGTTACTGATGTTATAAATGAATGTTATGATGTTAGGAATGTTTCCTCATCTGAAACTAGAGAGAATGGCACCTATTTCCTTAGTGAAGGTTAATAGAGAAAATATTGTGAATTCATGTGAAATTCTACCTAAAAGTTTGGAATCACTTTGATCAGAGAGAGAACATTCAGATAGAATCCAGGACTCACCCTGGTAGGCACTTGAGCTTGCTCAGAGCTGCTTGCGAGTTGACCAATCAGCTATGGAGTCAAGGACTTCAGTGTTTGCCTGAACCAAGCCTTGTCGGTTTCTCTGTCTTAAACCCAAGCTCTTCATTCTCTTCTTAGGAACACAATTTTGGCTTTGGCAAAATCTGTCCTTGAAATTACAATTCCTAAGAACCCAATAAAGCTCTTTCATTACTTCAGGCCTTGATGTTGATTAATGATCAACAATATAGTCTGGTCGTGTGTCTTGCTTATTCTGGGATATTCTAGGATTTTCTTATGACCCTCAAGTAAATGCTGGAAGAAATCTGTTGGTTAGTACAATATTAAAACCAAACCAAGGAAATAAGAACCTATAGTTTTCTGCTCCCAAGCTCCTTGGTTTCTCTCTCCTAGTAAAATCCAGGACAATCACTGGCAGGGAATTTATATTTATGCAACTGGAAAATGGATTTAGAAATTCTCAAAACAGCAGACAAAACAGTAATGGAATAATACACATATTTGTTGACAATAGTAAAAAATGTAATAATATATTTTTCCTGGCAATATTAAAAGCCAAACTGAAAAAACTTTTCTACTCATTGTAGCCAATTCTAGGAGATCTAGGGAGTTTGCTCCATGGTTAAATGTTGATTTTATTTAAAACATGCAGCAACAACAACAAAAAGTTCTAAGCTACCTTCTCAAACTGTCAGGGCACACTGACCCCACCATTTAATGAATACCAGAGAAACTAAAGGAACCACTGTGGTTCCACTGGGGCTCCTCTTAAATCCACTTGAAGATTTACAAATTTAATTTCCTATTTCCATACACTTCTTACTACCAGAGCAGTGCCAGAGGCTGTTTAGGGAAAAATCAACTAGATTTGGGTTTTAAAAGGTAAAGATATTCACAGTCTCTTTGGGCCTTTGGAGGTCAATCAGAGCTGTAGACAATCAATCTGAGTCAGCATAATTCACCAGGGTGCTACTATGCCTTAGATCACTCCTTGACATACAGCTCAACAAGGGACTGAGAGCCTCTAAGAGTATCATTAATTTGTGCTTGAATCTGGCTAAGCAAAGAGGAGATGATTCCTTCAAGTTGGACTCTCATTGCTTTATAGACAGGGGCTGAGTTCACAAAAATCAGACTGTGACAATGGAGAGTCACCTTGGGGATAGCATCTTGTTCTACCAACAGCACACTGTCTATCCAATAACTGAAATGCTATGAATAATTTCATTCCACAAGATGATTTTATGTCATAAGTAAATAATCATGCTGATCTTCATTTTCCCCTCTTTGACTTAGACTCTGGGGAAATGTTCTCAAAGATAGGAAAAGGATTTGCATCTCTGCTTCAAATGGACTCTGTATTCAAATATCAAGATTAATATAGTTATCCTTGTGTACATTAATTATAATCATGCAGATGATTGGTTCCAAGACTTCCCCGAGGTTACCCCAATTTAAGGATGCTCAAATCCCTTTTTACAAATAATAGTATTTGCATAGGACCTACACACAAACTCCCATACACTTTAAAGCATCACTAGATTGCTAATAAAATCTAATGCTGTGTAAATAGTTGTTATGCTATATTGCTTATAGAATAATGACAAGAAAAAGGCCTATACATGTTCAGACAAAAATATTTGGGAGGGGATATTTTAGATCCTTGTTTGATCAAATTGGCAGTTCAATAGAATAGATAGAATAGTTAGAATCTGCAGAGACCGGAGGGTTGACTGTACACTTTGTTGGTGAGAGTTCTAAATATATTTTGGAGACAGAATGAAAACAGATACATATAGGGCTAATTAAAATATAAAGAAGGAGCCAGTGATCTGGGAGGCTGAGGCAGGAGGATTGCAAGTTTGAGGCCAGCCTCAGCAACTTAGTGAGGCCCTAAGCAATTTAGGGAGAACCTGTCTCAAAATAAAAAGTAAATAAATAAATAAAAGGGGTGGGGGTGTGGCTGAATGGTAAAGTACCCCTAGGTTCAATCTCCAGTACAAAAAAAGAAAGAAAGAAGAGAAAAAAAGAGTAAGGAAGGTGTAATGATTAGAGACTGAATTGATGAACATTGAGTAAGAACTTGATGACAGTTGGTTTATTACTCAATCAAAAAATCAATTAAGCAAATGACCTTTAAACTTAGTGTCTTTTAAACAATAATGATTTATTTTCAGTCGTGGTTTCCAAGAGAGAGGAAATTGGCTTAGAGTCTCTCATGAGTTTGCAGTTTGGGGGCAAGCCCATGGTCACCTGAAGATTGACCGGGCAGGAGCATTTAGCAGGCCCCACCACAGTGGTCAGCAAATTGGTGACTGGCCATTGTCCGGGGCACCTGAATTCTTCTCATGTGCTATTAGCTTGTCACTTGGCTTGGTGGCTGATTTCCCCCTGAGCTCGCACACTAGAGATCTCCTTGATCTTCACTCGGGTGGATTTGTACAGCCTGGAGACAGTTTGGATTTCTACAACTAAGCAAGGAATGCAACTGGTGTCTGATACGTAGAGGCCAGGGATGCTGATGAACACTTTGAATATACACAACAGTCCCTAATAAATAATTATCTGCCTCAAAATGTCAATAATGTTATTGTTGAAAAACCCTAGTTTTGAGTGGAAGCTGAAATGTTTTATGGCCTACTTCAGAAATTTCATAAGTATAAGTGCCCCACTTCCTGTGCCTTTCTGCTTGTCTCTATTTTTTAAATTTTCTGGAAGAAAAACATACATTTATATGATAATACATATATATATATATATATATATATATATATATATATACACACATATATATACTATATGCACTTTTATATACACAAAATTAAAATGATATACTAAATCCCTTTAGCACTGCCTAGAGCTTTCTGAAATATTATCTGTTGAGAGTTTCTGGGTCATTGGTCTCAAGTAACTTACAGACTAGCATCCCAGGATGTTTTTGGTAAGGGGACCAGGCAGTAGCCACAAAGAATGGCTAGGATTCCTCTTGCCCGATTTTCTGGAGAAAATAGAATAGTTTCTCCTGAACATCTAGAGACCACTTCTTGCAAGTTAGTACATTTGGGATCTGAGAACTGGAGCTGTTCTTGGAATATATTTTCTCTCTAAATCCTATTTGCCAATAACAATAGTTTAAGTTAAGCCAAACTACCAAGCAGCACTGGTGGAGGCCCGCGGTGTAGGTGTCTGTAGCTGGTGCCTTCCATCCTTTTGGTCTTTCCTCTTTGAGGTTTTTATTTAGCTTCTGCAGAGCTTATTGGTCTTACCCTGGGGGTGAAGGATCTCTGCTCACCTCTGTTGGGACCAATCTCCATCTGTCATTTTCTTTTTTTAATATTTATTTATTTATTGGCGGACACAACATCTTTGTTTGTATGTGGTGCTGAGGATCGAACCCGGGCCGCACGCATGACAGGCGAGCGCGCTACCACTTGAGCCACATCCCCAGCCCTCCATCTGTCATTTTCCATTCTCTTGCTTTGTTCAAGCTTTTCTCCACCATTGGCCCATTCATCTCAGCATACACACAACACTTTAATCTTTCCATCCTTAAAATTGAAAGATGCAATTGATATGCTGAGTTCGGGACCCCCAAAAGACCACAGAGACCAAGATCAGTGTAAGCAGCAAAGAGGTGTATATTGCGAGTTAGCTCGGTCCTCCACGCACACAGCAACTGGTGATGCTGAGAGGCCCAGAGCCCAGGGTTTGCAGCAGTTTTATACACTCTTTGGGGAAGGCAGGGACTTCACATACAACATAGCATTTCTTAGCAAATCATCACACACCACGGGAAAATCATAAAACAACTCTAAAACATGATTAGCATATTCACTGGCGGGAACAAGTTGGGTAAGGGTGATTGGATAGTACAAGAGGGGGGATTTGTTCGAACTGATTGGTTTAAGCCACAAGGGGAGTACTGCTGAACTACATGGTTTCCCAACATGTTATCAACCACCATAAACTACTGGGGGGG
>NW_025999913.1:814038-838011 GCF_001458135.2 Marmota marmota marmota | reverse complement strand
GGGGGGGGGGGGTCCTCTGGCATCCCAGGTATTTTCCTGTCTCATGCTGATTGGTGGTTGCTAGGGGTTTCTATGGGTCCCCACCTAGCCTGACTGAGTCAGGGACACCTGGTGCTACAGATCTCTCCTGTTATTTGCAGACAAACAACTCAGCATGGTGGGTATGTGCCTAGGAGTGCTCTGTGGGTTTTTCCAAGGACAAGCCTCCTTGGACAGGCTTTGCTCTGAGGTAGAGACTGGTTTCTCAAAAATGGAGTCACATCAGCAATATCCTTCCTCTTTCCAACATCCACCACGAGCTATTACTCAATTTCTCTTCTTCCACCTATAAACTTCTTTAAAAAGACATCTATATTTTTAGCTGCCTCCACCTCTAATCCCTCCTTACCAAGATAGTAGGCAACGGGTTCTGCTTTTATTTGCAAGAATCACTTTTTTGCAGGTCTGAAGTGAACACTTGGGGTGGGGTCTGACTGATGGGACTGAGGATCTTGAGGACTGTCCCTGTGACTCTTGTTCAAACCCCCCCCACTCCCCCCCCCCCATTGGGGATTGGATAAGGGGTCCTTTACCACTGAGTTACAACACCAGTTTTTGTTTTTTTTGAGACAGGGTCTCACTAGGTTGCTGAGGGTCTTGTTGAGTTGCTGAGGCTGGCCTTGAACTTGCAATCCTCCTGTCTCAGCCTTGAGCATCACTGGGATTACAGACATGCACCACATGTTCACCAACATTTAAGAGCCACCAGCTCAGCTTGCAGGGTTGGCCTCAGAGATGAGTTGGCCCTGCTTCCAACACACTGTATTTTGGTGCCTCTTTCAAAGGCAGAACTGGATCTAATTTGCAACAGAAATTCTCATGATGTGAAATCGTATACCATGAGAAAGGAGAAAGAGGGAACACAAACACATGTTTTTGTGATGAAGAAAATGACAGAGATTTGAGCTCACTTATTTTGTCCTTTTGGCGAACTACTTATAACTGAAATTAAGATTTGTAGGGCTTCTTTAGACTTTACATCTGAAAGGCGGCAGTGGTAGAGATTTGAATCTCTTCTGAATAACACAGAGCAGAATGATCCATCTGACCCAGTTAATAAGCAGCACAGGGGAGGGTGGCACTGAAGGAAACAATTGTGCAAATTCGGAAGTGGGTTTAGAAGATCAAAGCGTTTATCTCTAACTCTATCACTTCATAGCCAACAGCATCAGATTTTATCAGTGGCATTAGATGGTTGATACAGTCAGAAGTGTACCATCTTGAAAATCATATCTTTCTTTAAAAAGAAACAGGAAACTAACACGTGGACCCTAACCAAGGCATTTTTTAAATCTGAAGTTTGTATATGGGGTTTTGAAAGATGGGGGGATGTGGCTGACAGGGGACCCAGGGCTGCAGCTGTGGGGGAGACTCTGGAAAATAGAAACACTGGCTGTGGTCAACTTCAGGGGGAAACACAGACTCTGGGGGACACTGCTCTGGGAAGGAATCCCAGTAAGCTTGCTCTATCCTCATCCAAGTCCTCCGTGGTTTTGACCAAGCAGGGTCCTGCATGCAGGGAACCTGCTCCTTTTTCTCTCTGCAAACAGCATTTTATAGCATGGATCCTCCAGCTGGGTCCTTCTGATGACAACAGAGTTTTCAAAGAGACCAAATTAGGAGGGAACCCCTCTGCAGGAGGAGATTGCCTTGTGCTGGCTCTGAGGGCAGTTCTGGGTCCTTGGTTCCCAGGCATCCTTAGGAACAGGGAAAGAGTTAATCTCATGCACCTTATCTGGCCCAGGACAAACCCTGATGCTTCCCATTTCCTGCTTCATTGAATATACTTATTCAGAGTCACACAAGGGTCTGGTTTGAATGTCAACTTATTTTCTCCTGGTGGGTTCATAAAATAGCCTTGGAAGATCTTAGTTTCTCCTTGTTTGAAGGCTGCCTGGGGTGGAGGGACAGAGACAAAGCTGTCTCTGCATGCAGAGGTGGAATTTAGGCCTTTAACCATGGCTAGAGTGGTAGGGACAAGGGAAGGATATTACAAATGATATTACAAATGTACTTTAACATATCAAGGTAATGATAAACTTAAAAAACAAGCCACAGACTGAATATACAGTTTAATGACAAAGACATATGTCAAGTAAACCACACATAATTGACAAAAAATGGCCCAAGAGAAAAAATGTCAAAAAAACCCAAACAATTGTTTCTTCTGAGAGGTAGGATAATGAGGGACTTGTTTCTTTGCCAGTATTTAAAAAATTCTGTACAATAAGCATATATTAGATTTATAATATGAAAAATAAAACTCTATGGACATCAATTTAAAATTATATACAAAGTCTAGAGAAGAGGCCAGGTTATATCATACTCCAGGATGGGGAAGACAGAATGTTCCTCCGTGAATTCCCATCATTTGCCTCATGTCCCTTGCTATGTGAATTGACTTGATTCAGACTCCAGTCCTGCCCTGATCTTCTCCTTCCTGCGTGGAACAGGAAGCCCTCAGCACTCTTGCTGTTATTCAAGCTCCAGACGCCCACAAATGACCATGTCCCGTTTGTAATCATACAGTTGTTAGACATGGCCCATTAGCAGAAGTGAGCTGGAGCCAAAGCAACTTAACCCAGGGAAGAATAAAGAAAGTGTCAAAGCCATATGCTTCTGCAGAGAAACAAAGAACATCTGTTTTCAGATTCACAAGGCCAACGATGACATCTCTAAGAGCAAAGCCCTTCACCATCCTCTCTGGACTAGGTCTACTCATGGTCATAGAAGTGCCTTTCCCATTGATCCTTTTTTTTTTTTTTAATCTGCTGGGGATTGCACCCAGGGCCTTGTACATGAGTGGCAAGCACTCTACCAATTTAACTATATCCCCAGCCCTCAGGATCATCTTTTTGAGAGAGCCCACAGTCTGAACAGTGATCTCTGTAGTGATCCATTTGTCAGCTTTTGCATGTCAGCTGGTAAGTCCATCCAGATTCTATAAAATAGGCCTTCTCAGGACTAATCTTAGGCCCAGGGCTGACTGTGGTGGTTTCAGAGACTCAAAAGCAAATTTGAGAACAGTGTGAGGCTAAGATAATTGCTATGCACCATTCAGACAAGAGACTGTCTGAAAAACATGCCTCTGGTAGTTCTATGAGGAGAAGTTTGTTTGAAAGGGCCATATAGTAGATATTCCTTACCTGTGGTTTCATTTTCTGGGGTTTAGTTACCCTCTGTTAACCATGGTCGAAAAATATTAAATGGAAAACTTCAGAAATAAACAACTTATAAGTTTTAAATTGCATACCAGTCTGAATAGCGTGATGGACTCTCTTATCATCCTGCTCTGTCCATGTGGGACATGAATCATCCATGTGTTCACGTATCCACATTGTGTATGTTACCCATGCATTAGTCATTTAGTTAGTAGCCATCTCAGCTATCAGATAGACTAATGTGGTATCACAGTGCTTGTGTTCAAATAACCCTCATTTTACTTAATGGCTCCAAAACTCAAGAGTAATGATGCTGATAATTCAAATATGCCAGAGAGGAGCCATATTTTCTTTAAATGAAAAGTTTAAAGTTCTTGATCTAATATATAAAGAAAGAAATTGTATGCTGAGATCTACAATACAGTAGGATATTCTAAGAGAGGGAGATCAAATTCACATTATTTTGATTACAGTATGTTGTTTTCATTGTTCTCTTTTATTATTAGTTATATGGTTGTTAATCTTTTACTGTGCCTAATTTATAAATTAAGCCCTATCATAGCTATGTATTTATAGGAAAAATATAGTGTATTCAAGGTTTGGTGCTATCTTTTATCTCAGGCATCCACTGGGAATCTTAGAACATTCCCCCCATAGATTAGGGGGATGACTGTAGCCTTTTCTTGGCTGCCATCTGCTCTCTTCCTGCTTCCTATCAGCTGACACTCACTGAGCTCCGTTCTCTCTGCGTGTTCTCATCTCTTCCCACAGGTCCAGGAGCTGACTTTTCTTTGCAGAGGGTGTCTTCATGTCTCGTTGCTTTAAAAAGTCTCAGAGAGAATCAGAGTTTTGGCTTTTGAGAGCCCAGCATTTCAAACTGTG
Organism: Marmota marmota marmota; assembly: GCF_001458135.2. Lineage (NCBI taxonomy): Eukaryota > Metazoa > Chordata > Mammalia > Rodentia > Sciuridae > Marmota > Marmota marmota. Next base: position 833,929 of record NW_025999913.1, on the reverse strand, counting down.
GCTTAAAACACATTGGTAGGTCAAGAAATCTGTCTTGTAGATGGAAGCCAGCATTTAAAATGCCAAGGAAGATAGAAAAAGAATGGAATAGGAATTAATGAATTGGATTGAAAATCTCAGGTAATTGCATATAGTACAGAAGAGTACAATTTCCTAGAACTTGTATGAAATTCTGGTTTTATATACATATATTATGTACTTGGCTGGAATGTAAAAAATCTTAAGGGTCAGGACTAAACAAGTTTGTAAACTGCTGTTTTAGGTAATTGCCGTTTATATGTGGCTGTGATGTAAGACGAGATCTAGAGATGCTCCCCGACTTAGGATGGGGTTAAGTGCATATAGACTCATGGTAATTGGAAAAGAGTTTAAGTGGAGAATGCACTTAATCCACTTAACCTGCTACACATCCTGGATTAGCAGCACAGTGCAAAGGAGAGCCTGGGTTGTTTCCCCTGGTGAGCATGGTGCAGATTGGGAGCTGGGGCTCACTACCACCGCTCAGCATCAAAAGGAGAAAAGAGGAAAGGAAAGGAGAGGAGAGAAGATGACATGAAATCACTGTCCTGAGAAGAGATTCAGATTCAAAATTCCCAGTATGGATTCTACAGAGTGCAGGTGAGTTGCCAAGTCAGTTGGTGAACACACGGAGGTGCTAGGAGGGAGGTACACCCAGAAGGGATGCGGAAGCTCCATCCTAACCTCCCCCACCCAGGCCTTGCCCTGTACATCTCTTCCATTGGCTGCTCTTAGTTGTGTCCTTTATAATTAACCAGCAAATGTAAATAGAGTGTTTTCCTGAGTTCTATGAGTGAATCATCAAACCCTAGGTGGACAGGTCATGGGAAAGCCCAAATTTGTGGTTGCCGGGGCAGAAGTGCTGGGGAGCCATGGCACCCATTTGTGGTTGGCATCTGAGGTGGAGTCAGTCTTGTGAGGCTATGTCCTTAAAATGTGAGGTCTCTCTGCCTCCTGTGAGTCTCAGGCTCTACTGGAATTGGTTGGATGATTCTTCTCTGAGCATGCTATTATCTGGCCTGCAGTCATCTGGTGGTTCATCTAGGCTGGAGCATCTAAGATGGCGTCCTCACATAGTTGACTGTTGGTACCAACTGAGGGCTGGGAGTTCAGATTGGGCTGAACTAAAGAATTCATACATGGCCTCTTTGTGTAATCATTCCCATAAAAAAAATCCCAGCATACTCTTGCCCTAAAATGAGAACTGACATGATATATATATATATATATATATATATATATATATATATATATATATGAAGCTTTCCTTATTAAACATAAATGGAAGGGAATCATTTGATTTTATCAATTACCCTTCTCTTTGCCTCTTTAAAGATAATCATTAAAATAAGATGCCAGTATATCTTGAAGTTATCAACCTTCTCCTTGAAAATCGGGCTTTTATCAAAAACTTAGGATGTTTGCATTAAAAAAAATCAGTTTGAATTTTAATTATGTTTTATATTTTTAAAAGCTAACATATTTGTATGATCTACAATCCCAAAGGTAGAACCAGATATACTGTGAAAAGCCTCTTTCACACTTTTGTCTTCCAGCCATCCTGCCCCCACCCCACAGCACTGAACAATGGCTTCTAGAGTCTTGTGTACCCTCTCAGAGACATTCTAAGTACAGTCTATATGAGAACATCCTTGTATTATTCTTCCTCTGTCCTCTTTTACATAAGCAATGGCATACAATGCATGTCTTTTTATCTGGGTTTTTTTTTTTTTTTTCCTACTTAAAAACATATCTTGAAGCAGAAAGCAATAAGAGAAGCTTGGGGAAAACTGTCCTCCAGAGAGATGTCTATTAAATGGGGTAAAATTGGCAAAATCTTATCAGTCAAAATCTCTGGAGGTTGCTCCATGTACTTACAACAAATTGAAAAAAACATATTCAGCAAATCTACAGAAATGTAGTAAGAACAGAGAGAAGCTGTGGCATTTGAATTGGGGACTGAACCTACCCTCCCACAGCTCCATATTGTGGGAAAGTTGCTCCAGAGGGCTTGGAAGCCCGTGGGCAACCCTTATCTCCCCCAGATCCCCGCCCCCCCCAGTAGAAGAGCTATTCCCAGTAGATTCAGCATCCAGTGAGCAGGACCATTACCTCACTGCAGGAGTCCTGTACTTCATGGGCCAGGCTGTGGTAGGGTGGTAGGGAAGAATGTGGAAGAGGTTGTTTCCCCTAAGCTTTTGTCATTTAAAATCCCAACCTCAGCCTGGGCAGGAACACAAAGGAAACTCCTCCTGACTGGCACCTGACCCCCAACTCCAATGGGTCACCTGATGCCAATACAATAAGCCCCAGGAAATTCCCTATTCACATTCCTGTCCCCACCCTAGTGAATCTGGTACCCCAATACAAAGAGCATGGGGAATTGCCTTCTTGTCCCACCCTAAACCAAGCCTATATAACCCAGACCCTTTCTTCAGCCCACCGCCATTTTCTGCCCTGAAAATGAGCCACACCAGGGTTCCACCAATTGACTCCACCACTAAATACTGAATTAGAAAAGCCCATCTAAGGTTTGCTTCCCGTCTCCGCCTTCGTCATGTGTACATCATCTGTCTTTACAGGCAGCAGGTGGTAGTAGTGCCTGTTTCTCCACCCCAACATAGAAAGGATCTGGTAAGGCTGAGGAAAGTCCAGCCCCTAGTTTTCAAAGCATTGACTTATGGATGAACTGCTCTGGTGAACTTCCGCAGCTCCTAACTCCTCTAGCTTCCCGAGTTTGAAGAGCTCTTCCAGGTAGATTTGGCAGCTGGAAATATTGGCCAATTCCACCCCCAGCTTTGGGCTGCAGATACTCTATATTGGAGGGTGGTGGCACAAAGTTTTATCTCCATGGAGATCCTCCTTACTAAGCTCCTGCTTAGCAAAGAAGATCTCCATGGTGCAGTTGGAGATGCATCATTTCCCCGTCCAGTTCCATAGTATAAAGTTTCTGCCAGGAATAGGTGGGAGCTAGCCTCAAAACTGGTAACACAGCCAGGCCCTGTGGTGCAGGCCTGTAACCCCAGCTACTCCAAAGACTGAGGCAGGAGGATCACGATTTTGAGACCAGTCTGAACAGTTCCCACCAGGGAACAATTTCTGCTCCTAAGTCATTATTGAAAACAATAGAGCAATCAAGTAACTGGTAGTGGAGAATTACAACTGGATTGTAATCCTAATGAGGCCGACTAGCCAGAAGCTTAATCAAGGAAAGTGCAGAGAGACCAGTTAAACCCATCCCAGGTGATCAGGAGCTCAGTGCAAATCCAAGGCTGATTCCTCTGAAGAGCAGATGGGGGAATTCTGAGCTACTAGTCTCTAACAGACCTTAGGGCGGATCTCACAAACTCCCTGAATGATAAAAGCAGTCTCCAAGTCATACACAGATCCAATGGTAAAAGATGAACACCTTTCTGGTTCAGGGGACCTAAATACAATCTTTGACAAATTAGGAGTTTTCTGATCCCCAGGTTTTAAAGACAAAATTGAGGGGAAAAAAGTTTTGAGTCAACATCAAAGGCTGCACACATGTACAAGGAAAATAGATGTCATTGAATAGTCAAGCCAAGCCACTAAACAAGTAACCCCAGGGTGGGGAAACCACTATCCAGAGTTGCTACAATATATTAAAATGTCTCATTTATAACAAAAGTTAAGTGACACACAAAGAAACAGGAAAGTGTGACTCATAAGAGGGAAAACCATGGACAATAGGAGCTGCCTTTTTAAGTCTGCAAATGTTAAGCAAAACAGAAAGACTTCAAAGCAGTTACTATAAATATGTTCAAAGAACTAAAGAAGGTAGAACATGGTGGCATCATGGTGGCACATGGCTATAGTTCCAGATTTTTGGGAGGCTGAGGCAGGAAGATTGTGTCAGGTTGAGGAAGATGACTTAGGAACAAAGGACCAAACAGCCCCGTGGGCACTAAAGAAACACCAATCAGGCATCGATGGAACCGCCTGTCAATCAGAGGGGTCTCCTGGCCAATCCTGGATCTCAGCCAGTTCCCCTCAACCAATAACCAATTCCAGTGGGACAAGGGACTCTTTTTTTTTTTTTAAAGAGAGAGAGAGAATTTTTTAATATTTATTTATTAGTTCTCGGCGGACACAACATCTTTGTATGTGGTGCTGAGGATCGAACCCTGGCCGCACGCATGCCAGGCGAGCGCGCTACCACTTGAACCACATCCCCAGCCCACAAGGGACTCTTAAAAACCCTTTTCCTGTCCCAAGCCCTCCCTTCCTTCCCTAAGCCCCATAAAATTCCAGTCTGGTCGAGCCCCCAGGTGGTTTTGAAGCCAGATTTAAAGTTAGGTAGTCAGTGTAGTTAGGTAAATCGGGTCTAATATCGAGTGAAATCTAAAATGGAGACCATGCGGAGAATGACTCCGGGAAAACACAGGACAACTCATGGAATGTTAATGAAGTCCCTAAAAGGCCCTAGGCCAAAGTCCACCTCAAAGAAATGTTAATGAACAGCCCCCAGCAAAAAGGTGCTGACTCAGAAGTCCTTCCTGACCAGATTACTTCTTTGGCCCACCTGTGTCCCACCCCTCGGGCCTTCCAACCTACATTCCATCACCAAAACTATAAAAAGGGGAAACAACCGCACTTCCACGGATTCCACCTCTTGGGTCCCCTTCTTCCTCCGGGAGAAGTCTTTTCTGCTGTCCTTTAATAAACTTCTTATTTCTACTCTGACCTTGCCTCGGCGTGCTTCTTTGGTGTTATTCTTCAACATTGGGGAAGCAAGGACTCATCACCGGTCAACAGCGGTAACAGTTTCTTCTCAGACCCCACTCCTATCCACTCTGTCGGGTGTTCTCCCTGGGAGGGAGTGGAATCTCAATAAAGCCTTGTTCAGCAGCCTTTTAAAATCTGCCTCCTTTTGGTTGCCACCATTGCCTGACCTTACAGCAATTTCAAGGCCAACCTGGGCAAATTAGTGAGACCCTGTCTATAAAGAAATAAATAAATAAAAAGGGCTAGTTTAGTGGTAGAGGGTCCTTGGGTTCAATCCCCAGTACCAATAAGTATATAAGTAAATAAAATGTCTAAAGAATCAAAATAAGTTATGATAATAATGTTTCATCAAATACAAAATATAAAAGAGATGGAACAAATTAAGATTTTAGAGTTGAAAAACATAACAGAAGCGGAAAAATTCACTATAGGAACTCAACAGTAGATTTGAGCTGGCAGAAGAAAGAATAAGCAAACTTGAAAACAGATCAATAGAGATTAGAGGAGCAAAGAGGAAAGAAAAAGAAAGAAAGAACATAAGCTTCAGAGGAATATGGGACACCATTACACAAAACAACTATGCATTATGAGTGTACCAGAAAGAGAGGAAGTAACAGGAAAAAAAAAAGATCAAAGAATTAATGGCTGAAAACTTTCCCAAATCACTGAATATAGTCTACACTTCTAAGGAGCTCACTTAATTCTAAATAGAATTAAAACAGAGAATAGCCAGTGCGGTGGTGCACGCCTGTAATCCCAGTGGCTCAGGAGGCTGAGGCAGGAGGATTGGCTCAGGGGTAGAGTGCCCCTGAGTTCAGTCTCCAGTACACCCCCCTCCAAAAAAGATAGCCATACCTAAACATCATAGTCAAAAGGTTGAAAGCCAGCAATAAAGAGACAATCTTGAAAGCTGCAAGAGAAAAATGACCCAGCACACACAAGGGAACCCTAATAAGGTGAGTTGACTCAGTTCCTATAAGCTGACTTCTCATCAAAAACAATGGGGGACAAAAGGCCATGTTCAAAATTGTTCTGTCCAGTCAAACCTGAGGGTGGAGTTGCACTGAAAGCAGTGGCAGAGGAGTCCCCAAAGGGCCACTGGGATTCCAGAAAAGAAGCACTAAACATCAGGGTGATCAGTCCAAAGCATCTCTGGTGGAAATTTGTTTTGGGGGTTCTGCTGCTGTTCTCATCACAGATAAGGAGACACAGTTTACCTAAGTGTGTCTATGACAAAGGGATCAAGGTGTGGCATGCAAAGGTGAGCTTAAGGAATTTGGCTCAGGGTCAGGGTCAGTTTCCTTCAGGATTTTATGCAAGAACCTGAATACCTTTAAGAGTAGAAATGTTCTAGGGCCTGGCTTGGGTTCAAGGCCACTGGGTAAATCATGCAACTGGTAGGGCCACAGAGTAGTCAAGGTGCTCTGTGTTTTTCTGGCCAGGACAGAGAAAAAATTGGTGGAGGTTGGGGGTGGGTTCTATAAGAGTGAAGAAAAAAAAATCCAAACCTGTGATCAAAAATCTTACATCTAGTAAAACTATCTTTTAAAAACAAAAAGAAATAAAGATATTCCCAGATAAACTAAAAACAGGGAATCCATTGCTCTGACACATACTTCTCTACTACAAAGCAACAGTAATCAAGATAGTATAGTGCCAGTAAAAGGATAGATCAATGGCATCGAAATGTGAGCTCAGAAATGAACTTATTATGAGTCTGTGGTCAAATGATTTTTGGAAACAGTGTCAATACCACCCAAAGAAGAGAGACTAGACTTTTTAATAAGTGGTGCCTACGAGACGTAGCCACATGCAACAGAATGAAATTGTATTCTTACCTTATACCGTATACAAAGCAACTCCAAATAGACCAAAGGCATAAATATAAGAGGTGAAATTATAAAAAAGGGAAAACAGGAATAAATCTTCATGCACTTGAATTAGGCAATAATTTGTTACACAAAATATAAGGGAAACAAACAAACAAAAAACCTGATGAACTAAACCTCAATAAAATTAAAAACTTTTGTGCCCACGAATGCCATCAAGAAAATAAAAATATAAGAGTGGGAAATATATTTGTAAAATATATATCTGATATGGCACTTGCAAATATATATCAAGAACTCCTGTGACCCAATAAAAACACAGGTAACTTGGTTAAAAAAATGGGCAAATGATTTGCATAGACATTTCTTTAGGGAACATATACAAATTGTAAGAAATACAGAAGAAATGCTTAATATCAATAACCACAATAATCACAGAAATGCAAATCAAAATCACAAGGAGATATCACCTAATAGCCATAAGAATGGCTATAGTAAATATGATGGGTAATAATAAGTTTTGGTGAAGACCTTAAGAATTTAAAACCCTTACACTTGGCTGCTGGGAATGAAATTAGATGTTTACCTCAGAGAATCAAAGACACGTTCACACAAAAACTTATACACAAATATTCATTAGCAATACTATTAAGTAAAAAATGGAAACAACCAAATGTCTATGAGCCAGTACATGAATGGATAAATAAAATGTGGTATAAACATATACTGGAATATTATGTGGCCATAAAAGGGAATGAAATGTTGACACACGCTATTGAAGCCAGAATTAAAGACAGGCAGTTAGTGTAGAAGAGATGATTGGGTCAGATCCAGAAGATGGAGGCCAATATTTGAGACGGGAAAATTGAAAACTGCACCTGAGAGATTGGAATGTTCACCTTTCCAAAGCCATTTGATACTACCACTCCCAAATGAAGGGACTCCTGAGCAGACAGAGAGCTACTGATCAACACCCCCTGGGCTGCTGTTTCCTTCCTGCCTAGTCACTCAACCTTGGCCCTTGCAGTCCACCTGCTCACCCCCTGGCCATTCCACCAACATCCCCCAGTCATCCCTGCAGGATGGGGGAAATGAACAAGTTCAGGGAGAAGAATGCAGGAGAACAAGGGAAACTTTAGACATATAAAAGGGACCTGGACTTCCACATGCCACCAATTCCTGTCTTTGGGTCCCCTTCATCCACCCAGAAGTCTGTTGTACTATCCTTTAAATAAAGCTTCTTACTTTCTACTCTACGCCTGCCTTGACATGCTTCTCTGGTGTTATACTTCAGTGTTTGAGGAAGCAGGACTCATCAGGTAATCACTATCACTACTTCATGGATAAACCTTGAAAACATTATGATAAGTGACAGAAATCAGACACACAGGGCCAAAAATTGTGTGATTTTATTATATGAAATGTCCAGAATAGGCAAATGTATAGACACAAAAAAGAATTAGTGGCTTCCTTGAGCTGGATAGGAGGGTAGGAGTGGGAGAATGTCTGGTAATGGGCACAGGGTTTGCTTTTGGAGTGACTGTGATAATGTTCACACAACCACCTAAATAGACTAAAAACCACTGAGCCATGCACTTTAAATGGGTATATTATGGTATGCGAAATAATGTCAATGAATACAGATAGTTTACTTGTATGTGGCTCACACTCTCTCATGAGAAGAGTCAAGTTCTTGGCAGGGGCTGTAGTCATCTGAAAACTTGATGGGGCTTGAGACTCTAATTCTCCATAGGCTGCCCAGTTTGTGTTGGCTTTGAGCAAGTGGTCTTAATTCATTATTCCTTGCCAAGTGACTATTTCCATGAGGCTCTCTGATTATCTGCAAACTTGGCAGCCAGCTTTCCTCAAAGTGAGCCATCTAAGGGAGCAAGGTGGAAAGTACCTACATTCTATGACCAAGTCTCCTATGCCACACAAGGTCATTTAATCAAAATCCTATTGCATAAGGGTGTGAAACCAAGAGGAAAGAATCATGATGGTCCTCTTGGAAGCTGGTTCCCAAAAGTGGGAATTAAATTCTGCTGCCTTCATAGTGACTTCAGCTTCCTCAGCTCACTAGTCATAACAAGTACTCAACACCACCCTAATTAAAGACACTGTACCACTGTGATCCCTGAGGCCTAGGGAGCAGCCGTTTGAGTTTCTACTGAGGATCTGAATATGCGTATATGCACATACACACACAAGCATAAACATGTTATTTTTTAAAAAGTCTGAAAGTAATGGATCCTCCTAGAGAAATAAATTTCCAGCACAAGTTAAATATGAGAAACCTCATATGTTTTTTCTTTTTTTCCCAAATAACCATTTACTATGACATTTACTTGGCAAAAATATTACTCCATAGGAAATGCCTTTCTCTGCTGCAACTCTCTGATTAGGAACATAGAGGCCCCAGTTCCTCAGGCTGAGGAATCATGAAAAACACAAAGAAGGCCCTGATGCCAGTCCCCCAGTGATGTTTTCAAATCAATTTATTGGCACCTGCTTGTATCAGGCTGGTTCCCTATCAATTTATCAGTATTTCCTGGAGTAGCTCAATTAGTTAGGGTTTTGGAAGAAGATGGGTAATTTTGTGATGATCTCCAAGAGTTCATATGTAAGTGAATTTTTCCCCACATAATTTCCTGGGGAGACATCAAGCCTGGGCAGTTTATATGCTGACCGGAAGAATGTTGCTTTGCCCACTGTGCATGAGGATCATCTTCTCTCTTACCAAAAGCAACTGAAAATAAATCAAAAGTTTCTGGCAGAGGGAGAAAACAAAGAAGTACCCATTAATGAATGGAAAGTTCAGGAGATGCTTAGATGCTGGGACCTCAGGACTATGGTTGATGGATTCCCCTTAGCACCTGACATCAACATGAGACCTTGACTCTCCTCAAGAATTTTTTTTGTTCATCAAAAATCTCCCCCAATAAGACTGCTGGTGAATCCAGTTTTTTTTCATATCACATCAGTGTCCCTGTGGTGGGATTATGGTTTGGATATGAGGTGTCCCCCAAAAGCTCATGTGTGAAACAATGCAGGAATGTTCATAGGTACATGATTAGATTATGACAGCTGTAACCTAATCAGTGGATCAAACCACTTAATGGATTAATAATTTAAGTGGATTCATGAGTGGTAACAGTAGTCAGGTAGGGTGTGGCTAGAGGAAGTAAGTCACTGGGTGTGTGCCCTTGGGGGTTATATTATCCCTGGCTCCTTGGTGTCAAGCTCTCTCTGCTTCCTGGTTATTATGTCCAGAGCTACCTTCCTCTGCAACACCCTTCTATCATGATGTTCTGCCTTACCTTGGGCCCAGAGCAATGGAGTCAGCCAACCATGGACTGAACCTCTGAAACTATGAGCTAAAATAAACTCTTCCTCCTCTAACTTGTTTTTGTTGGCCATATTGGTCACAGTGACACAAAGCTAACACAGAAGGGGAGAAGGGAAACAAACCTGGGCATTAGAGCTGTCTGGCCCAATGCTGGTTTTTCTTGTTGTTGTTTTGTTTTTGTTTTTTGCTATGGACAAGTGATGTCTCTGCAATAGGCCTCATTCATATTCTGAAAACGGACTAGCTCAGAGGTTTCTAGACCTTCAGATCTTACTGACAGCAGGGACTTCCATGCAGTGATTGTTTTTTAAAAATAAAGATTTTTTAAAACAAAAAAAATAGCATTTATAATGATTATAATTTTCTTATAAAGAATGTTACACACCAGACAAGAATGAAAATGCACATCTCTAAACAAACGGATTCCTTAAAATAGAAAAAAAAAAAGATTTTATGAAAAACTTTATATTCTTACTGTTTCATTTCTTTACAAACCTTTGAAAAGAGCAGTGTTTGAGAGTTCAGGCACAGGCTCTGCAGGGTCCCTTCTGCTTTCACATCTCAGGACTCTCTGACAGTGTGTGGGACTGCAGTAGTGTTGACCTAAGGCCACAAGGCCTCCCAAGCAGGCTGTGGGGAACAGGGCTACTGGAGGTAAACCAGGGATTAGCATGGCGTCAGCCACTCAGGGTCTTCCCCTCAGGGCACCCTCTGACTCCCCATGCTTACTGTCAGGTCATCTCAGAGGTGTTAGTAACTACTAATGGTGCTAAATTTTACTTGTCCAAATTTTTTCATTTTATTAGGAAATTTTTGAAGGTAAAAATACCTTAAGTCTGCACCCAATGTGCCCTTTCACCTATTGACGTGCCTCACCTGCACCACATCCTCTTCAGTGTTGCATGGTGCTGCTCCCATCCTCCTGGGGGTGATAATTTACCACTGTCCACTTAAAATCAATTCCATGGGCTGCAAGGCCACATGGCCCAAACCCCTATAGCCACTGACCAGTGCTACTGACTAAGTTGTGTCTCCCTCCCAGATTTATATGTTGAAGCCCAAACTCCTGGTGTGATTATATTTGGAGATGGGACCTTTAGGAAGTAATTTAGGGATAGATGAGGTCATGAGGGTGGGCTCCCATGATGGTACCGGCATTCTTCTAAAAAGAGACAATGGAGAGCGTCATTTCTCTTGCTCTCCTCCCCACCCACCATTCCTCTCTTTCTCCCTCTCCTAGTACTACATAGCACACAAAGTCCATGTAAGGCAGTGGCCAGGAAGATGACCAGGTGGGTCACTCAGCTTGAAGTATGGCACATCATTCCTCAGCCACATGGAGTCACAATAGAAGTAACAGCCCCACTTCTTGAGTCACATAGAGCAACAGCAAAGGTGACATGGTGATTCTCCAAAAGATAATTGAGGGAATGTATTCCTGGAAGAAAAAACAGCATGTCCAATCTAGAGAATTACCCATGGTCATCAAAATGGTTGAACCACAATCTAAATGAAGGCTTGGTACAAAAATTGAGGCAGTATAGTGACTTGAGTCCCCATCTGCCCTTAGTAGCTGTATAACTTTCTGGAAGTTACTTAAGCCTTTCTGTTGCTCAGTTGTAGAGTGGGAATAATGTAACCTGTCTCATAGGATCTGCATGGGGATAGAATTAATTAAAATACTTCCTGCCATATATTGAATGCTGGTTGCTATTGTGGTTAGTCTTTTGTAAGGTTCTGCAAGCTAAGGATTGGGCAGTTGGCCAATAATACACAAACCAGTAAGAGGGGGTTATGAAAGCAAGGCTTTGGTCAGAATGCAGACCTGTAGACCCCATCTCAGAGGCAGTGCAATGACCAGAGTGAACCAGTGTGTTGTCTTGGGGTCACGAGCTTGATGGGAGGGGTGTGGGCTGGCTTCTGGGGTTCTGATGGGAAGTTAGGTACCCCTGAGGAGGTACTTCTATTTTTCCAGCTAGATTCCACCAAAAGTAGTCTCCTGTCTACCTCAGTTTTGAAATCTGCTCAGAAAGGTTTGAGGCCATCTGGAATCTGAGCGTGAGCAGTTCTTGTTATGGTAAGGGTATCTCTGAGGAGATTTTTGCCTTCCTCCAAGTAAACAGTTTCTGTGATCCAGGTACTCTGGAATCACAAAGGAGTTTGTGAAGGAACACAGAGAGATGACAGAAAAAGCACAGCCCAATACAGAATATGTGACAAGTACAGAGTACAGTGGAAAATGCGCCAAGGCAGGAGGTTCAGTCAGCTTTTTCTGGTATTGTGACTAAAAGACCTGACAAGAAAAATTTCAGAGGGGGAAAAAGTTATTTGGGGGCTCAAATTTTCAGAGGTCTCAGTTTATAGACAGCCAGCTCCATTCCTTGGGGCTTGAGGTAAGGCAGAACATCATGGCGGAAGAGTGTGGTGGAGGAAAGCAGCTCACATGATGATCAGAAAGCAGAGGGAGAGAATCCACTGCAAGAAATAAAATATATACTCCAAAGGCATGGCCCCAATGCCCGCCTCCTCCAGCCACAGCCTGCCTGCCTTCAGTTATCACTTAGTAAATCCCCACCAAGGGATTAATCCCTCATTGGATTAAGACTGGTGTAACCCCATCATTTCTCTTCTAAACCTTCTTGCATTGTCTCACACATGAACTTTGGGGGACACCTAATATCTAAACCATAACAGCAGGTGAACTCACATCTGGGTGAAGACTTCCTGGGGAAAAGAACGAGAAATTGGATGACTCAGCAAAGCATCTGTCTTTGAAAAGAAGCCCTGTTTGATGGGGACACTGAGACAGCCAGAGCAGAGTAGCTTAAAAGTGCAGAGAAGTGAGGGGTCGAAAGAAGCGGGAGGCTGGACTGGCTACTGCTTTGTGGAGAGTTTGGGATGTTTGTCTCTGTGGTTCTCCTGGGTTTAATGTGATTATTCCTGCACTTGAGCATCTATCTGCCAAGTGTGTTAAGTGGAAAGAAAGTGATAAGATTCTGGAGCCCTGACTTTAACATTTTGAGAGAAAATGATTTCTATTCTGCTGGACTTTCAATGATGTAGGAGAGTAAAGCAAAGTAGGGGTTGGGTATATAAGCTCCAAAACACTTCCCAAACATCTTTGATCATAGAACAGCAAATCCACCAGCAAGAAGATATGATCTAGGAAACATGGGATTCAATATGCTGGGGTTGGGGGTGGGGGTTCCTTAGGACAATGGCAAAGAAAAATTTCAGAATATCAACTGAAAAACCAGCCTCTATCTCAGAGCAAAGCCTGTCCAAGAAAGGGACATGACCTTTGTCCTTGGAAAGACCCACAGAGCGCTCCTAGGCACATTCCCACCCTGCTAAATTGTTTATTTACAAATAACAGGAGAGATCTGCTGCGCCAGGTGTCCCTGACTCAGTCAGGCTAGGTGGGGATCCATAGCAATCCCCTAGCAGCCACCAATCAGCACGAGACAGGGAAATACCTGGGATGCCAGATAACCCTCCCAGTAGTTTATGGTGGTTGATAACGTGTTGGGAAACCATGTAATTCAGCATGAACACCCCTTTTGGCTTAAACCAATCAGTTCAAATGAATACTCCTTTTGTAGTAACCAATCACCCCTACCCAACTTGTTCCCGCCAGTGAATGTGCTAATCATGTTTTAGAGTTGTTATTTGATTTTCCCGCCGTGTGTGATGTTTTGCTAAGAGATGCTATGATGTATGTGGGGGTCCCTGCCTTCTCCAAAGAATGTATAAAACTGCTGCAAACCCTGGGCTCGGGGCCTCTCAGCGTCACCAGTTGCTGTGTGTGCGCGCGGAGGACCGAGCTAGCTCGCAATAAACACCTCTTTGCTGCTTACATCGATCTTGGGTCTCTGGTGGTCTTTTGGGGGTCCCGAATTCGAGCATAACACAACTATGCAACAAAGAACACCCAACCCAGATTGCAGTAGGTGGGAAGGCTTCAGGAGATCTGTTTTCAAGAATCTGAAATCATTAGAATGCTTCATGTTCCTAAATATTGAGGGGGGAGACTTCTGTTTTCCAGTTTGGTAGGTAAGGATCTTAGAAGTCACCACTCCTGTCCTAACAACAAGCAAAAACCTGAACAAGTTAAAAATCAACAACTCTTCTTAGATACATCAGAGAAGGAAAGCTACCAAAGTCTGCCCCCTAAAGTCAAGAGACAGACAGGTGGGTAGAGAGATTCAGAGATAACCAATCATTTTTTAAAAAATTTTTATTTATTTTTTTTTAAAGAGAGAGAGAGGTAGAGAGAGAGAATTTTTAATATTTATTTTTTAGTTATCGGCGGGCACAACATCTTTGTTTGTATGTGGAGCTGAGGATCAAACCCGGGCCGCACGCATGCCAGGCGAGCGCGCTACCGCTTGAGCCACATCCCCAGCCCCGAGATAACCAATCATAAACCCACCAGTACCAGGGTAGGAAAACCTGGGCTGCAATTGTTGAATTGCTGGAGGTTCTGTGTGGACAAGGCTGAGCATTAAAGAACTCCAAGGAGACCCAGTCATATGAGGGGCCCACGCATCTGTGAGTTTTACCTCTAAGAGTTTGGCCAGGTCCTCATGGTAAATACTGAGGAAAAGGCCCCTCATGCATCTGACAGTGGGAGGGGAAGAGGTAATATTTAAAGTATGCCAGAGCATGCTGTTCTCCTTAACGCCTTAGTTTCTCAACCAGGATCTAACCTGATGGGTTATCAGAGTCTATCTGACCAGGAGAAGGGAAATATCTTTAGTCCAGCCGGTTCTGGCCTTCTGTTATGATTTGGATTTGGAATGTCCCCTGAGAGGCTCATGTGCTAAAGGGTTGGTCCCCAATACAGCCATGTTCAAAGGGGGGAATTCTAGGAAATGATTGGATAGTGAGGAGCTCTATCCGTAGACTAATCTGGAGATAGCATCATAATTTGATGGCATTATTGGCAGGTGGTATAAATTCTAAGAGGTGAAGCCTAGTTGGAGGAAGTGGTCACTGGGGATGTGCTCTGGAAGGGAGTGTATGTTTCACAGCCCCCTTGCTCTCTCTTTGCTTCCCAGATGCCATAAAGTAAGCGGTTCTGCTCCAACACATGCTCCCCTTCATGATATCTTGCTTTGTCAAATGCTCAAATCAATGGGACCAAGTGACCCATGGTCTAATATTTCTGAAATCATGAATCGAAATAAATTTTTCCTTCTTTAATTTGATTTTCTCTGGTATTTTGTCATAGTGATTGAAATCCAGTTAATAAGAGTCATCTTGTCAAATCCTGACTAAATAGATCCAGACCACAAAGAGATCACTTGCCTCAGTTCCTGAGATAATCCCCATTACCAATGTTTTCTGTGTCTTAATACAATTTACATAATTCTCCCCATCTTGTCTTTACAAATCCTTGCTTTCCTTTGCCTCCTGGAAATGCCTGTGGTATGGCTTGCTACGGCACCACCTATCCCAGATTGCTGTCACTCACTCCAGATAAACCCATTCTCTGTAGAGGATCTCTGTTATTTTAGGTTGTTAAGGGCTTTATTGAAAGAGGATGAAAACAACTGACAGGAAGTATGAAGTTGATTTAATAATAAGAACAAAGAAAGTTAATCAAAACGGAAAATAATTCCAGAAAAATTAGTAGAAATTAAACAAAAAAATTAGTAGAAAACAATTAATCCCAAAAAACCCAGAAAAATTGTTGATAATAAATAATGCTGCATATTTATGATGATAATATTGCAAACACATGAATATTGGTCCGATCAGAAAGGCTTTTGCTTCTAAGGGAATGATGGGGGTTTCACATGTGTGTTGGGGGTTGATAGAGAAGGGAAGAAAGAGAGTTAAATCCTGGTCATCCATAATAGGAAGTTAACAGGTTATGCCTAAACCGGAAAACTCAAGTAGCAGCAAGATGACAGGTTATTCGGAGATGCAGAGGTCAATTTCAAGAGCATTTGCTGAAAAGTAGCTACCTCTGAGGAACTGAAACTGAGAGGGTGATGGGGCAGAGGGCACGTGCTTTTCTCACAAGTCTGATAGAAATCTCTCTTTATACAATGTGCAACTATGAATAAACATGAAGCTTCAACCGAAAATCAAAGGTGTAGAAGCCAAACAGACTGAGGTTTAAATCTGTGAGGAGACATGTTTATTGACACTCACATGGAGCACTTCTGATGCAAGATGGGCAGGTGTCTTCTTTACTGACCAATTCTTTGACACCAGCTGGAATCCAAAAAATTCAACTGCATTCTTGCTACTGCATCAGATCCCATGGGCTAAGGCTCAGTCCCACAAGTCTGCCCCAACTGTGACACTAATACCATCAAGACCTCTTGTACTTCTGGTCAATTGGCTATAAATTAGAGGTTCCCATGACTCTATTTCCTAAAGCAGTTCCTAGGACTCAAGGAAACATTTAACTTATGTTTGTTTTAAAGGATGTAACAAAGATGAAGAGGCATATAGGGCAAGGTGCTGCAGGATCCTGAGCACAGGGGTGTCTAGCCCTGTGGAGTTGGGGTACACCAGCTTTCCTCCACTGGATGAGTTCACTACCCAAAAGCTCACCAAATCTTGCTGTTCGAGAGTTTTCTACAGGCTGAAAATTCCAGTTATCTAATTACTTGGTTTTTCTGGTGAACAGCTTCATCCTTGAAGGTCACCTCAGGATAGGTGGCCTATCCTAAGTCACCTCATTAGCATAAACCCAGGTGTGATTGACAGATGCTCATTATGAACAACAAAAACATGTCTATTCAGGAAATTCCAAAGATTTTAGGAGCTCTGTGCCAGGAAACTGGGATAAAGACCAAATATCTTTCTTATTATACCACAACATTCCAGTTGCAACCCAATCCCCATAGTTCAGATCCACAATTTCTGCATCAGGCTAATAATACAAATATTTTGTATTGCTGTGATTATTAGATGAAATATGGTTTATCAAGTAATCTGGCATATGTTGAAGTCTGAACATGTATTTAACCCCTTCCTACACTGGGGTTCCAATTGGTGACAGAAGCTATTGGTTCACTCCCAGCACATTCAGTCTTGTACCTACCATGGCTGTGGCAGTAGGGAAGTCTTAGGAGAATGTCAGAAGGCTGGTGTGTCTTAGTGCATATTTAGCTCCCAGTTTTGGAGATCCAAGAGCATGGTGTCAGCATTTGCTCAACTCTGGAGAGAGCACTTCTGGTTGTGTCACAATGTAGTAGAGAAGCAGAAAGGGAATGGAACATGTGCAGAAGGGATCACGTGGCAAGGCAGAAAGCCAAACTCAGTTTTTTATAAAATACCTGCTTTCTGGAGATTCAGTCTTATAAGAGCTGCATAATCACTTCAGAGGGTAGTAACCCCATGACTTAACTACAGAACACAGAAGGAAAAATACCCTGTGTTCTCACTTACACGTGGAATCTAGAACAATTGAACTAATAGAAGCAGAAAATAGAATGGTGATTGCAAGGGACCAGGAGTGAAGGGAGTAGGGAGGGGGCATCAAAGGTATCAAAGCCTCAGTTATAAGTCCAATTTTTTTTAGGTTAATTGCACAGCATGCTTAATATGGCTAATAATTAAGTATTGTATATATTATCACTAAGAAAGTAAATTTCTAATGTTCTCACAACAAAAAAATGTTAAAATAATTAAAAACCATAACCCAACGTTGCACCCCAGGAATATATATGACTATCATTTGTCAATACATAACAACACAAATAGCAATAAATGTTGCGTTCCTCACAACTAAAACACTCAGGGTCATTCCAGGTGAACTAGGTTGCAAGAAATAATCACACAAGAGATGGAGACACCTTTTTCTTTGGGTCTTGCTCCTCTCACCTTAGGGGTCCATGGAAAGAGAGAGAGAGAGAGAGAGAGAGAGAGAGAGAGAGAGAGAGAGAGAAAGAGAGAGAGAGAGAGAGAGAGAAATCCTTTTATTGGGGAGAAGCCACTCAAATGAGGCAAGGAGTCAGGTTTCAAGGGGTTGAGTCTAGCTTGTGATGTCTGCTGTCAGCAGGCTGACTGACAGCTAGGAAGGCCATGCCTAAAGGTAGAGCAAGAGAAGGGGACACACAAAGGGAGTTTCCATGGAACATTCTATCCCAAAAAGGGCAAAGGGGTAGGATTACAAAAGAATAGGTGAGTGTAGCTCAACCCCAGGAGTATGCCTTCTCAGAAGACTGGCCTTGCTATCCGAGCGGGGGTGGGGTATAAAGACTGAGTCTCGAATCATGGTACTACCGCTCCAGAGTCATAGCACTACTGCTCCAGACTAGAGTGACCTTTCAGATCCCCGTGGTGCATTAGGACTGGAAGGCGTGATAACTCAATGTGGCTCCCCACAAATAATAATAATAATAATAATAATAATAATAATAATAATAAAACAGATGCAGGATTAGATTGTGGTTAGAATATCAACTTCTAAATTAAAGCTGGATTGAAAAACATGACTTGGGCCTACAACCAAAGAGGTAGGGTTCTACTATTAGCACCCCCAAGTCTACATCCTGGAAGTATAGGCCAAAGAGTAGACATCTGGTCAGCCAGAGGTTCCTTAAATCTGATTATGCATCACTAGAGGGTCTTGTTGGCACACATGTTCTAATTCAGTAGACCTGTGATGGAACCCGAGACTCTGCTTCTTAACCATCTCCCAAGTGCTGATTCTGGGCCAAGGATTTCACCTCCAGTAGTAAGGACCTGTTTTCCACTGAAGTGTGTGTCCTGGACCCAGAATCAAGCATGTGTCCTGGACCCAGACCAGGTGTGCTTGTTGCAAGGAAACTCAAGAGGAGGGATAGAGGGAGGGTGTCCAGCATTTGTCTAATCTGACTGGGGAGCTTCAAAACACCATATCTACATTCTGTCCCCTGAGATCTGGCTCTGGGTGCTGGGAATTGAGAAGTTTAAAAGCTTCTCTGATGATTCTAAGAGACCAACATTGGAACTCACCATCCTGGAAAGCCAATGTTGGTTGGACAAGAATTCTGAGAAGTATCCCTCCTAGAGTCCATGCTGGGACTAGGGTAAATTGAGACGGGTATATGCCTTGGGCTGTAAGGTTAAAGGAAAGGGGCACCTAAAAACTCAGTAGCTGAGATGAATAATATTTTAATATAATCTCTTTTTAAAATTAAAGTTAACAGTCACAATCAATGAAATATAAAAATTTTAGAAGACGACAATCTGAAACAGTGCTTTGTGGAATCAACCATATTGGAGCTCTTGTCAAAAAGGAAATTGATGAACTTTTAGGCCATGTACTCAATTTCTATCCTCCTAACCCCTTGGGCTAACCAACCAGCTAAGGAAACCAGAGGTGGGGCTGCTGTCTCACCTATGTGAGCCCCCTCCCCTCTCCTAACCACTTATCCTGGGAGTAGTGATGGGCAGGTATACCCCTGGCCTCAGACATTTCATAACTGGGTCATAGCAAACCTTTCAATAAAGTAACCAAGACCATAAGAAGAACAGAAGACATTTATTGAATTCTAAGTGTTTTACAAATAGTCAATTTACTCCTCACATCAGTGCTTATGAGGTAGGCACTACTGTCATTTCCTTTTACAGGTGGGAAAACCAAGGCACTTAAATTTATTAAGCTCACCCAAAAGTACACAGTAAGAAGCAGAAGCAGGAAATCAAATCCAGTCATTTCTGGCTCCAAAGTCCATCCTCAGAGCTCTTGGCCCAAAATGTACTCTTTACTTTATCACATAATGTACAGAAGGGCCATGCAACGAAGCCATGAAGCAGTATTAAAAAAAAAAAAAAAGAAAAAAAATATATATAATAATATATATATATATATATATATACACACAAACACACTTAAAAAACCAATCAAGTACCAAAAGAATAAACATCTGTCACAGAATGACCAAATTGAATAATGGGACCCTTTGTCTTTATTAAATTTCAGGTAAGAAAATTTAGCTCA
>NW_025999913.1:762649-812649 GCF_001458135.2 Marmota marmota marmota | reverse complement strand
CACCGTGCTGGACTTGAGCTCCGCCTCTACGGCATCGTAGTGAGCCGAGAACTTTTTGTCCACCTTCGACTTCATGATGGTCTCTTCAGCGATGCGCTGCTTCAGCACCTCCATCTGTTCCTTCTGCTTCTCCCGCTTCTTGATCAGGTGCATGGCCCTGCCAGCCTCCCGCATGGTGCCCTTGTATTGCGCCATGCCTGGTGCTCAGCACAGCTCAGGCTATTTCAGTCCAGTTCCTTTCTCACACCTTGGAGTTTCTGCGCTAATTCATGAATTCTGCAGCAATGAAGAAAAAATACATGAATTTGAAAGAAACCCACATAGCATCTTTATTCATGGCCTAAACCAGCACCTTATAAAAGAACTTTCTACCATGTGCTGACCCGGAATGGTAACCAATCAAGTGAGACCACTGAACGCTGGAAATGCAGCTAAGCTAGAGTCATCAAGATACTGCCTTTTCTCTTTTATTTCTGTTAATTTAAATAGAAGGAGCTACTTGTGACTACTGGGCAGTGCAGGGCTACATTCTGGGAACTGCAGGTGGAGAGGGATGGTCTACAGAGCAAACCCTTTGTGCATTGATATTGGTTCAGGTGCCCAGTCAAGCACAGAAAAGAAAGAACCAGAGCATCAAGAGAGCCTCAGCCACAGGGGGAAAAAGAGTTTGAGAGGAAAATGTTTCCCCTGGTGGGGAAGGCTAGCCTGAAGGAAAAGCACCTGTCTCCTCAGTTGGATTGCTCTCCTTCGGGGAGGACATCTGGGTGCCAGCAAGGGGAGACGAGTCAAGTGGAAGCACCTTCCAGAATGCACTTTTGTTTGTTTGTTTGGTGCCAGGGATTTGAACTCAGGGGCACTTGACCACTGAGCCACATCCCCAGCCTTTTTTTTTTTTTTTGTATTTTATTTAGAGGCAGGGTCTCAATGAGTTGTTTAGTGTTTAGTGTGTCTTTCTTTTTTGCTGAGGCTGGCTTTGAACTCAAGATCCTCCTGCCTCAGCCTGTTGAGCCTCTGGGATTACAGGTGTGTGCCTCTGCACCCTGCCAGAATGCACTTCTGTAGAGGGTGGTGTCCCTGCCTCTTCCCGAGGAATCATTTCTCTAGTGGCTGTTTTTTGAGTCCACTCAAGTATGCATAAGCCATTGGACCCAGCCTCACTTGCTGTGGGAAGTAAGACACCAGAGGAATCATATACAGTAAAGGAGGGCTAAGTACAAAATTATCTTTTTGGTTCAGCCAAAGCAAATTGAGGCCTCTGTCTGATGTTACTGGAGCCAACCATCTTTCACCAGGACCAGTCTTTTCTTCTTCATCCTCTTCGCAGCTCCATCATCTGATGGATTCCTATGAATAGTGGGCATCCTTCCAACCAATTTTTCCCCACCCCTCCTGTTAGAGTCTGTAAACAAGTCAAAATAACACCTGGCATTTTGCCAGGGGAATGTTAAGAGTTAGTAAACAAGTCTGGATGGTGCCTGGCAAAATGCCAGAGGGAGTGGTTTGTGAAGTAACACCAGCGAGCCATTAAGTGTGGAGATTTCTTATTGGTTGACTGCTGTATCTAGTTTATGCTAATTAGATAAGCTGTGTGGAATGTATAAATACTGCTCCTGTCCTGTAATAAACGGCTCCTACTCCTGCTGTATCAACGTACACAAGTTATTCGTCACCCCCCCCCCACCCCACCCCCGTTATTTTGCTGCAGCCAGCTGGACTGCGGCACCCTCCCACACTCTTAAACCCTTCCACTGTGCCTTCTGGAATACAGTGCCTTAGCAAACTCCTGTTACCTTCCCTTTACTTTCTGGTTCTATCTGGAGCCCAAATGTTCCCTGAGGATACTTCTTGTCCCTATGGCTCCCTAAAATTGAGGTTCTTTTTCTCTGATATTCCACATCTCAAAATCTAATGTGGGTATACAAGACCTTAAACTACACTGCAGAGCAATAGTAACAGAAAAAGCATGGTATTGGCACCAAAACAGACTTGTAGACCAATGGTACAGAATAGAGGACACAGAGACAAACCCACATAATTACAATTATCGTATATTAGACAAAGGCACCAAAAACATACATTGGAGAAAAGATAGCCTCTTTAACAAATGGTGCTGGAAAAACTGGAAATCCACATTCAACAAAATGAAATTAAACCCCTGTCTCTCATCATTAACAAAACTCAACTCAAAGTGGATCAAGGATCTAGGAATTAAACCAGTGACGTTGCACCTAGAAGAAAAAGTAAGCCCAAATCTCCATCATGTCAGATTAGGCCCCAACTTCCTTAATAAAACTCCTGTAGTGCAAGAATTAACATCAAGAATCAATAAATGGGATGGATTCAAACTAAAAAGCTTCTTCTCAACAACAAAAAACAAATAACCAAATCAATAAATGGGCCAAGGAACTGAACAGGCACTTCTCAGAGGATGATATACAATCAATCAACAAATACATGAAAAAAATTTTCAACATCTTTAGCAATTAGAGAAATGCAAATCAAAACTCCTCTTAAAATTTCTTCTCACTCCAGTCAGAATGGAAGCTATTAAGAATACAAACAACAAGGGCTGGGGACGTGGCTCAAGCGGTAACGCGCTCGCCTGGCATGTGCACAGCGCTGGGTTCAATCCTCAGTACCACATAAAAATAAAATAAAGACATTGTGTCCACCGAAAACTGAAAAACAAATATTAAAAAAATTCTCTCTCTTCTCTCTCTAAAAAAAAGAAGAATACAAACAATAATAAGCATTGGTGAGGATGTGGGGAAAAAGACACACTCATACATTGCTGGTGGGACTGCAAATTGGTGCAACCACTCTGGAAGCAGTATGGAGATTCCTCAGAAAACTTGAAATGGAACCAGCTATCCCACTCCTTGGTTGATACCCAAAGGACTTAAAATCAGCATACTACAGTAATGCAACCATGTCAATGTGCATAGCAGCTCAATTCACAATAGCTAGACTATGGAACCAACCTAGGTGTCCCTCAATAGATCAATGGACAAAGAAAATGTGGTATATATACTCAATAATATATTACTCACCTTTAAAGAAGAGTGAAATTATGGCATTTGCCAGTAAATGGTTGGAGTTGGAGAATATAATGCTATGTGAAGTTAGCCAATTCCCCAAAACCAAATGCTGAATGTTTTCTCTTATATAAGGAAGTTGATTCATGATGGGGTTGGGGGGAGCATTGGAGGATTAGATGAACACTAGATAGGGCAGACGGGTGGGAGGGAAAGGAAGGGGGTATGAGGATAGGAAAGATAGTGGAATGAGATGGACATTATTATCCTAAGTACATGTATGAAGACACGATGGTGTGACTCTACTTTGTGTAAACCAGAGATATGAAAAATTTTGCTCTATATGTGTAGTACGAATTGTAAAGCATCCTGCTGTCATATATAACAAATTAGAATAAAAAATAAAAATAAAAAGATTAATGTGGAGCTAGAGGTGTTGTTTCAAAAGCATTTCTTTTCTTTACTATTCTCAGCTCCTCTGAAGCTCATGTCACCTGCTAGTGATTCCACTCACTGTCTTGTTGCTACCATCTCTAGAATTCCCTGTCCTCCCTGAATCCTGAGGATTATTAGCACTTGGCTCGATCACCTTCCTCTTCCATCCTATATCCACTGCTGTCCTGGGTGTCACCAGCACCTTGACCTCTTCCAAGAACCTCTTACGATCACTCACTCACTCCTCTCCCCACGTGGTCACACCCCAGCTCTTACCACTACCATATGGGCCTTACCTTGGAATTCTGAAATCTCCCATCTTCTTTCCCTTCCATTTCTGCACTCTAGTGCTCCAGATCACGGCTGTCTTCTGACAGCCCAAGAGCTCCTGATCCAAAGGCTTGTCCTTCTCCATTATCATCACACCCTCATGTGTTCCTCCCTCCCTCTGCACCGAAGATGGAATCTGTTCCTAACACCTCATGCCCCTTCCCTACCATCCTTCTCACCTGAAAAATCCTAATGCTGGCTCAACCCAGCCCCTGTCTTTTCAGCAACTGAATCTGGGTAACTGACTGTTACTGGAGAAAACAGTACAAAAACAGTAGGAGGTTGGTCTCACTTTAAATTCATGACCTTGTACTACCAAGGGAGACCCTTTTTTGTGCTGGGGATGGAACCCAGGGCTTTGCATGTGCTAGGCAAGTGCTCTACACCTGCAGCTCAGAGGACTCTGCTGTTCTACTCTGCACGACAATGATTTTGTACTTCCTCCCACGTTTCCTCTTATCTTTCCTCCCACTTGGGCTGGGAAACATTTGGCAGAACACTACACAGATATTCTTCAATAATGGAATCCTAGCCTCCTCTCAATGTCATAACATTGAGACTGCGTTCAGTTTGTTAGATCTCTTCTACACAGCAATATCCCCAAATATGTTTTCTGTGTAAAAGGAATTCTAAACTCAAGTGACTCTGAGAAACTCTGAGTTACTATGAGCCTTTAATATGTTTGTTTTCAATGTAGCTCTCCAAGGGATCCTTGCAGGGGGTTACAGCATTTCATGTTTCTATGTAAAAAGTTCGGGATTTTTTAAAAAATGTTTCTACCCCTTTAGGATATCTAACATTTGCCAAAACCAGTGCTTTGTGTGACCTAGAGATTGGAACAACAATGTTTGCCAACCTTCCAGCCAATCTTCTTCCAGCAATGATACCCATGGGCACTACCTTGGCAAGAACGTCTTTATTGTATGAAGATAAAACATAGCACCTACATACCAAGAGGAAACCATAGGGACCACCCACCAAATTGTCCAAATTAGAAACCTAGGCATTTTTACTCTGGTACACACATAATCAATTACAGAAAAGTCTTATTAGATTTTTATCTCTTTGCCTATCACTTGCCTTAATCCAGGAAATTGGCACTTTTTTCCCCACCTAAAGCCTTCTCACTATTGGCCCAAAAGTACTATATTCTCATTCTTGCCTGTCTTCTGTATGCTGTCTATTGCGATCCTCACAAAAGTCCACCTGATAATGTCACTCTCCTACTTGAAAATCTCCTCCAGCTTTCCCTTGGGAGGATTGAATCAAGATCCCTTTGTCCTATAAGGCCTCTAGGAAGTGAAGCCACTCACCCATTCCCAGCATTCCATGCCAGGCAAAAGTGCTTTGAATGACACTCTTTCTGGATAGAAGACGGCTTTTCATAACTGCTACCTGTGCAGAGATTCAAAGTGCTGTTCATCCCTGTGCCAACCTTCAGGCTCAGCTCAATGTCACATCCCTTTCTTCTACCCCCACCACCAATCACAGACACATAAAGTTTCCAATACTCTCTTAATTACCTTTGTTTCAATTGACACAAGTCAGATTACCTGGCCACCTCTTTTTCTATTTCCAGCCACTCACTTTCATCCAATCAATTATAGTAGGCTGTGCCCATTAGACTTGTCCTTTCTCCAGTGTAATCAGAACTTGAATGTCAGTGTAGTTCCTAAATCTCTTCATTCTTCCTCTTAATACCTAGCATTCACCCCCTTAATTAAATTATAGCCTTCAAGCATTGTAGCCGGTACTGGAATTAAAAGGTTTACATGCCTGTAATCCCAGCAGCTTGGGAGGCTGAGATAGGAGGATCATGAGTTCAAAGCCAGCCTCAGCAAAAGCAAGGTGCTAGCAACTCAGTGAGACCCTGTCTCTAAATAAAATACAAAATAGGGCTGGGGATGTGGCTCAGTGGTAGAGTGACCCTGAGTTCCATCCCTGGAAATCCTTCTCCCCCAAAAGAAAAAAAGGTTTAGCTTGGAACTCTTGGAAAAGCTTAACAAGGAAAAAAAAAATAACAAAACGAAACAGAACGAAGCAAATTTATCCCAAGACTCTGACATCCTGATCTGTAGACTTCTCCCCAAGTTCCAAGATGGTAAGCGGTTCTGTGGCTGGATTCTCATTGAAATGTTTTCCAACAAACTAAAAGCTACTGCTTTAAACTGTTTTAGGTATAATCAACAATAGCCAGGATGATAAAAGAGGGGGAGGGAATAGCAATCTGCTCCAATGAGCAGAAAGTACTGAGCAGAAAGTACACAAATTTTAATTTAGAGAAAACGTGAACCCCTTCAGCCTTAGTCATAAGGTAAAACAACGACTTGCAAACAGCATCATTTTAAATAATCCCACAAAACTAAAATCTTAAACTATTTTAACTGGAGAAAAAGGAATCTGTTTCTGATGCAAACAAAAACAGTAAAATTTTAAAAAGGAACATTTTTGCCATGGTCAGTTTTTTATTTTTAACTTTACTTATTTTTATGTGGTGCTGAAGATCGAACCTAAAGCCTTGCATATGCGAAGCGAATGCTGTGCCGCTAAGCCATAACCCCAGCCCCCATGGTCAGTTTTTAACTTGCCATCTACCAACTGAATTCTGTTTTAAAATGATTATCCTCCAAGTGGCAGATCCACAATACTGTCCCCTCCTGAGTCAGCCTTGAAATGAAGCAGCTGATAGTAGGCCAGGGCCTGGCCCTTCCCTATAAACCCAGATTGGGTTTAGGGTGAGTCTTGATTGCATCCTCGCTTAAGGACCCCTCCAACACCATCACTGAATTCTAGACTCACTGTCAAAGCAAAGCCACAGGACCTCAAGTCAACCAGATGCCAAAAAGAACTAGTATGTGACCTCTACAGAATTCTGACATTAGACCAGGAGTCCTCCAGGGGATATTTAAAGATGAATATAAAGCTGGAGGTGTTGCTTGGTATAAAGCCAATATCTCAGCATGCTACAGGGTAGGGGGAAGCGCTCTCACATGTTCAGAGACAGGGAAGTGCAAACTATACTAGCTGAGCTTAAATGAACAACCCGTGACTTCTAGATGCATTCTCTGGAGAAAAGGAAATCCAGACCAAGCAAGGGAGAAATTAAACTAAGAGAAGATGTCACAGATTTCAAAATAGATTCTGTACCATGAAGTCACTAAGTTTTGTGAGATCATTTTTTTCTTTAGTTTGTATCAAAGTAGTATATGCTTGACAAAAATAGTTTTTTTTTAGAGAGAGAGAGAGAGAATTTCTTTTTTTTTTTAATATTTATTTTTTAGTTTTTGGCGGACACAACATCTTTGTTTGTATGTGGTGCTGAGGACTGAACCCGGGCCGCACGCATGCCAGGCGAGCATGCCACCGCTTGAGCCATATCCCGCAGCCCGACAAAAATAGTTTTAAGAGAATGCAAAATATTTTTATACCCTTGGCTTAAAATGAAAAGCAATAGTAAAGGGATTATTTTAACAAACAAACAAAGGCAAGCAATTCTGGTTTATTGCGCTCCTCCCTAGAGGCACCCACTTTCAGTCCTTTTGGATGTTTCTTCTTGTATTTACCTTATTTTAAAATAAGCATTATATTGCTATTTTTGTGATGAAGCAATTTTAGATTTTACTTATTGACTTCTTATTACAGTGGATGAAACTTTACTTTTTCCCTAGGAGAGATCGAAATGTCTAGCAAACTATGTGAAGAAGAGGGTATTTATTATGGAGGTTTGTCAATATCTAAGCCAGATAAGAAAAATGCAAAAGATTAAATTATACTCCAGACCTAATTATGAATATAGTGACAGAAAAACTATCATGCTAAGACAACACTGCTTCATCTACAAGTAAATCATTCATTAATTAGCAGAGCTCTTATCTTCTTTTGGCCATTGTGATCATCACTAAGAATAAATAAACAAATAATAAATTTGGTTCTTATATATTTATTCACTCATACATCCTCATCTATTTTCATAATTATTTCTTCATGTCCATAATCTTTTATCTGCAAAAATGCCTTACAGTTTGTCATGTTTTGGAATTCAGTATTCCAGGCTGGATGGTTTCTGGCAGGTTTGGAGGAATACCTTACTGTCAATCAAACCTTTATTTCTAGAGGGACCTATTTATTCTTTATACATCTAAAATTTTCTTTCATGATCTTGTTTTAAAAACATAAATAAAATAATAGCAAGGATGGGATGCAACTTAGAGGTAGAGCACTTGCCTAGCATGCCCGAGGCCCCGAGTTCAGTTACCACCACCACCACCTTCACCACCGTACACACACAGAATAATAATAGCAAACTGAATTCAGAAAGAGAGAGGAGAGCTCACCCCTAAAATCTTTACATATAATTTACCATGAGCATCTCAATGCTTGCAGATAAATTTTTTAAAAAAGCAAAATATACCTAAAGGAAACTTCCTTGATAAAAGGTGTTTTTGAGAAGCCAATGTCAAATACCATATTCAACAACATACTTTTATGTTCTTTATGATTTTCTGAAAAAATTATGGGGAGTTTTGTTCTTAAACGACTATACATGCTCCTCCACTTACTGTGGGGCTATTTCCTGATAAACCCATTGCAAATTGAAAATATCCTCTGAAGAAAAGGCATTAATACTCCTAACCTATGGAGCGGCGGCGGCTCCCCTCGCCATCCTGTGGCCCCTGAGCACCTGCAGCTCGCGGCCCGCCTAGGTCACCAGAGAGGAGCCGGCTTCACATCACTCTCCCAGGACAAGCTCCAGGGTGTGGTTTCTACCGAGGGCCGAGGGCTTTCCCACCACGTAAGGTGAGAACCTCGGTAAGTGGAGCCGTTCTAAGCCGGGGCCAGCTCGGCCTGGGCGGAGGGCAGGGAAGCCCTGGCCCTCCCTCAAAGGTGGGGCGTCTCTGGTTTTGAAATTTCCAGTTTTTGAACACAGTTTTTTAAAAGTGTCACCAGAGAAATGAAGGACCATGACAGGAAGCAAGGAGCTTCTGCTGGCACAGAAAATGTCTGAGGAGAGTGTGGCCAGGGCCAGCCGAGCTAGGCCGCCTCCACTACTCCTCCAGATACCTGAGAGAAGAACGTCGGTATGGTGGCTCTGAGCTTCGGAGGCTTCGTCCACAACTGACTGACCCGCGGTTCGGGAACGTGCGCGAGGAGTCCAGCTCACGCTGTCCCACAATCCCCCTGGAGGCCACGCCTCCAATGAACTAAGACCTCCTACCAGGCCCCACCTCTTAAAGGTACCACCACCTCCCCATCATGCCTTGGGCTGGCTACCAAGCCTTTAACACTTGGGGGACTTTCAGATCCCAACCCTAGCATCTGCCTAGAAAAGGAAAAGTTCTAAACCAGTTAGGAGTGACTCCCCTCCCGGGTTCCACTGGTCACTTAAGGAGGAAGGGGAAGTGTTACTTTATGTAGAAACAGAAAGCATTGCAATATGACTGTGCCAGTTGTTCCCAGGACCCATTTTCTGTTTATAAAGGTGCAGTGCAGGTGCGTTTTCTGTCTGCATTTCAGAGTGAGGCCTGGTTCACCTGACGTTTGTGTGGGTGATTTAAAAATGTGCTTTTAAGGCAACTCTGGCACTTTGCCAATCTCCTTTTGTTCTGGATATTTTCATCAGTTAAGATTATTGGTATCTAAACACCACCATGTTCTTCTTGCTTTGCTAAACTGTGAGAGCAGGTGGTTCAGATCCTGGAAAAGGGACAACAGGAGTACAGATGGATTGCTTCAAAGCTTGCATTTTCTTCTACTTTGAGTGGTCCTATGTGAGGAACTTCATCAGAGGAGTGGCTGCTGCTCTGTGGGACCTTGACTGTGGCTCATGGGTGGCCAAGAACACACTATGTGCAGCCCATGCTGAGTAGCGGCAGAACATCATGTTACTCTTCCCAGTTGACAAGAGATCCAGGAGCCTCCACTGGGTCCTGTGAGCTGGTTTTCTGATGCCTGAAAGTGGGGCATCGGCCTGCCGAGATCCACAATACACAGCCCAGCCCTTAGGTGGCGCTCGCTCCTTTATGCTTTGGGGTGGGGGCAGGCACACAGCTAGAACTGTTGATATCCTGGACTCTATGGCTGTGTCACAGTCCAGTATGCCTAGAGATGAACTGGGTTTGCGTCAGGAAACCCTGCTTCTGAGGTCATTTTCCAGAATGGCCACTGTAGAATTCATGGATGACGAGACAGGTAGAAGGAAACTACTGAGATACCAACTTCTTGGCACTTGAATGGGGAATGATTGCCCGATAAATCCAGGAAATCGAATTCTGAGATAAGAGGGTGCTTTAGAAAATATCTGAACCTGGAATTGCCCTTGAATGAGATTGTAAAAGACAAAGAAGCCTGCTGTGGTGGGGCACACCTGTAAATCCATTGTCTTAGGAGGCTGTGGCAAGAGGATTGCGAGTTTGAGGCTAGTCTCAGCAACTTAGCAAGGCCCTGAACAATTCAAAAAAAGGACTAGAAGATGTGGCTCAGTAGTGACTCAACCTCTAATATTAAAAAAAAAATTTTTTTTAAAGCACAAAGAATTCTTGGGGACCCTGAAAATGAAGCAAATCGGGAAAGTGCTGGCTATTCTCATAATAAACCAAAAAAATCTCACTTAGAGTGTGAACATGCTCATTGGATTTTTCATAGTGTCCGACGACTTTATAACAATCAACAGAGACTGAATGTGCTATTACACAATGTGAACTTGTTCTCCTAAGTTTCGGTCACTGTAGAGAACTCCCTCATATTGCTACTAGGGAAAAACTTAAACCCTCTAGATTTTCTTGCTCTTAGTTGACTTAAAAATCATTAATTTTGGAGGTCACACAGTGGGGCAATACATTACTGATGCCCCACTGGTTTGCTGTAGATAACACCTCTGGCATGTGAATTATGTTGGCAACAGTGGTCTGGGTTACTCTCCTTTCACTAAAGGCCACTGACCCTACACGTGGGCCTTCTCTATCTTAACCTTTTGTCAGATTCTACCCAGCTCTGTGTGTAGACCTGTGGAACATAAACTATAAAGCAGGGTTAACTTGACCTGGACTTGCTTAGCCTCTCTCCTCCCCATTCAAGGCTAAAGACATCTTCCAGCCACCAGGATGGGAAACACCAGACTGTGAAAGGAGTGAAAAGAGGTGGCACCCAAGTTCCTGGGAGATCTCTGCCTATTGGCAGAAAAGACATGGATGTCCCTCTGCTCTATCAGCCTGTCCCTCTCTTTCATTATCCCTCTCCTCCATGGGACTGAGAAACTGATTTGGAAGCAAAGCTCCCTCTTCTCCATTCTTTGGCTGCTGAATCAATCTGTCCTTTCTCCCCAGCACTCGTGTCTCATATGTTGGATTTTTTTGTGGGATGAATCTGCAACCTGGATGGGGTAATACCAACCATAGTGCCCCAAATGTCCACCTGTATTACCTGCCCAGGGAACGACCACCCTGGAGCACCCTGGGGCTTTGGAGAAAATTCAGTCACATTCCAATCTTCCTGGAAAATCAGACCAGTTAATAATATTCCCAGAGCTATCATGACCCTCCAGGAATGTGCCAGACTGAGGGCGGGGTTGATGTCCTTTGTGATTTTACTGGCCTATCATTGTTAGGATTTTTTTTTTCTTTAAATAGCCTGCAAATATGGTGGTACTCTGGTGACAGGAGAGTTGTGTGATGTAGAAAGAGAACAAGTAATGCCGAGACTCCCAGCTGGTCAGAGAGACTTCCCACCTCCTCCATTTTTAACCCTTGCAGACTTTAATTTTCTGTCAGGGGCATCATTGTGGTAATAAATCAAATCTCAGAAGAAACTTCCTGGTATGTATTCTCAACACCCATCACTTTAATATGGGGGCCAGAAAAATTAAAAGGCATGAGCTAGGTGCTTAAAGTTTATCTTTATAGGTTTTTCCCAGAAGACTTTTTTTTCGATTAATTTTTAAATGTTTATATAGTGCAATTCACTCTTTTTGGTGTGTAGTGATGTAAGTTTTGACAAATGTCTGGATCCCCATAATTTTTGACAAAGTATAAATCATGCTCATTTTCCAGCTCATTTTCAGAGGTGCTGGTTGAGGCACCTGTGTTAGAAAATCTCTGTTACTCTTCCCAGTTGACAAGAGATCCAGGAACACCACTGGGTCCTGTGAGCTGGTTTTCTGATGCCTGAAAGTCACCATCTGCCTGCTGAGATCCACAATACACAGCCCAGCCCTTAGGTGGCATTCTATTTCTCTATGCTTTGGGGTGGGGCAGGCACACAGCTAGAACTGATGATATCCTGGACTCTATGCCCCTGATATACTGTGACCCGCAAGCCCTGACCATAATACCACATTTTGTGTTGTGGTTTTTTGGGAAGAAACGTGGGGCTCATAACTTCCTGCTTCTCTAGTGCTGTCTCAGTGTCTTGGTTGATGGCTTAAACTTCTGGGAGGGAAGTAGTATGCTTTCCTAATGACTGTTGCCTTCCTATGGAAATATGTGTGCAGTCTTGCTGAAGTCTTATAATAAAATATGCTTTGCAACATCTTTAAAAGTTTTTAAAATTCAAATGTAGTGAAATTGACTCCTTTTTGGGTATGTAGTTATGTGAGTTTTAGCACACATAAAATCATGTACAGTAGTTCTCCTTTATACATGCTGTTCATGATTTCAATAATATGCAGTCAACCACATTCTAGAAAATATTAAATGGAAAATTCTAGAAATAAACAAATTATAAGTTTTAAATCTCATGCTGTTATGAGTAGTGTGTTAAAATCTCTTGCTGTCTGCTCCATTCCACCCTGGATGTGAGTTTTTCATTAGTCCAGTGTATCCATGCTGTATACATTATCCTGCTCATTAATTATTCAGTAGTCACCTACTATGGTGGTATCACAGTGCTTTTGTTCAACTAATTCTTATTTCAATTAATAATGGCCTCAAAGCACAAGAGTAGTGATGCTAGCGATTTTATTATAGTATGTTACTATAATTTTTCCATTTTATTATTAGTGTTGTTCATCTCTAATTGTGCGCAATTTATAAATTAAGCTTTATCACAGGTATGTATACATAGTATATTTGTGGAGTTTGGTACTATCCACAGTTTTAGGCATCCACTGGGGGCCTTGGAATGTATCTCCTGTGGCTAGCAGGGATGACTATCATCATCATCACAATCAGGAAGAGGATAGTTAAATCACCCCAGAAAACTTCTTGCACTATCCATTTGTACTCACACGGCCCCCAGCACATTTTCCCCTGACAACCACTGATCTGCTTTCTATGCCTTGTATTTTTGCCTTTTCCAGAATGTCACATAATAGAGTCATACAACTTGTAAGCTGTTGAGTCAGGGTTATTTCACTAAGCATAATGCCTTTGAGCATTATGTTGTTGCACGTACTAGTGGTTCAATCCTTTTCATCATGAGTAGTATTCCATTGCATGGAAGCACCACAGTTTTTCCATTAACACACTGAAAGACATTTGGCTTGTTTCCAGTTTTTGTTGTGTTAATGGATAACAACATGTGTTTTCATTTTCATTTCCCAACCTATGAACAGGACGGCTACATTATATAGTAAGTCTTCATAAAATCTTCCAAAATTATTTTCTACAGATGGAATCATTTTCACATTCTTAACAATATGTAGGAGTTCCACTTACTCTGCATTCTCATTAGCACTTGGCATTGTGTGTTTTTACTCATTTTTAAAATTTTAGCTATTCTGTTTAATAGATGTATAGCAGTATTCTTTTGTGGTTTCAACTTATATTTCATCAAGTGGCAAATAATTTTGAATATTTTCTCATGTGCTTACTTGCCATTATACATCTTCAGTGAAGTGTTTTGTTTAAATCTTTTGCTCATTTTTAATTGGGTGTTTGTTTTATCACTCTTTTTTTTGAGGGGAGGGGTACCGAGGATTGAACTCAGGGGCACTCTGCCACTGAGCCACACCCCCAGCCCTATTTTGTATATATTTTTTTAAGAGACAGGGTCTCACCGAGTTGTTTAGCACCTTGCTTTTGCTGAGGGTGGCTTTGAACTCGCGATCCTCCTGCCTCAGCCTCCCGAGCAGCTGGGATTGCAGACATGCACCACTATGCCTGGCTTGTTTTATTACTCTTGAGCTTTGAGATTTTGTATTCTGAGTACAAGTCCCTCATCAGACATGGGATGTACAATAAATTCTACCAGTATCTAGCTTCTCTTTAATTTTATAGACCAAAAAGTTTTAATTTTGATGAATTCCAATTTACCAGCTGTTCATTTATGATCATACTTTTGGTGTTCATGCGTAAACAAAGGTCTCAAAAATGCTCCCTTGTGAGTCCTTCTTTAAAGTTTTATGGTTTCTCATTTTCCATTTGGATTTGTGATCCATTCTGATTCAATTTTCATTGTCTAACTTCCTTCAACATTGTTGGTTTAAACTGTCACCCCGGTTTCTAAAAACACCAGCTGAAACCTGCTCTCTATCATGTGAGTCTATGTTGGACAGAGAGGAATTTTACCCATCAGGATATTAAGGTGATATCAGAGACCACAGAAAACAATGGGAAACACTAGCCAGGTGCGTCCCTCTGTCCTTGATGCCAGCGCACAGTCTGCTGCATGCCGAGACACACAGCCATCTGCTCTCAATGGTGCTACTGCTCAGGCCACCAAGGGCAGCCTGTTTGGGGGCTTCCCCAGATGCTTCAGAGAGGCACAGTGGCTGTTCTGACACCAGGAAAGCCCATGCTTAGTCACACTATTCATAAGAAGTTGATCTGAGAATCCATTAATCTATCCATAGCCATGCCATGTTGCTTGGTAACCAACATTCACAAGCTGGGTTTTGCTGTCAGCAGGATTATCTACCATGGTCCCAGGGGTTAGATTTGGGTCTTGGAGGGCAGGTAATGATGCCTCTCATCCTTTATGGCATAACTTACTGTGAGTGATGTCAAGGATGCTGAGAATCCAGTGGCAGATGAGATGTAAGAGGTGGGAGCTTCTTAGATTCCTTAACTGTCCGAGGTTGTGCGGGAGACCAGCACCCACTGCCACCACAGTCACAGGGTTCACATCCAAGAGTGGATGGCAACTGAATGTTGCCAGAGGGTCTTCAATAGGCTGAGTGTTCTGCAGTGATGTAATAATTCTCTGTCCGAGGGTTACCAAGACCAAGGGACAGGGATCTCCTGGGCAGGACTGGGCTGATTGGCCAAGGACATAGAACTTGACATTTCCACTAGTTTGCATGGCCCCTTTCCACCACTGTGTGGTTTGACATTTTCTGTTCTAGGACTTAGCACACTACATTGTTATGGTTTGGAGGTGAGGTGCCCCTGAACCATTGTTATGGTTCACATGAGACAATGAAAGAAAGTTTGGAGGAGAAATGATTGCGTTGTAGCCTTGGCCTAATCAGTGAGTTAATGATTAACTGAAGTGGTGGGGTGTGGCTGGAGGAGGCGGGCATGGGGGGTGGCTTTGGGTCTATATTTTTATCTGGAGAGTGGAGTCTCTCTCTGCTTCTTGATCACCATGATGTGAGCTGCTTCCCTCGGCCATGCACTCCGCCATGATGTCCAGCCTCACCTGAGCCCTGAGGAATGGAGCCGCCCCTCAGGGGACTAAGACCTCTGGAACCGTGAGCCCTCAATAAACTCCTCCTCCACTACTGTTGTTCCGGTCAGATCCTTGAATCACAGCAGTGAAAAAGCTGACTAAAGCATATATGTTTGATAAACGTCTGATGAATGAATGAATGTACTCTGAGTATGTGACACTGAGATGCTACTGATAGTGACAACATGAGGTATGACAGTAAAAATAGCCAACCTTCACGTGGCACAGTTTCAGTTTTCGTTCTCTTTTTAGTGAAGGGATCAAAGCTCACTCTATAAATCCTGAGGCTCTGGAATCCTGCACCTAGGAATGTGGCCATGAAAGAGGTGACGTGGCAGAGTGGAAGTCACACTGAGTGAGGCCGAGAGGCCCCCCCAGCAAGACAGGGTTCTCACAGAGTTGCTAATGCAAATCTGTTATGGACTTAAGTCATGCAACGGTCTAACTTTTTGTCACCTAGACAATTAGAAATGGGGACTTTCTGATCCTGTGGAGTTGTACGGGGCTGGGATTTAACCAAGAGTGTGTTCTTGGATCTCCTCTAGGTTGATCACAAGACGGGATCAAGGGGGCCTCGTGCTGATGTGTCTGTGTGGTGCCTCTGGTGACTGGTTGTCCAGAGTCTAAACTCCAGTTTCTGGGGGTGGGGAGATGTCAACTCCACAAAGGTGTCAGCTCATAGGGTCACATCAGACCAGGTTCACAGCAGGGGTGACGAGCTGGCCACCCAGTCCCAAGGCTGGTGGCGAGGGTGGGGAGGGCTGGAAACCGGCCCAGGAGCCCCTTACTGGGCAGCGGAGGGGAAGGAGGAGCCAGAGGCTGTGGAAGCAGCAGTGCCCACGGCTCATGCCCTTCAAGGAGCCAGTTCTTTTTTTTTTTTTTTTTATTGGTTGTTCAAAACATTACAAAGCTCTTGACATATCATATTTCATACATTAGATTCAAGTGGGTTATGAACTCCCAATTTTACCCCAAATACAGATTGCAGAATCACATCGGTTACACATCCACATTTTTACATAATGCCCTATTAGTAACTGTTGTATTCTGCTACCTTTCCTATCCTCTACTATCCCCCCTCCCTCCCCTCCCGTCTTCTCTCTCTACCCCATCCACTGTGATTCCTTTCTCTCCTTGTTTATTTTCCCATTCCCCTCACAACCTCTTATATGTAATTTTGTATAACAATGAGGGTCTCCCTCCATTACCATGCAATTTCCCTTTTCTCTCCCTTTCCATCCCACCTCATGTATCTGTTTTAATCTTTTCCTCCTGCTCTTCCTCCCTGCTCTGTTCTTACCAGTTCTGAACACCTCTGGCCAGAGCTTATGCTAGAAAAACGCACAGAACAAGCAAAATCCCTTCTGTTCCCTGTGGAGTCTCCCCATTCCCAGCTTCCAGGGCGGGGAAGCTATTTTCTTCTCTCATTCTTCCCTGGAAAGCGTTTCCTCTTCCTTCCTTCCTTCCTTCCTTCCCACAGGTGACAGCACTGTCACCTGCCAGGGGCTTCCTTGGCACCCGGAAGCCTGGGACAAGGGGACTGCTTTCTACCACCAAGGGGGCTACAGATTACCCAGCCTGGGTTTCCCTCTGATTTATGGATCATTTAATTATTGATTATAAAGTAAAATATTTTTATATGAAATGAATTCTGTAAAAAATGATATAAATGGTCTCTATGATCTTATATCTGAGAAACTGCCATGGTTACTAGTTGATACTTACTTCCAGAATTTAAATGGACATGTTAATATGTATTTTTAATAAAAATGAGATTATTCTATACATCATTTGATAACCTCAAACAATATACCATACTTTTCCTCATGGTGAGACTTAAGGGTCCATTGGATCTATTTTGATGGCCTCAACATATTTCCAGATAAGAATATATCATAAGTATTTTACCAACTTTCTATTGTTGACAACTATTTTCTTTTCCTTTTTTTTTTTAAACTCTAAAATGATCATTCTTACACATACACTTCTGTGAGATAATTCTTATGGTGCCTGGCACTTAATACATATAAGTTATGATTATGAGTAAACTCACTCACTCATCTTTCCTTCCTTCCTTTCTTTTTTACTTTCTTTGCTGGGGATCAATCCAGGCCCTCACTCATGCTAAGTATGTGCTTTCTCACCAAGCTGACCCCCAACCCCATATTAATAATGTTTTTTTTTTAACCCTTAACTTTGAATTTAAGTTTAGCAATTTTATATCTCCTTTGAATTTCATGATTAAATAATTTACCTATTTTTCTATTGAGATTTGTCCTTTTCTTATTGACTTGTAAGAACTCTTTCTATATGGAGAATACCAACCCTTGATCTGTCACATAACTATTTCTCCCAGTTTGCTTTTTCTCCATACCAACCCGCTCCTCGCCTCTCTTTCTCTCTCTTTCTTTCATACTGGGGATTAAACACAGGGGTGCTCTACTGGTGAACTACATCACCAGACCTTCTTTGATTTCTTTTTTTAATTTTGAGACAGGATGTTGCTGAGTTGCAATCTTCCTGCCTCAGCCTTCAGAGTAGCTGGTGTTAAAGGCCTGTGCCACTGCTCCCAGCCTGTTATTTACATTTTTATTTTGTTTATGCTATGAAGTTGGGCTTTTTTTTTTTTGCCACATAGGAGTTTTTTTATTTTTATTTTTATGTAGTCCAATTTGATAGTCATACACACACACATCGCAAGTCTTATATATATATTGCAAATATATATATATATATATATATATATATATAGCAATGTGTGTGTGTGTATATATATATATACATATTTCTTTGTACATATATAGTTATTCTGGTTAGGACATATTTATAAACATACTGTAAGGCAGAGATCTAATTTTTTTTTCTAAATAAGGTACTAAATTAAAATAAAAGCTTAAGCTGGGTGTGGTGTCTCACACCTATAATCCCAGAAGCTTGGGAGGCTGGGGAAGGAGCATCATAGGTTCAATCCAGCCTCTTAGCAAAGCTATAAGCAACCTAATGAGATCCTGTCTCAAAATAAAAAAATAAGAAGGGCTGGGGATATAGCTCAGTGGTTAAATATCCCTGGGTTCAATCCCTGGTACCAAAAAATAAAAATTAAAAAAAAAAAAAGCTTAAGAATTTTTCTCAACCTGTTCCAGGGACCACGAGTATTCTTGAAAACTAGTAGAAATAAAAATTACAAAAATCAATGTTTTATAGTCATCTGCAAGTTACAAAGCTTGTTTGCAAACCCTATCAGTTGAGAGTCTGTTCTATATTAGGGAAGAAAAAGTCTGACTTAAACGGGCTCCAACAAAATATTTAAAGACTCACTTATCTGAAAAGATTAGTGGTCAGATGGGGGCTGCATGTGTGGCTTAATTCAGAAGTTCAACATCTCACCTTACCTCATTTCTTCTTTTTCTTTCTTTCTTTTTTTTTTTTTTTTTTTGTGCTAGAGATTGAACCCAGGGGTGCTTAACCACTG
Source organism: Marmota marmota marmota (assembly GCF_001458135.2). Taxonomy (NCBI): domain Eukaryota; kingdom Metazoa; phylum Chordata; class Mammalia; order Rodentia; family Sciuridae; genus Marmota; species Marmota marmota. The sequence goes on along the minus strand of NW_025999913.1, from coordinate 793,773 downwards.
AACAATCCCCCCCAGCTCCTTTTGATTTTTTATTTTGAGACAGAGTCTCACTAAGTTGCTGAAGACCTTGCTAAGTTGCTGAGGCTGGCTTTGAACCTGTGATCCTTCCGTCTTAGCCTCTCAAACCTCTGGGATTGCAAGCGTGTGCCACCAGGGCCAACTTTTGCTTCTTCTTTAGTGTAATACTCCTTAGCACACCAAGGAATCCCAGCAGCGTCTGGAGACTGTGTGCTGTCTCGTTTGATTGGTTTCTCTGAAGGGTGAGGGAGTTCATTCCCAGATCTCCCAAACAATTCCTCTGATTTTTCCAATCATTGTGGCCATGGAAATGGTAAATAGACTTTTTAGATGAAGTCACTCGGGGCCTATCCTGGAGCAGGGTGGTGAAACCTGGGATGTGCCGGGGAAAGGCAGACATCCATCCTAACAAAAATTAGGGTCACATAATCAAAAGAAAGGAATCTGGTGATCAAATTATCAAGTCCTCACCAGACTCATGCTCCGGTTAGACAGTTCTAAGAACCCTGTGAAGGTAGCTAGCCCCTAACTTCTCGTTTTCACAGACGGAGATAGGAAGGGTTTGAAGACGTGCATGATTTTCCCTTGGTCACACTGAGCTCAGGTCTAGATCTTGTGACTGCACTCTATGCTCTTTCCAGTATTTTTTAATTAAAAGGTCAAAAGGAGATTTTAGCAATTGAATATAAAAGTGAGTCATGAGGATTCAATGCTCTTAACCAAGGCAGAACATTATGTAAGTTTCCATCATGGTGGATTCAAGATAGAAAGTGGGATTCTCCCAAAGCAGAGCATGGGGCCAAGGCTTATGTGTGGATGGTTTATTTGGGAATGTGGTCAAAGAAGGGAGGACCAAGGAAATGAGGTAGGAGGCTGGGGAGGAAAGCCTAAGTAGCCACATCTATCAGTAACTGCTGGTGTTCGTCAGCTTTCCATTACTGTAACAAACACCAAGAATAATCAATCAGCTTACAAAGAGGGAAGGTTTATTTTGACTTTGGAGGACTTTCCACATCCAAATTACAGCAACTGCTTGATCCCACAGGATCTTTTGAAAGTTCTCTGAAGTGAATCTCAAAACCATGGAAAGGGGAAAAAATTGATCTCTCAACCTCAGTGGTCGATGGTTGCTCTACAGTGTGTTAACAACCCCTACATGAGAGAGCACCCTGTGAGTTGCTTCAGACATCCCATACACTGAATTAGGGAAGCCAGGAATGGGGAGTGAGAAAAGGCTGTTTCAAGGTGTTTCAGCTTGAAGCTGGTTGGTTAGAATTGCTCACTGAATCAGCTGCAGAAATGAGATGGGGACAGAGCATTTTAAGAAGGTCACGAGAAGTCTTCGTGACATATTACCCATTATAAACTAACATATTACTTATAACATATTACCTGTTATAAGCTAACAATACCAAACTTGGGTTAAGGGAGTGAAGTACAGATTCTTATTTTTCTCACATTTGGTTTTTCATGTCTGGATTATTACCATCACCTCCTTAAAAAAAAAAATAGCCTTCCTAGTTTTTTCTCATTTAACTTCTCTAGTAGTCTCCTTAAAATACAATACATTTTTAAAATCACTTTACTGAAGGGTTCCTTACTGCCCTGCTTGCAGGATAAGATACCAGATTCCTTTGCTTAGCATTCACATCCTTGACAACGGGTTTTACCATAGTTAAAGATCTGTTATTTCCTAAAACCACGTCAGTTGGACTCAAGCCAGTCCAATTTCCTTACCTTTGGATGTGTGGATCGGCATTATTCCTTCTTGGTGCTTTTGCTAATATCATGCCTCCTAATGGATGGGGATAATATGCAAAATGTTTACCAACTGCTCTGGCAGGTACTGACCAATCAGCACGCAGGCTGAGCCCATCAGACTGAAGTCAATGTAACTGCCAACTGGGGTTGACCAGGTGCCAGCCCTGCCCCCAGCCTCTGCTCTCTTTCTACTTACCCCCTTTAGTTTTCCTGGGCTGCTGTTGTGCATGGAGGGTCTTTCCTTCTTGAGATTAATTACTACTTTACTATGTGTGCAGAGTTGCAGGAAAGATAAGACAATGTGACAGCCTGACACACCCGCACCTTTTGACAGCATATTTTTTTATTGCTAGTCCATCTGGGAGCACTTTTGTCATGTTTTCCACAGAGATAAAAAATTCATTCAGTCTTTCCTATAATTTCAATATAATTTCGGTCTTTTGGTTGATCAAAATAACTTTTTTTTCCTTCGACAAAATTTTAAGAAAAATCAATTAAACACAAGACACAAACAACCAATATCAGAAATTAGAGGTGTTTTCAACAGAATCGCAGACATTAAAAGGAATATGAAAGAATACTATCAACAATTAAGCTCCAACTCTTTTAAACTTAAATGTAGATGAATTTCTTTTCTTTTTGGCAAAAAAGAGAGGGAATTAATTTTATTTTATTGTATGCTTATTTTTAATTCTAAAAATCTTTTTTGCTATAATTTATTATTATTTTTAAATGAATTTCCTTTTTTAAAGTTGATTTATTTTATTTTAATTAGGTATATATGACAGCAGAATGCATTTTGATTCACTGTACAAAACTACAGCACAACTTTCCATTTCAGCGGTTGTACGTGATGTGGCGTCACATCATACGTGCAATCATACATGTTCAAAATAACTTCTCATTATTGATATTTTGGAAAAAAATTTAACTTCAGAAATTCATGACTGACAATGTTATAAGTGTTAGAATTTTATTCCTAAATAAGTCAATGAAGAAGAAGGGGGAAAGCATTTATTCAAGAGCTAACATCCCCCAAAGTGTTATAAAATGATTAGTTCCTCATTTTATTTCTTAGATTGTGTCAAATATGCAGGAAACCCACAGAATCCTACTAAGAAATGGAGTAGTTTCTTTCATGTCTGAGCTATAAAATTTCAGGGGACTTAAAGTTTCCTTGAAACGCTCTTTAAGTGGCCATCAGATATATTCCAGGAAGTCAATCCAGCACCAGAATGGTTAGCAATATTTTAACCTGTTTGATGATTTTAAACATGACCTCCAAAAATTTTGATCCTTTCCCCACTGAGAGGTGGGTCTCCATTTCCTCACCTTGAATCTGTACGTATGTGTGAGTTGGATCTGAACAGACTTGTAATCCATAGAATGCAGAAAAGGGGAAGCAGCTACTTCTTCGTTCCCTGAGATACTCACATCTGGAGTCTTGACATCCCTGTGAGAAGCCCAGCTTCTCTGCAGCTGCCCTCCTTTGAGGAAGTAGGGTATGGGTACTGCACGCACAGTCTCAGCTGTGATTTCCCCTGATGGCCAGGTCCACCCCAAGCATGACCTCCATTTGATCCCAGCTCGCGATGGTTAATTTTAGGTGTCAGCTTGACTGGATTAAGAAAGACCTAAGAAACCCAGTGAAGCATTATTTTCAGTGTGTCTGTGAGGGTGTTTCCAGAGGAGATTAGAATGTGAGCCTGAGTGGACCAAGTGAGGAAGATCTGCCCTCAAGGTGGGTGGGTGCCATCCGATTGGTGAGGGGGCTGGAGAGAATAAATACGGAAGGGGAAATGGTCTCTCCCCTGAGAGCTGGAACACATTCATCTCCTACACTGGGACATCAGAATTCCAGGGTTGTGGGCTTTTGGGACTTCCAGGGACTCCTGCTTTCAGCCTCAAACTGAGAGTGATAACCATCAGCTTCCATGTTTCTGGGGCTTTAGGAATTGGGCTGAGTCTTGCTTCCAGTATCCTAGGGTCTCCAGCCTGCAGATGACCTATCGTGGGCCTTCTCAGCTTCCATATCTTGGGAGCCAATCCTCCAACTAACTCCACTGTCTACACACATCTACAGCCACATTCTATTGGTTCTATCTCCCTGGAAACCCCTGGCTGATACAAAACCTGTCTGTAGAGTCACTCCCAGCTCAGAGTCTTCCCAACTGAGGCCCTGGACATTACTGAGAAGACATAAGCTGTGCCTCATCCAAATTTCTGACCTTCGGAATCCATGAGTGTAATAAAATAGTTGTATCATGCCAGTGCATTTTGGAGCCATAGTTACCCAGTAGCAGTGATCAAAACGATTATGGATAAAAGTAACTATGACCCAGGTGCACCCCTGATATTTGTTGAACCCTGGGCTCAAATACAGTTAAATGGTCTATACACCATATTTGTAAACAGAGAAAGGGTTGTAAGTTGATGTTGCTTGTAAATGATGCTATTAAACTGTTAAATAAACATGTTCTCTCTTCTTTCCTTAAAAATAGCTAGGCATGGTGGTACACACCTTTAATCCCAGCTAGTCAAGAGGGTGAGGAAGGAGGATTACAAATTTGAGGTCAGCTTTGGCAACTAGCAAGACTCTGTCTCACAATAAAAAATAAAAAGTGGGGGTTGAGGTTGTGGCTCAGAGGTAGAGCACTTGCCTATCATGTGTGAGGCACTGGGTTGGATCCTCAGCACCACGTAAAGTAAAATAAAGACATTGTGTTCACTTATAATTAAAAAATAAATATTAAAAAAATAAAAATAAATTAAAAAGGGCCAAGGAAATCCATATGCAGTAGAATGAAATTTAACCCCTGTCTCTCACCCTGCACAAAACTCAACTCAAATTGGACCAAAGACCTAGGAATTAAACCAGAAACTCCAAAACTGCTAGAAGAAAATGTAGGCCGAACACTCCAACATGTCAGCACAGGAACTGAATTTCTTATCAAGGCTCCTAAAGCACAAGAAATGATATTAAAAAAATAAGTGGGATGCCATCAAATTAAAAACGTCTCACAGCAAAGGAAATAATTAAAAGCATGAAGACAGAGCCTGCAGAACGGGAGAAAATCTTTGCTACCTGCTCCTTAGATAGGGCATTAATATTCAGGATATATAAAGAACTCATAAAACTTAACCCCAAGAAAAGAAAAAAAACAAACAAAACAAAAACCAAATAACCCAATCAATACATGGGCAAAAGAACTAAACAGACACGTCTCAAAAGAAGAAATACAGTCAACAAATATACGAAAAAATGTTCAGCATGTCTAGCAATTAGGGAAATGCAAATTAAAACTACATTGAGATTTCATCTCACTCTAGTCAGAATGGCAATTATCAAGAATACAAATAATAAATGTTGGCAAGAATGTGGGAGAAAAAGTACACTCATACATTGTTAGTGGGATGGTAAATTAGTGCAACCACTCTGGAAAGCAGTATGAGATTCCTTAAAAACTAGGAATGGAAACACTGCATGACCCAGATATCCCACTCCTTGGCATGTATCCAAAAATTTGGGACACAGCCATGTCAAGGTTATAGCAGCACAATTCACGATAGCCATGCTATGAAACCAGTCTAGGTGCCCTTCAACAAATAAATGGATGAAGAAAATGTGGTATAGATACACAGTGGACTATTACTCAGCCATAAGGAAGAATGACTTCATGGCATTTGTCAGTAAATGGATGGAATTGGAGAGTATCCTGCTAAGTGAAATAAGCCAGTTCCAAAAACTAAAGGTCAAATGTTTTATCTGATATGCAGAAGCTAATCCAACATAAGAGGGGGGAGAAAAAAATGGAAAAAAGTTCAATGTAGTACACAGAATGAAGGAAATGAAGGAGGGGTGGGATTGGGAAATATGGTGGAATGGATCTGACTTAACTTTCCTATGTACCTATATGAATATACCACAGTGAATCTCACCATCATGTACGTCCACAAGACACTAACTTAAAAAGAAATACCTGTAAGTAAATAGCAGAAAGATCAGTAGAGCAGAGGGAGGGAACAGGGGGAGGAAGGGGTGGAGGGGAAAGGGAAGGTGAAAGTATAGGAACTGAATTAGAATAAACTATATTCCATGCTTTTATTTATTTATTTTTTAATTTTTTAATTTGCTTTAATTAGTTATACATGACAACAGAATGCATTTATGCACTTTGATATATTATACACAATTATGATATTGCAGAATCATAATTGTCATGCAGTCACATACATACATACAGTAATAATGTCTGTTTTATTCTATTATCTATCCTGTCCCCACATCCCCTCCCCTCCCATCACTTCCCTTTACCTAATCTAAGGTAACACTATTCTTCCCTAATGCCCCCAACCTTATTGTGGACCAGCGTTCTTATATTAGAAAAAACATTTGGCCTTTGGTTTTGTGGGATTGGCTTATTTTGCTTAGCACGATATTCTCCAATTCCACCCATTTATTGGCAAATGCTATAATTTCACTCTTTTTTAAAGCTGAGTAATATTCCATTGAGTATATATACCACATTTTCTTTATCCATTCATCTATTGAAGGATACCTAGGTTGCTTCCATAGCCTAGCTATTGTGAATTGAGCTGCTATAAACATTGACGTGGCTGCATTATTGCAGTATGCTGATTGTAAGTCCTTCGGGTATAAACCAAGGAGTGGGATAGCTGGGTCAAATGGTGGTTCCATTACCAGTTGTCTGAGGAATCTCTATACAGCTTTCCATAGTGGTTGCACCAATTTGCAGTCCCATCAGCAATGTATGAGTGTACCTTATTTACCACATCCTCGCCAACATTTATTGTTGCCTGCATTTTTGATGATTGCCATTCTGACAGGAGTGAGATGAAGTCTTAGAGTAGTTTTGATTTGCATTTCTCTAATTGCTAGAGATGTTGAACACTTTTTCATATATTTGTTGATCAATTGTATTTCTTTCTCTGTGAAGTGTCTGTTCAGTTCCTTAGCCCATTTATTGTTTGGGTTATTTGGGTTTTTGGTGTTAGTTTCTTCAGTTCTTTATATATCCTAGAGATTAATGTTTTATCAGAGGTGCATGTGGTAAAGATTTTCTCCCAATCTGTAGGTTCTCTCCTCATGTTATTAGTTGTTTCCTTTGCTGAGAAGAAGCTTTTTAGGGGCTGGGAATGTGGCTCAAGCGGTAGCGCGCTCGCCTGGCATGCGTGCGGCCCGGGTTCGATCCTCAGCACCACATACAAACAAAGATGTTGTGTCCGCCGAAAACTAAAAAACAAATATTAAAAAAAAAATTCTCTCTCTCTCCTCTCTCTCTCTCTCTCCCTCCCTCTCTCTTTAAAAAAAAAAAGAAGCTTTTTAATTTGAATCCATCCCATTTATTGATTCTTGATTTTACTTCTTGTACTTTAGGGGTCTTGTTAAGGAAGTCAAATGCTAGGCTGACTTGGTGAAGATTTGGGCCTAGTTTTTTCTTCTATTAGGTGCAGGGTCTCAGTTCTAGTGCCTAAGTCTTTGCTCTACGTTGAATTGATTTTTGTGCATGGTGAAGATAGAGGTTTAATTTCATTTTGCTACATATGGATTTCCAGTTTTGCCAGAACCATTTGTTAAATAGGCTATCTTTTCTCCAGTGAATGTTTTTAGCACATTTGTCTAGTATGAGACGACTGTATTTATGTGGGTTTGTCTCTGGGTTCTCTATTTTATACCATTGGTCTACAAGTCTATTTTGGTGCCAATACCATGCTGTTTTTGTTACTATAGCTCTGTAGTATAGTTTAAGGTCTGGTATTGTGATGCCTCCTGCTTCATTTTTCTTGCTAAGCATTGCTTTAGCTATTCTGGGTCTCTTATTTTTCCAAATAAATTTCATGACTGCTATGAAGAATGTCATTGGGATTTAATACGAATCACACTAAATCTGTATAGTGCTTTTGGTAGTATGTCCATCTTGACAATATTGATTCTGCCTATCCAGGAGCATGAGAGATGTTTTCATCTTGAGGTCTTTTTCAATTTCTTTCTTTAGTGTTCTGTAGTTTTCATTGTAGAGGTCTTTCGCCTCTTTTGTTAGATTGATTTCCAGGTATTTTTTTTTTTTAGGCTATTGTGAATGGATCAGTTTTCCTAATTTCTTTTTCAGTGGATTCATTGCTGATGTATAGGAATGTGTTTGATTTATGGGTGTTGATTTTATATCCTTCTGCTTTGCTGAAGTCATTTATTAGTTCTAGAAGTTTTCTGGTGAAATTTTTTTGATCTTCTAGATATATAATCATATCATTAGCAAATAGTGATAGTTTGAGTTCCTCTTTACCTATTTGTATCCCTTCAATTTCTTTCCTTTGTCTAATTGCTCTGGCTAGAGTTTCAAGGATGATGTTGAATAGGAGTGGTGAAAGAGGACATCTTTGTCTTGTTCCAGGTTTTACAAGAATGCTTTCAATTTTTCTTCATTTAGAATGATGCTAGCCTTGTGTTTAACATATATAGCTTTTTAAATGTTGAGGTATGTTCCTACTCTCCCTAGTTTTTCTAGTGTTTTGAACATGAAGATGTGCTGTATTTTGTCAAATGCTTTTTCTGTATCTATTGAGATGATCATATGATTTTTATTAACATGATTAATTATGTTTATTATTAACATGATGAATTATGTTTATTCATTTCCGTATGTTGAACTAACCCTGCATCCCTGGGATGAACCCCACTTGATCATGGTGTACTATCTTTTTAATATGTTTTTATATGTGATTTGCCAGAATTTTATTGAGAATTTTTGCATCTATGTTCATCAGGGATGTTGGTCTAAAGTTTTCTTTCCTTGATGTGTCTTTGTCTGGTTTTGGTATCAGGATGTATTAGCCTGTAGAATGAGTTTGGAAGGGTTCCCTCCTTTTCTATTTCATGGAATACTTTGAGGAGTATTGGTGTTAATTCTTCTTTGAAAGTCTTGTTGAACTCAGCTGAGAATCCATCTGGTCTTGGGCTTTTCTTGGTTGGTAGGCTTTTAACGGCATTTTCTATTTTATTACTTAAAATTGATCTGTTTAAATCATGTGTGATTCCTCATTCAGTTTGGGTAGGTCATATGTCTCTAGAATTTGTTGATGTCTTAGATATTTTCTATATTTTTAGAGTATAAATTTTCAAAGTAGTTTTTAATTATCTTCTGTATTTCAGACGTGTCCATTGTGATATTTCCTTCTTCATGTTGTATTTAAGTAATTTGAGTTTTCTCTCTTTTTCTCTTCGTTAGCAGGGTTTACCTATTTAATTATTATTTAATTATTTTTTCACCTATGCTTTTATAAGTATTTCAAAATGAATCCTAGTGTTATGTATAACATAAAAGAACCAATAAAAAATTAAATTTAAAAAGGGACCAGGGACATACCTCAGTGGTAGAGCACTTCTGTTCAGTCCCCAGTACTACCCTCCTTGGCTCCCTCCCAACACACACACACACACAATTGTGTCTTTATCATGACCTGGAAGACTGGGTTTGGATTTAGAATTTCTATCAAAGGCTTATTTTATTTTATATACTGGCTGTATTCTATTTATAACAAACTCTACTTTGGATCCTTAAAGAGAGGGAAGCTTGTAAAACTTCTCAAATAAGTATATAAATGAGAAAGAAAAAGCAAAACTTCAGCTCCGTAGATGAATTACTTCAAATTTGTCATGATAATCAAGTTCATTATAATCTTTCTTTTAGATTTATTCATAACAACTTGCAAAGGTACCTGCCCATCCTTTGGAGCCCTTTTTAAAAAAACAAATGTAACACTATGGTAGTTTCTCTGAAATTTTTAAACATAATTACCGTGTTTGTGATCCAGCAGTTCCTATATGCCCCAAAGAATTGGAAGCAGAGACTCAAATGGACATTTGTACATCTATGTTCATGGCAGCCTTATTCACAGTAGCCAAGAGGTGGAAGTAACCCAAGTGTCCACTGACAGATGAATGGACATACTAAATGTGGTATATTCATACAATGGAATATCACTTAGCCCTAAAGAGGAAGGAAGTTTTGATACAATATAATATGTATGAAGCTTGAAGACATCATGTTAAGTGAAATTAGCCACTCACAAAAGGACAAATACAAAATGATACCTCCTATATGAGGTACCTAGAATTGTCAAATTCTTGGAGACAAAAGGCAAAATGGTGATTGGTTTCCAAGGGCTGAGGAAGGGGGAGTATGGAATAATTGTTTAACAGATACAAAGGTTCTATTTGGAAAGAAAGAGAGTCCTGGAGAAGGCTGTGGAGCAATGTGAATGTACTTAATACCCTTGAACGGCACCCTTAAAAAATGAGTAAGACACCCTAGGTGTCAATCATTGGATGAATGGATAAAGAAAATCTATGTACACGATCTGAATAGAATAGTATTCTGCCATAAAAAGAACGAAATCTGGCCATTTGTGAAACATAGATGAGCCCGGAGAACACTAAGTTAAGAGAAAAAAGCCAGGGACAGAAAGACGAATGTTGCATGTGCTTGCTTGTAGGTAGAAGCTGAAAACGTTGATCTCATGAAAGTGGAGAGTAGAAGAGCGGTTAGCAGAGGCTGGGAAGGGTTGAGGGGGTGTGGGGAGAGGATGCTTCATGGGTATGGCTCAGGAGCACAGCTGGATGGGAGGATAACTTCTAAAGTCATAGCACACAGGGCAACTATGATGGACAACACTTAGGGATATATTTTAAACAGCTACTAAAGAGAATCTTAAATGTTCCCAATGTATCGAAATGGTAAATATTTAATGTGGTGATGGATAATGGCAATTACCTGGATCTGTTCATGACACATTGTATACATGTATTGAAATATCACATGGCACCCCAAAATATGTATGATTATTATATGTGAACTAAAAACAAGTTTTTTTTTTTTTTAGAAAAAAAAGAAAAGAAATAAAATTGAGAACAAAAAAAATGGTAGAAAAGCAAAAAAAAAAAAAAAAAAATTCTGGAATGAGACTTTGGTCTCATCGCCCAGGCCTCTGTCTCCTCATCCTAGTGCCAATCCTACCTCTCCTTCCCCTAGTGCTTTTTCCTGGAGCAGGGGACTCCTGCTCACTGGGTCCCTAATATCTTTTGTTGGGGTCGGTCCCTTACCTGGGCTCCTTGATTGGGTCCTGACTCTTGCCCCTCTCTGCACACCCCACGACCCCCCACTGCGCCCTCACATCACACTCCTCCTGGCCCCTGGCCCTTGCCAGGCACTTTGGCCTGGTCCCTGGCCCTTGATCCTCATCTGGGCCAGGGCGCCTTATGGGAAACAGAACCCTGACCCCCGACTGGGCTACTTGCTCTCCCTAGGTCCTTGGAATGAGACTTTGCTGAATGCACGTCAGAGGCTGCCACTGTATAATCACAGCACTTAACAAGTGATTGTAGTAGCGTTTCCCCCAGGATGCATCAAAACAAATTACAACTAGACAAAGAAATGGTTAAGACGGTAAATTTTATGTTACCACAACTAAAAAAATAAATAAATACAAAGCAGAGCCAAGAGGTAAAAGGATCACTTGTGATCTGAAGCTTTTCATTTAAAATCAAAATTAAACACAGCTTGTCTCCCCGAGAGGATACGGAACAGCTGTCACAGAGGAGGATGAAATGGGAAGATGAAACTCAGGGCTCACGGGGTTAATTACCAATTAGGGGGGGTACTCCACAGCAGTTTGATTAAAGTAACTACCATCTGACCTCTGCAGGCCTCACGGCCAGTGACGCCTCCTCCCCTTAGCCAGACAAGTGTGGGGAGACTCTGTGTTCAGTGATTACAGCCTCTTTCAAAGTAACGATTAACTACAGAAGATGCAGAAAAGCCAGGAGACGAGCCATCACTTTCTGAGTAACAGTTAACATTACTTGGTCAAAGTAGCATCACAGTCCAAGACACCAGTGTGTGGAATTATTACCTTGGCAGGGGCAGAGGCCTGTTCTGGAACCAGCCAGAGATATATATGTGCATGCAAGCCAGGCACACAGAGCATCCGGGGAGTTCGATGTTAAATATTCTTTGCACACCCGCCTTATTAGATTGCATATGTGTTAAGTTGTGCATTTCACATCACATCGGTGTGGCTCTAATAACACGTGTATCAAATCTCACGCCAAATTCTATTGTTGTAAAATATCTGTGGTATTTTTTGAAACACATGCATGCCTTTTAATAACTGATATGCTTTCTTATAATATTAGCATTCTTCTATCACCTGATTCACTCATACCCACAGTTGTTCAGACTCTTTACCATCCATCCAGGCTCTGAGATGCGTATCTGTCTGACCTTAGGCAAGATGCCTCCGAGTGCCTCAGTTTCCTCGTCTATAAAATGTAGCAACCACTGTGTCTACCCCACAGGGTTGTTGTGAAGATAAAGTGAGTTAATGTAAGATTCTGAGAGCTGACCCTGTCCTATAGTAAGCATTCAGTCAATTTTGCCATATGTGTTTGTGAGCAGATGAGAACCCCTTCCAGAGTATCTGAATTGCTCCTGCCTCTGACCTGCCCTATACTTTCTTGGTATGTACAATCCATTGATGTTCTAGTTTTAAATTCACGTGTCTAAATTTTTAGTCCCTTTCCTACCTGAGGGCAGGAATGGTGAGAAGCAGAGGGACAGCCTCATGGGAAGATTCTGCACCGGAGAACCTCTAAACGTGATCACGGGTTGCTGTCTACTTCAGAAAAGTCTGGATTTACTTTTAGGGACATGTTCCCCCAGAGCACTCAGTTCTCATGTGCAAAGAGTAGACACACACACAGGGCCCTGCTACCTTGGCTGGGATACGGTCGGCATCAGGAACAGTGAGCATCCAGCTTCTCAGATGAGATCACCACTGTCTGACCTCGAAGCCAAGTGCTCAGCCAGAAAACTCCAAATTAAGCCAGATGGTGTGCTTTCTTTAGAGACTGGAGAACATGTGTTCCATTTTTGCAAAAAAAATAAATAAATAAAAATAAAATTAAAAAAGCACCCCAGGACTTGGTGTTTTGACTCCCACCTCCTCTAACTCCCAACATTCGTGCAATAGGGAAATGAGCTTGGAGATAAATGATAAAGCTGATATGATTCATGGCTCTGTCAGGAGGAAAGAAACAGGAAACTGAGCGCTGGCTGCTGGGCTGTGATGTCACCCTCTTGGCATGCCGTCCCCAGTCCTGGAAAAATGCAGTTCTCATTGCTGGGAGGATTTGGAAACGCAGGAGACAGAAGCTATTTGGTTGCTGGGCCAACTCCCGAGGACCCTGAACTCCGTCTTGGAAGTCTTGCCCGTGAGAGCCAGGAAAGGGCCAAAGCCGGTATGTGGACGCCGTCGCCAAGGACGCAAGAAGACGCCGGTGGAAAAACATTTCCTCAAGACAAACACGGAGACGCACAATGTGCTCTTATTGCGTCTCGGCTTTTTAAAAGGGGTTTTGGAAAACAGTCTCTGGATGTTTATCAAGTTCCTTCCAAGTCAAGGGCAACTGAGGATTTGGTCTTGTGCCCTGGGAACACGCCTCGACTGGTTTCTTGGTGAGGGCGGAGGGCAAGGGTGCGGGGTGTAGACAGGGAAGGGACGTCCATGCTGAGGCTCACCCAGGATCAGGAAGCAATGGCACTTTCACCTCCATTTTGCAGGTGACAAGATTTTGATTCCTCGCCCAAGGTCACCCTAGCCTATGTTGACGTCAGAATGGAAGCTTACACCTCAAGGGGACTCTGCAATTTGGGCTCTGCATTGACACTAGAGAGAGAGAGAGAGGGAGAGATGGATGGAGGAATCCTGTTCATCCTCTTTACTAAGGTGACATCACCCAATAGCGTCAGCATCAACAAATAAATAGGTTATCTATTAATAAATACGGTGACTCTCTTTGGTCACCTTTGGCCCCGCTCTAGCACAAAGGTCCACAAACTGCAATTCCGTCACCACCTGCTTTTGTTAACTCTGCTCTATTGTGACACAGCCACGCTCCCACCACCTATGGAAGGCTGCCTGTATGCTGCAATGATTGTCATAGCTGCAATGATTGTCGTAGCCGCAACAGGGACCTCGGGGCTGCAAGACACAATGTTTACCATCTGGCCCTTAAAAGGAAACATAGGCTGATCCCTGGTCTGAAGCAAGAGAGCCGTCAGGGGAGGGCTCAGGGTCACCCTTTACAGAACCACAGAGCCTTTACTGGCTCACAGTGTGGCCACCTCCCCATCTCCTCCCCTGGCAGCATATGATGGCAGTCTGACTAAATAATGCATCAGCCGTGACCTCTGTTCTCAGTTTTCCTGCAGCCCTGGCTGGGTTGTGGAGCTGGGCTGGATTTTAAGGTCCTATAGCACCACACTGACCTCCAGTCCTCTCTTTGCTTTTCTGAAAGCTCTGTGAGTACAGGGTAAGCCTAACTCATTTTTGCATTCCTAGTATAGACCATAAACTAGGTGCTCAATAAATGTGTTTGAAATTCATAAACAAGTACACATGCACAGATTACATTTTGTGGATTACTAAGAGAGTGAGTGCCTCAACCTGACCTATGGAGACCTTATTGACACAGGCCATGTGGGTGTGTCAACCTAACAGGGCTGGACCCAGACATAAGGGTTTCTGCAGGCTGAGGCAGGAGGGTTGCAAGTTCGGGGTCAGCCTCAGCAACTTAATGAGACTCTAAGCAACTTAGTGAGACTCAGTCTCAAAATTTAAAATAAATAAATAAATAAATAAATAAAAAGGGCTGGGAGAGTAGTTCAGTGGAAAAGTGCCCCTGGTTTAAATCCCCTTATTTACCAAAATAAGTAAATGAATAAATAAAATAAGATAAACTTACTGTACTTGGAATTGACTTTCAGTTTTTCTGTTTCTTGTGACTGGATTACCATTAGTTATTCATACACACACACAAAGATGAAGTAACCGAATCTCGTTCAAAATAGATTTTGAAATTATTTTTCCTGGCTTTCACTACTCCAAACACATTTCCCGTTGTTTTTTTTTTCCTGGAGTCCTTATGATCTTTTGAGTTTTGTCTGGCAATTCTCTGGACACGACTTCTTGGATACATACTGAAGAGCTGAAAATTGATACAAGAAAACAAACCACTCAGTCCCAGGGGTCATCTTATACCACACATTAACTGATTGCAGAATCTCAGTTGACTGGTGGTCCACCTCTGTCCGGGGGCTGGATTTGAGGTTGGCTGGCGGTAGGAGACCACCGGGAACTGCCCCTCCAATGTGCCTTCAACTGAGAAAGATGAGAACTCTCAGGAAGCATTGTCTCGATTTGCACTTGAGGAATTGACTACTCTGGTGGGTAGCAGACGGATTTATATTTAGCCATTTATCTAAAGAGTCCTATGTGTGGAAATCTGAACGAATCAGCACTGATTGTGATTAATTCCAGTAAGGTATGGGCACCTCTCTTTTCTGATTCCTAGACAAGGTGCCCAAATGTCTTGCTGCTTACTTAGCTTTGCCTCATCACCTATTTCTATCACATAGTCAATTTACAGCTTTTGGGTAGTAGATGACCTGGAAATAATAATGATAATGGCAGCTACCACCAGATGGTGAGCTCCATTTAGCAGTAATGCTTGAGTCTTTTATTTGCTGTGAGACAGGACCTTGCAGCCCTGTCTGACATCACCCAGGGCCAAGGAAAATAAAATCTGGCTAGCAATCTATCCAGGTGCAATAAACAGGTGCCCACTAAAGACCTGCTGAAAGCGTACAGTCCTTTTATTTAACCCTTGTGGAACTGAACCCAGGGCCTTGCACATGCTAGGCAAGTGCTCTACCACTGAGATACATCCCCAGCCCTTTTCAGGACGTTCGGTGAGTGAAGCGTTGCTGTGTCCATTGAACAGGTGAGAAAATCGAAGATCCGAGGTTCATTGACGTGTCCAAATGCATGCAGCTGCTTAAAGGAAGCAGTGGATTCAGTTCAGGCCTTTTTGACCTCAAAACCTTTGCTCTTTGGCCCCTGGGGCCCTGGTGCTGGTTTCTATTAGGAAACTAGTTCCAGTATTCCGCCTAGTAAGGCACACAGAACACCCATCAAAGTGTTTGCTCACCACAAAATATTTACCCAGGGGGTGGGATAAAGGCTCTTTGTGGGGCAGTGGGAAGCCTAATCTATTGCCAGCTGCAGATAAAGACTAGCCAGAACTTCCAGCATGTCACTGGCAATGAGGGGTGGCTTTATGTGACTCTGGGAAGGTTTTGTCACATAGAGGAGAGCATGCAGGCTGATACTAAGAGGAGGCTCTAGACCTTCTTTTAATTTGTGTAATAAAGTGCTTGTTTAAAAAAAAATTAAATTTGTTCTAATTAGCTATCATGATAGCAGACATGTCTCATTCTTCTGGTTGTACATGATGTAGAATTACATTGGTCGTGTAATCATGTATGCACGTAAGACAATAATGCCTGACTCATTCTACTCTCTTTCTTCTTCTGATTCCCCCTCCCTTCCCTTCATTCCCCTTTGTCTAATCCAAAGTACTTCTATTCTTCCCTAACCACCCCACCCCTTTACTGTGAATTACCACCCGCATATCAGAGAAAACATTCAGTCTTTGGTTTTTGGGGGAGCTTGGCTTATTTCACTTAGCATGATAGTCTCCCGTTTATCCATTTACCAGCAAATGCTATAATTTTGTTTTTTAATGGTCAAGTAATATACCATTGTGTATAAATTCTCTTTATCCATTCACCTGTTGAAGGGCATTCATACATTGCTGGTGGGACTGCAAATTGGTGCAATAACTATGGAAAGCAGTATGGAGATTCCTCAGACAACTTGGAATGGAACCGCCATTTGACCCAGCTATCCCACTTTTCTGTTTAGACACATAAAAACTTAAAATCAGCATACCCTAGTGATACAGCCACATCAGTGTTTATAGTCACTCAGTTCACAACAGCTAAACTTTGGAACCAACCTAGGTGCCCTTCAACAGACGAATGGACGAAGTGCTGGTTTTGACTAGATGGGGGCCTGGCTGTTGGCTCCATGAGCAGACAGGGAGAATCATACATACCAGATGTATGATGGGTATGTAGCACTGTGATGGCATGTACGTACATGTTTGTGTTCCATGTCACATGACATAAATACACAGATAAGTATCAAAGGTCACACACAAACCCCCTGACAGCTGTTATCACTGGATACCTCCGTGCAGCCTGTCTTAAAGCCGAATTCAATGGCCACTGGCATAAAAAACTGGGGTGGGCTGGGAGCTTGTTAAAAATCAAGGCTGGGGATGAGCTCAGTTGGTAGAGTGCTTGCCTCACATGCAAAGGCCCTGGGTTCAATCCCTAGCACCACAAAAAAAAAAAAAAAAAAAAAATCAAGGTTTCTCAAACCCTGCCCCCTATCTCCCTGGCCTGATATATCAAGCCCCAGGATATTTGGGTCCCAGGAATATTGGCTTATTAACAATTTCCCCAGGTGAGTCTTAGAAATACTAAATACCGAGAGCCACCTTGAGGAGGCAGAGCCTAGTTGGAGGAAGTTAACTTACTGGGCATGTCCCCTTGAAAGGGAAAGCGTCGGGACCCCTTTCCTCTTTTTCACTTCTCAGACATGAGGTGAGGGGTTTTTTGCTCTGCCATGTGCTCCCTGCCCTGATGTACTGCCTCATCCATGGGCCCAAAAGCAATCAGGCCAACCAACCATGGACACAAACCTCCAAAACAGTGAGCCCAAATAAACCTTTTCTCTTTATCAGATGATTATTTCAGATATTTGTCATTGTGATGGAGAGCTGACTAACACATCTAGCCCCTGTTTCCACCTCTGTCTCTCATGTGGTCACCACCACTTACTCTCCTCTTCTGGTTGTCCTGTCTTGCACACATACACACACACACACACACAAAAAAAAATCAAAATCAAAAACAAAAACAAACAAACAAACAACAACAAAGCAAAAGCAAACTAGTATCTGTAAGGCCCTGGGGGCTAGAATTTTGTCTTGACCTAGAGACAAACATTACATATTCACAGGGCAAAGCCAAACCTCACACAAATTATTTAGAAAGTTGCCTTTTTATTGTGAACGAATAAATCCACCATCTCCCTAGCTTCCAGGTGATGTGATGTGGAATTCAAGCCATGACCCTGTTGTAGAATAAAGGTTTCTTGTTGTTTTTAAATGAGGTTCTCTCACCTCAAAACCCAAAAGAACCTTGAATTCTAAAACATTATTTATTTATGTATTTATTTATTTATGTATTTACAGTTAGAGTCTTTAAAATGAATCCACTTAGGTCCTGGCTTCATGGAAGGGACAGAACTAAGTGACATTGATACTAAACCATCACAGATAATAGTGAGGGTCTGGCCTTTCCCAGAAGGGACCTGGAAATCCTGACCTTCCAATCTGGGCACTTCCTATTGGCAAACATTCATCCTAGCTGTCAACTGCTCTCAGTTTCCCTGCTCGTTCAGATCTACTGATGCTCTGGCTATGGATAAGAGTTCCCATTTGCTGAGTCCCTCCCCTGAGCCACATCCTCGAAATGTGTTTCCTCTTACAAAGGGAGGTTGAAGATTCTATCTACAGGTGAAGAAGTGAGGCTGAGGGAGGCTAAGGATGGTGACCCAGAACGTGCCGCTGTGGCTGTGCCTCCAACCCTGTGCTCTGCTTCAGTTACGGGATCGCATACTTGGGTCTTTTTTTTTTTTTTAAAGATTTATTATTTATTATTTACTGGAGATTGAACTCAGGGGCACTGAACCACTGATCCACATTCCCAGCCTTATTTTTTGTATTTTAGTTAAAGACAGGGGCTCACTGAATTGCTCAGCCCCTCCCTGATGCTGAGGTTGGCTTTGAACTCATGATTCTCCTGCCTCAGTCTCCTGAGCTGCTGAGATTACAGGCATGCGCCACCACACCCAGCCATACTTTGGTCTTAAGCCTGCACCTTCCCTGGAAGACTTCTAGTTGGTTCCAACTCTACCAAAAGGGTGAATCCAGCCCCTCCATTGTGGGCCAGGAGCATTTACAGAATGAATGGAACTCCCTTCCCAAAGTGCCAGCACCACTCTCTTCATAGCAGGGGTCCTCAGCCAGGGCTGCATGTTGGAATCGCCAAGAGAACATTTAGAAACCTGATCCCAAGCTACACTCCACACCAGTTAAGTAAGCATTTCTGGGTAGGGCACCTAGGCATCCGCAGTCTGGGAAGCTCTGTAGGCGATTCCAACCTGCAGCCCAGGCTGAGCCCTGGCTCCTGGCTTCAGGCAGCCTTTCCTGCCCAGCACCATTCCAGGGGCTACATGTGGACCCCCAGGGTGGACATCACCCAGGCACCGATTGAAAAGGCTGGATCAGAGCCCAGAATGCTCCGTGAGAATTCTCATTTTAAGAAGGTCCTGGGAGATTCGCTCCTACACTAGAATGTCAGGAGCTCGCTTTAGATGTTTACTCCTAACACGCAGCAAAGTTTCCAGATGTTTGCGTGCCTTATACCCACAGGGGTTGAGCAACTGAGGTTACAGAAGGAAGGTGATCATTCCCTCCGAGGCTCCCCTGAGCTTGCAGCATCCATAGAGATAAGAGGTGAAGGGGTTGGCTAAGTGAAATCACGTAAGGCCATGTCACATCTATTTGCATTTTTTGGAAATACATCATCTATATTAGCAAGTTTTTTTCTTGGGTCTTGTTATGGTTTAGATATGAGGTGTTCCCCCAAAGGTCATGCATGAGACAATGTACGAAGGTTTAGAGGTAAAATGATTGGGTTATGAGAACTTTAATCAGTGCATTAATCCTCTGATAGGGATTAACTGGGTGGTGACTATAGGCAGGTGGCTGGAGGAGGTGGTTGATGGGGGCATGCCTTTGGGGTTTATATTTTGTCTGCAAAGGGAGCTCTCTCTCTTTCTCTCTTTCTCTCCTTCTCTGCTTCCTGATTATCATGTGAGCAGCTTCCCTCCACCATACCCTTCCACCATCTCTGCCTCCCCTCGAGCCCCAAGGAATGGAGCCTGCTGTCTATGGACTGAGACCTTTGAGACCATGAGCCCCCAAATAAATTTTTCCTCCTCTAAAATTGCTCTTGCCACATCTTTTGGTTGCAGCAGTGAAAAAACAATGGAATGACTAAAACAGAAATGAATGGTCCTTTGCCATGTCACAAGGCTTCCTACAACTTTAGGCAGAAAACAACTAATTATTTGTCCCCAATCCTGTGATTCGGCAATTTGGGCTCAAGTCTGCAGGGAGAGTCCTCTGATGGTCTTGCCTGGAGTCACTCTTGCAGTTGCAGCCGTCTGTTGGGTTCGTGAGGCCTGGATGGTCCTTGATGGCCTCACTCACACATCTGACCTTCAGCTGGGATGTCTCCTCCATGTGGCCATGTGAGTCCAGGTGTGTTTTGCTGTTGCAGCAGCAGCACAGGGGGAGTGGAAGCCCCAAGATCTCTTATGGCCTTATTCAGAAGCATGTTCTTGTTTATTAAACCAAGTCAGAAGTCTGGGTATTTTTCAAGGGGTGTGGAATAAACTTCATCTCCTGATGGGAGGAGTTACAAAGAATTTGTGATATTTTTAATTTGCCCCATTAAGCCTGTCGACTGTGATAATTGACATCATTTACCCTTGCAAAAGTGTGCTTACCCATCCTAGGACCTCCCAAATTCTCCTCCCATTGCAGCAGAACCTATCAATACCTGCCCTGGAGCAGGTGAGACGTAGGTGAGACTCCTGGAAGGGTGAAGTTTCTCTTGATCTGGAGATTTGATCCTGATCTCTGCTCCTCCCAATTATAGTACATAATGGGGAAACAGGGTCAGGGTAATTGCAATAAGCATTCACTTTAAAGGTGGGAGGGACAAGAGGCTCATGGCAGTCACTGGTACGCAGCAATTCTGAAATTCAGCTGGGCCTGGTGGTCACGGATAACACTTAATTAACTTAGTCTTGCTCCCTAGAAATGATTCTTTAGTCCATTATTCTTAGCAGCTTGTAGTTCAGCCCTCTGGGCTCTTATCTATTCTGTGAGGCCCTTCCTTTTTCATAAAAATGTCTGTGGTTGCAGCTTAGGATCTTTTTCAATCTGCTTTCTGCTGACAAGAATTTGGAAGTCTGGAAGTTTTAGAATGGAATTTTCTTTTTTGTTCATCTATTTTAGTCTGAGGTGGGACAACTTTACCAGGACAACCCTCTTAAAGACTCTGTGGATTTCCCATGAATCAGATAGGGTCCATTCCATGCTCCAAAAGCCACAGTGTACATTTCTTTTGATACAGATCTCTTTTTACTCAATGAAGCCATGCCACTCTGGGACAATGCCCTTTTGTTTGCTGAATTTTACTTTCCAACCCATTAAATCCTGAGCCCTCTATATTTCCTCTAAATCCTGCTTACAAACCCAAAAGTTTCTTCTTAGCTTGTCTCTTTTGTGAAGTATCTTATCATATGCTTCTAAGAGCATTCAACTGACCTTCAATATTCTACGTAAAGGTCCTTAACCAGGGCCACAAATTCACTAAATACTTTTGAATTTTAAGTTGTCACAAGTGATGTTTTCTCCACTTGTTCCATCTTTATATGTGGAACATGTGTTGTCTTTTTTTTTCAACTTTAAATGAGAATCTCCTCATTATTTTTTCAAAGTCTATGAATAGTCTGTTGGCCATTGCTCCAACCACTGTGTACAGCCTCCTCACTTTTCCATACTCAGCCAAACTAGTCCAAAAGATGATGTCATGGGTGTGCAGTTTTTGTTATTTTGGTATTTCTCCCTTATCTGTTAGTGCTGCATACCACACCATATCAAAATTAAGCACCATAAAGCAACCATCGTGTATTTGCTGAAGATTCTGCTGTTTGGTCTGGGCTCAGCAGGGTGGTTTTCTACTCCTCTTGTGTGGGGTCACTCATGTGGCTAAAGCCCCCTGGGGTGTCTACTAGGACTGGTCTAAGATGGCTCACTCCATGGCTGTTAGTGAGATGGGGCTGTTAATTGGTTTTCCAAAATAATCACCCAGATTTCTTGTATGTAACAGCAACATTCCAAGAGAGCACTAGCAAGCGCCACTAGATCTTTTGAGGTCTCGCTTGGAAGTTGTACATCCCTTCCATAATATTTCACTATCAAATCACGTCAAAGATTCAAGGAATGGAGAAAGAATTTTTTCCATATTTTTATGGGTGCGTTCTATACAATGGTGGGATGTGTTGTCACATATTTGTAGATGCATACAATGAAACAATATAATTTGGTCAATATCATTCCCCAGCATTTTCCTTTCCCCTCCCCTCTTCCTTCCCACCGGCCCCCTATCCTCTACTGATCTCCCTTCAATGTTCATGAGATCGTCCCTTTTGTTTTTCATTTTCCTCTTTAGCTTCCAAATATGAGAGAAAACATATCACTCTTGAGTTTGCAGGAAGAATTTGTGGTCATTTTTAGGAAGTAGAGTTATTTCTTAATAAATATCATTTGGTAGACAAAAACTTTCAAATCATGGAGTTCAAGAGAGTAAATGACTTTCAGTGTGCTTGCTAATAAATGTGCAGCCACAGAAATTCAGGGAGTGGGGACATGAGGTTTCCCCTAAAGAAGTGGTTGTTGGGGGAGAGGGCAGGATGTCTGCATGGAAAGTAGATTAATCCAAATAATAGCAGAATAGCAGTACCACTAACAGCACAGTAACAGCTCTAATGTTCATTTAACACTTAAGATGTCTCAGAAACTATGTTGAGTGCCTTTATGTGCATAGTCTCATTCGAGTCTCATAACAAGCCTTAGGTTTGCACGGTAGAGAGGAGACTGAAGTTTACCCACAAAGTTCCAAAGCTGGAAAGTGAACCTCTGCCAGGCTAATGTTCTTCCCAGCACACCACATGGTAAAAGTTTCTGGTGATTGTTGATCTATGATATATTTGTTATATGAGCAAAAAAAAAAAAAAAAAGGTGTTCTCAATGATCTGATTTTTGATACAAATAAAAGAGAGCTATTGTTTTACTAAGGAATGTTGTACTTATTTCACTGGTTCTAATCAAAATATCCTTCTGGAGACCAGGGTTTGCCATCTGCTAGTAAACATTCTGGGAAAATTCTCTCTCTCTCTCCCTATGCATCTGACCTGTAAAATAAAAGGCCTGGGCTCAGGTGATGCCCAAACCCATCCAAGTCTGAATGTTCTGCAGTGTACTTTTGAGGCATTCAGATGAATATGGGTTCTATCCCAAACCTGCAAATTCTGACTTGGTTTCCATTATAGACACTGTGGCCTACAGCCAATGGTTCCAGGAAGAACATGGCACGGGTCTTGGTTAACAACACCATCAACAGCCAAGGAGGCCAGGTGCAGTGGCGCACCTCTATAATCCCAGCTACTCAGGAGGATGAGACAGGAGGGTACCATTTGAGGCCATACTCATCAACTTAGCCAGACCATGTTTCAAAATAAAATTTAAAGGAATATTAATAAAGGGCTGTAGATAGAGCTCAGTGGTAGAGCTCTTGCCTAGTATGTGTGAGATCCTGGGTTTGATCTGCAGTATTGAAATTAAAAAGTGTTCTGGATTTGGGACAGAAATGTTAGGGTTGAAGTGTATGTGTGAGCATGTGTTTGTGCACCATCCAGATATATTTAAAACTCAAAATACCAAAAGAGTGTTCTCAAAATTGTGACCTAATTTATTTTGTTTTTTAAATTCATTTATTTTTTCACAATTCTGGGGTTCAAACCCAGGGCCTTGTTCATGCTAGGCAAGTGCTCTACCACCAAATTATATCCCCAACTTTAAATTTATCCATTCATTTATTTGTTAATGAGATCATGGTCTCACACATGATAGGCAAGTGCTCTACCACTGAGATATATGTCCAAACTTATTTGTAACTGATGCATAAAAAATAAAAATTGTAAATATTTATTGGGTATCCTGTGGTGTTTTCATGTATGTATATATTATATAATGTATAAATCAGGTTGAACATTTGAGGAAATAGATATGTTTAACCTGATTTATACATTATATAATATATAATTTGTACATATACAATATATATACATTATATATATATATACACACATTATTGTATAATGTATATATTATATGCATTATATAATATATAATGTTTTCATGTATTATATATTATATAATGTATAAATCAGGTTAAACATATCTATCTCCTCAAATGTTCATTATTTCTATGGTGAAAATACTCAAAAATCCTTTCTTCTAGCTTTTGAAATGTACAAGAGCACTCTTGTTCTCTCATGGTCATCTATGGTACTATAGCACACCAGAGCTTCTTGCTCCTGCCTACCTAGAGCTTAGAACCTATTAAAACAAAATGAACGAAAGTGGTCCCCGGATTGCTCAAGTTCAAGGCTGGCTGATTCAGTAGGAGAGCTTCCTCTCAGCAGTCTGGCAGGAGATGGGCCTCCCTATCTCTTGGGATTTCCTCTTCTTCACCCTACATTGAAAAAGGCCAGCAGTGGGGGTCTCAGCCTGGAACAGTGGTAGAATGCAGCCTCTCAGGCCCCAGTGGGGATCCAGGACTCAGAATCTACATTGGAACAAGACCCCAGAGGATTCCCTGGAACAAGCCTACAGCATGTGAGGACCATGATGTAAACCATTTCTCAGGCACTTTCAAGCAGAAGTTCCTGTCATTTTAAAACACTAGGGACTGGAGCACCTACCCGGCTAGAAGCTGGAAATCCACTTGGGGAGTGTTATCTATGGGGCAGCCTTAAGGGGCTCCCTGTGACCAGGCTGGGCTTCCCAGGCCTCTCTGCTCCCAGGAGCTCTCTCTTCTACTGTCACCAGAGGAAGGAGCCAGGGCAGGAAGCACCCGCATCCTGTGGGCTGGGGGGTAGTGGTGGTGTCTCCACTGAGTGGGAGAAGTCTGGCTCATAAGCTTGTCTACACAAGGAGGAGCCGTTTATAAAACCCTGTGGTTGGATCTATTAAGCAGAAAGCCATCTGTTTTTTTCCATTCCTGTACTTTCTGAAAGATGCTAAATGGTATGAAAAGATCAGGGAATTCATGGAATTCATGTCCATCCAAGTGGGCCTGGGGCGGGGGTGGGGGTGGGGGTGGGGGCTGGGGAAGGCCGGAAGCATGAAGAGATATGGCCGGAATCCTGCCAACAGTGTGGCTTCAGGTAAGCACTGGGACCCCTGGGTTCAACCATCCCCTGGTCTCTGTCTCCATATGCTGCAGGCATTGAATGGAACAAACTTTCACTTATTCATTTGTTGTCATTTAATTTTTAAAATAATAAGTTACATGGTTCAAACTCCAAAATTTTATGAAGTTGTAAATTGAGAAGTTTACCTCGAACCTTCTTCTTTCACCTCTGCTCCCTTCCAGGTACTGATATATATTAGTTTCTTATATATCCTTTCATCTAGGCTCAAGCAAATACAAAGACAAATTCTTATTTGTACCCTTTCTTATATCAAAGTAGTACATTATGGGCATTGTTCTGTACTTTTTCTTGTTGGATTAAAGCTGTATACAGTTGTTCCGCAGTATTCATAGGGACTGGTTCCAGGATCCCTTACAGATACCCTTATATAACATGTAGTATTTGCATAGGAACTACACACACACACCGGTGTACTTTAAATCATCTCTGGGTTATTTATAATGCCTGATCCAAAGTCAATCAATGCTAGATAAATAATTGTTACACTGTATTGCTTGGGATAATAATGACAAGGAAAAAAGTCTGTACCTGTTCAGGTCGAATTTGATCGTCCTACACTCCACTACATCTTCCATCTTTAATGGGTTAAATTCACAGATGTTGAACCTTCTGATATGGAGAGCTGACTGTATTCCTCTCTGTAGCTGCCTTAGAGAGGCACGTTCAGCTTGAGACATTCTTTCCCACTTGGTCACCAGTGGCCGGCCATACCCGAGTTTGGCACATCTGGAGCCCCAGGAGCTCAGACCTGGGAAAACATCTACAGACCACGCAGGCTCCACAGGCATCCCCAGGAGCTGAACACGTGTCCAAAACAAACGCCATCATGAATAACTGTGGGAAAGCACCCCCTTGCACACATGTACCCACACTCTCAAGTCAACTCTGGCCGGCACTGGATTCCACCTGCCTGAACAGAGCTGCCCTGCTCCCTGTCCAAGCAGCTGTCCTTGCAAGGGCCCATGGGGCCACCCCAAATGCATCCCAGCCCTGCAGCAAGTTTAGCTGCATTTTCACGATCCCACGAAATCGCTCATCCTCTGGAGTTCTGTTTGACTTTTCCGCCATACTGAATGAATATGCATTCTTGAACCATGGTTAAAACTCATTAATTTGTGGGTCAGTTCTGTCTGCTCTCGTTGGCAAACATTTACGACTCACAGAATCTGAGCTGAAAAGGCCCAAAGAGTGGTGGGTGGTGCCAGTCCTCCTTTATCATAAAGATGACCAAGTCTCTCTGATGTATGACTCGACGTATCATTCCATCCGTTCCTTTAAAGACAATGGATCCCACTTTCTAACATGAGTTATTATAACCCCACCTAGAGTCTGGGACCCTTGACTCATTCATGTAAAATGACCTCACCCCCTGTCGGGCATGCCCAGCTCAGGGCTCCTCAGTCCACTTGTTCCAGATGCATTTTGAACCCATTTTCTTCCACCTCCACCCTCCTGGAATTCTGCCACCAGATTTTCTCTTGAAATCTTCTTTCCTTTTATGAACAACTTCCTAGGTAGGGCTGCTGATTCCGGAATTTGTTATTGTAAAAAATAAGAATGAGTAATTCTTACTTCATCATTTTGGCAAACTTTAGGGATATTCTTTATGGCAACGTCTTCCATTAAGAAAGATATGCTTTTGGAAAGCTGTATCTGAGTGAGAAAGAAAGTTAAGAGCTTTGTTCCTTATGAAACTGTGGGGGTGAAGGAGGAGGTAATGGCCGTGTGGTGGAATCCGAAGGGCAGAGAGTCTGTGAACACAAAACACCACAATCATCATAGGAGTATAAAGACCTAGGGTTGACTTTGGTTCAAAGTTTCTTAGGAAGTACTTGCTAGGAAATAAGTATTGTTCCGTAGAGACAGTATCATAAATTGAGGCTGAACTTTTCAAACAAGTTCACAAAAATGTACTTAGTCTATTTTTTTTTTTACTAATTATCTTTTTATTAATTGTTAGAGTCTGTAAACAAGTCAAAATAACACCTGGCATTTTGCCAGGGAAATGTTAGAGTTCATAAACAAGTCTGGATGGTGCCTGGCAAAATGCCAGAGGGAGTAATTTAAAAAGTAACAAAAGCAAGCCATTAAGTGTGGAGATTCCTTATTGGTTGACTGATGTATCTAGTTTATGCTAATTAGATAAGCTGTGTGGAATGTATAAATACTGCTCCTGTCCTGCAATAAATGGCTCCTACTCCTGCTGTATCAACGTACACAAGTTATTCGTCACCCTCCGCTTATTTTGCCCAGCCAGCCGGGCTGCGGCAGATGGTGGCCCGGTACGGGGAGCCCCGGGACACTCAGGGGTAAGTGACGAAAAAAAGCTGCCCGTCCATAGATAGGACGGGAGCAAATCTGCTCGTCCCTAGGCAGATAGGGCGAGAGGAAAAATGGCCATTTCGAGAAAATGGAGAAGATTGATACAGTATGTTTGTGTCTTGTTTTGTCTCAGTGTATTGTATTGTCTTTGTGATGAAAATATGGAAGGGGTGAGAAGTAAATTACTAAGGGAAGAAGGCACCCCAGTGGAACCAAGAATAGTTAGGGCATGTGTTGATAAGAGCCCAGGAACTCTAGTCAGAAAGAAAAAGAAAGTTCAGAAGAAGAAGGATTATCAGGAAAAAAGTTGCAGCAAAAGGCTATTACTAAATACTTTTCATTACCGGACGGTGCGTGAAGCGGAGAGGCGGCTGCTGAGTGTGCAAGCCGGTCACAGCGCAGCAAGGATTTTCCAAGAGGCGGTGGTGACTGGCCCTTCCCCGCCTCCTGGCCGGGGAGCTGGCTCTTCCACTGCCTCGAGCCCAAATCTAGACCTGACCTGGAGGCACAGTCTCGCAGGCTCTTGCTCCCTGTGCCCAGTAGCAGTTTGAGTCCGGGACACTCCCCAGGGCCATCTGGGGCTGCCCAGGATGCCACAGCTGGCAGAAGACGCTACCAGCGTCCCTGATGTTTGGTCATTTTCAATGCCAATAACTAAGCTACAATGGTTCTCCCACACCTGGAAGCTGATGAGTAATGAGCACTATTAATGCTTATTTCAAATGCAAAAAAACCTTGAGATAATGTACTAAATTGTTCAGAAGGTTGTTTTCTTAGTAGAATGCTACAGGATTTTCTTTAGCCATCCGGAGTTCCTGCCTTCGTCCCAGTGCCGGTAAAGACCAAGGTGGAAGAATTTCCAGTGTTGCTGAAAACCGGACAAGACTTTGGCTGAGAAACAGACGAGACTTCGGATCAAGCTAGCTGCCTGCAGAACTTACCTGGACTGTGATTTAAGCTAGCTGCCTGCAGAACTTACCTGGACTGTGATTTAAGCCAGCTGCCTGCAGAACTTACCTGGATTGTGATTTACCTGGACTGTGAGTTAATCTATTGAGACACTGCTTTACCTGGACTGAGACAACAAACTGTAATGTACAACAAATTGTTACTTGGTATCTTTGCTAACAGTGTCATTGCTGGTATAATTTTTCCAAGGGCTTCTTGCATGGAGCCATCAAGTGGCTTGGTATTGTGGCATTTTGTATCCTTCCCTTCTGTTTGTAGCAGGTTATTTATGGTGTTTCTGTAAAAACCACTATGGTCGTTATTTAAATTAAACAAAAGGGGGAAATGTTAGAGTCTGTAAACAAGTCAAAATAACACCTGGCATTTTGCCAGGGAAATGTTAGAGTTCATAAACAAGTCTGGATGGTGCCTGGCAAAATGCCAGAGGGAGTAATTTAAAAAGTAACAAAAGCAAGCCATTAAGTGTGGAGATTCCTTATTGGTTGACTGATGTATCTAGTTTATGCTAATTAGATAAGCTGTGTGGAATGTATAAATACTGCTCCTGTCCTGCAATAAACGGCTCCTACTCCTGCTGTATCAACGTACACAAGTTATTCGTCACCCTCCGCTTATTTTGTCCAGCCAGCCGGGCTGCGGCAATTAATTATCTTTTTATTACTGTTTTGCTTTTACTACTCAATTATTGTGCCACTTGACATAGTAATTCGTTTGATGTCTACCTCACTTTCTTCTTCCCTGTCTCAGAGGGTCTTTAGGAGAGTGACATGGTGTATTATCCCATTTTACTTTGTTATAACAAAATCCCAGAGGATAGATAATACATAAAGAAAAGAGCTAGCTCACAATTTTGGAGATTCAAGAGCATGGCACTGTTATATGCTCAGCTCTGGTGAGGGTCCCTTGGCTGTGTCATGTCATGTAGGAACATGTGTGAGACAACAAGTAGAGATCACATGACTATGTGGTGAGACAGTAAGCCTCAGAACAGAAAAGGGGGCCAGTCTTGGCCTTTTATAACAACCCACTCTCTTTGGAACAAGCTGGGGTCCCACAAGAACCATGTTAATCGCTTTTGAGGAAGCATCCCCCACGACCTAATTACCTTGCACTAAGCTCCACCTCTTAAAGGTTCCACCTCATTGTTACACAAAATTACATATAAGAGTTTGTAAAGGGAAAGGGGAAAAAAAAAACAACAAGGGAGAGAATGGAATAACAGCAGATGGGGTAGAGAGGGAAGATGAGAGGGAAGGGGAGGGGGGATAGTAGGGGATAGGAAAGGTAGCAGAATACAACAGTCACTAATATGGTATTATGTAAAAATGTGGATGTGTAACCCATGTGATTCTGCAACTTGTATTTGGGGTAAAAAATGGGAGTTCATAACCCACTTGAATCAAATGCATGAAAGATGAGATGTCATGAGCTTTGTAATGTTTTGAACAACCAATAAAAAAAATAAAAAAAAAAGGTTCCACCACCTTCTCCCATCCCCACACTGAGGACTGAACCCCACATATGAACTTTCACATGGGTTTATGCATGTAAAGTACTTACAACCTTGATGGGTCCATAATCAGGGTTAAGATTATTGCTATTATTATTATCTGCAGCAAAATTATAATATGCCTCAGCTGCTCTGCCCCCCGGAGCCCAGCTGAATCTAAGAGACGCTGAGGGCCAGGGTCTGGATCTCTCAGCCAACCAGGTCTTGAGGCAGAGCTAAGGAGGAGACTGCAGTCAAGAGGACGGAGAGTGAAGTGGTTGTTCCTGCCAGGGCCATCTGCCAGTCATGTCCCTAGGGCAGAGTCCTCTTGGACTCCCAGGGGAGGCCAGTCTTGATCAAGGACTTTAGAATAAGATGCTCCTGTGTGGTGGGAGAGTTGGTCTTGCTGGGCGTGAGCATGGGCGCTCCTGAGAACAACGAGGCACCTCGAAGGAGTGGGGGGGCAAGGCTGTCTTCTGAAGATTGTCACCCTTGGCTTGTTCCATCCCAAAGCTAAAGGCCTCGCACAGCACAGCAAGAGAGTTCTTTCCCTCAGTTGGTTGCAGACAGATCTACCCACAGCCAGCCAAGAACTACTGAGAACATAGGCAAACATCTCTGGGGTCTCCAAGTCTTTTTAGGGCCCTGACTTTCTCCTTCCAATCCCTATGTGTAAAAGATCACAAAGGAGGACAGGCAGAGAAAGAGGAGACAGTCCCCCAGAGGGGACGGCATGAGGGGAGAGACTCCACTGGACACGAGGTGGGAGGCAGAAGAGCCCAGCCAAGAGCATGAACTTCCGCTCTAGTAGTCAGTCGTGGGGCCCCTCAGCCACCTGGTCTGCACCCCAGGTCCTGTCCTCACAGATGGTCTTTCTTGCTGGGGTCGGTGCTATTGTTCCTAATATCAGGACTGAGCCCTGATTGTGCAGTGAAGGAGAATTTTATTCTCAGCCAAGAATAATAGGAGAAGTGGGAGGTAACACAAATCAACCCCTCAACCATGGGGGTTGGGAGGCGATAGATGGAGGCTCAAAGAAATGAGGGGGAGGAATAGGCTCAGAAGGGGAGGAATATTCATGTCTTTTTTGGCCATGAGCAGAGATTTTCTGGGAATTTGGACACCAGCTCTTTTTTGCTCCTTTTATGCTTCTTTCTGGCCATCGTCACGGTGATTGTCAACTGTCACAGCACTGGGAGGTGTCATTCAGCACGCAGATGGAATTATAATGAAGTTGGAGGTTGTCTGGTAGACACTCTGGCAGCCACCTTGGATCCAACCAGTTTCAGCCAGTCCACGGGAGGAGGCAGGCCTACAGGCACCTTGTCCTCAAAGATAAGCAAGACTAGGGTGGGGGAGAAATTTAGCCAGGTCACCT
>NW_025999913.1:703010-762060 GCF_001458135.2 Marmota marmota marmota | reverse complement strand
GGGGGGGGGGGCGGCATGCAAGATGAGGGCAGGGTAGCACTTTCGGACCCATCAGCTTAGGTTTCTCATTTGTAGCTTACATCCTCTGCACTATTTTTTAAAGAAGCTTATACTGGTGAGTATTATGCAATTATTTGTACATATTTAAGTGTGACCTGAGTAACCCTTTATACTGTTCCCACGCATACACACACGCTTCTACTCTGTAATCTGCCCACATAGCAATTCATACTTATAAACCCTGTTTATATTTCCTGGAAGAAATGGAGTCGAGTCATTTTGAAGTGTTTTGAACAGTAAGAGGTCCTCGGAGGCAAGGATTTCCCCTCAAAACGTCTTCCTGAGACATGAGTTATTTCACCGAGCAAGCATTTGTGGGGCACCTACTAGGTCACCATTCTGGGCACAGGTGATACTGTGGTGAAAGGGCAAGTTCAGTGCCCAAATGCATAGAATGCAGCATTATCCAGATGAAGCAGCATTTCCAAAACTACACGACATGGAGTTGTATCTCATCTTTGCAATGGCTCCCTGCCCTGTTAGTTTTGTTGGCTATGGGTACTGACAGAAATCAGTGGTTAATATTCACAATTTAAAATAAATGCTTCTCGGTCAGATATGGTGGGACAGGTATATAATCCCAGCAGTTCTGGAGGTGGACGCAGGAGGATCACAAATTCAAGGCCAGCCTCAGCAATTTAGCAAGGCCCTAAGCAACGTAGCGAGATCTTGTCTGGAAATAAAAAATTAAAAAAGGGCTGGGGATGTGGCTCTGTGTTTAAGCGCCTCTGAGTTCAATCCCCCGTTTCCTAAATAAATAAATAAATAAATAAGCAACCAAATAAATAAATACATACATACATACTTCTCGTTTCCTGTTATGGCGAGTTCTTACTCATCTCCCAAAGTAAAACTTCCTGGCACTGGAGAAGCCATTTTCAATCACAGTAATGATTCAGAAGTCTAATTTATGGTAAGGCCAGAATGAGATTAAGTGGATTAATGAAATTAACAATGGGTTGAATAATATACTCTAATAAGATATGATAAAGTCCTAATCAATATGTTTGCTTTGGATCAGGGTTTATCCACTTCGGTACTATTGACACTTTGGACTACATGTTCCCGTATTTGGGGAACATTCTGTGCATTGTCGGATGTTGAGCAGTGTCCTTGGCTGCCACCCTCTAGAGGACACTAGTACCGTGACTGCCTTCAATTATGACAATCAAAAATACCTCGAGATATTGCCAATGCCCCTCGAGGGGAAAAGCATCCATCCCCTCAGTTGAGAATCAGGTGGTTGACACTTCACTTAATTTTTTGTGACTATACACAGTCATTGTGAAATGTTGGCTTAACCCGGGACAGAGAAAGCAAAGTCATTGTTGTGGGTTGAATTACGATTCCTAGAAACGTAGGTCGAAGTCCTATCCACGGGTACCTGTGAATGCAGCCTTATTTGGAAACAGGGTCTTGGCAGATTTCATCGAGTGGAGGGAGATGAGGCCCTCATCCAGTAGGCTGGGCCCTCAGTCCCGTATGCCCTATGTTCTTACAGGAAGAGACCCAGGCAGAGACATGCAGAGAGAAGAAGCCATGTGGAGATAGAAGCAGAGATCCAAGTGACATGGCAGCAAGCCCAGGAGAACCAAGGATGACCAGCACACTGCAAAAGAGGAGCCAGGCCTTCCCTGCAGCCTTCAGAGAGAGCAAGGCCCTGCTGACACCTCAAGGTCAGACTTCTGGCCTCCAGAACTATGGGAGAAAAACCAGAGAACAACTCTGCTATCTTAAGTCATCCTGGTTTGTAGTAACTTGTTTCAGCAGCACCAGGAAACTATCCAGGCATCAGAGAAGAGCCAGCCTGAGCTGAAGCAGCTCACCAGGGGTTTAAATCTCCTGCTTACTCACCCCAGGTAGTGACGGTGTGAGCAGCGGGGAGTTTCCCAGCCAAGACGAGCAGTAGCTCCGGTCAGGGGAATTCCACGCCCTGGCACTGAGTCATAATGACAGTGTGGCAGTGGGTCTGAAAAACCCTGGGCACCTTCCTCACCATGTCAAAGCAAGGTGTGGTGGCACCTGCCTAGAATCCCAGCTGCTTAGGAGGCTGAGGGAGGAGGAACCCAAGTCTGGGGCCAGCCTTGACAACTTAGTGAGACCCTGTCTCAAAACAAAACAGCAACAAAAAAAGGCTGGGGACACAGCTTAGTGATATAGCGCCCCTGAGTTCAATCACCAGTATCCCCCCAAAAAAAGAAAGAAGAAAGAAAAGGAATATAATATCCCAAATAGGATGCTTTGACATGCTGAACAGTTTGAATCAATGGAAATTGAAAACTGTCTTAGAAGCAAAATCACTATGGCCTCCTCTTGTTTCTTTCCCTTACCAGACTTGGGGTGGTGGTGGTGTGCTTTTCTCTAAAATTCCTTTATCTACCTAAAGATCACCCAAAGGGACACGCTTGTCTTTGATCCCCTCCCTGAGATTCCCATTGACCAGAGAAAAGTCAACTTATGCTGCAGGAGAGAAGGCTAAGGAATGTCACATCTAGACACACTTTGTCACCATCCATCCTTGGGTCCACTCAGCTTCCAAAGAGGATCATTCACAAACTACCATCTGTTCTTTGAGCCCACTCAGTTCTCCTGAAAGTAATTTACTTTCTTCAAAATTGCCGACATTCTCCCATATCCATACCCCCACGAGGAAGGGCATATAAATTTCTGAATCTCCCTGGGTTGTGGGTAGTCTCCTTCCTGTGATGTCCTCATGCACATTATTAAACATCTATGCCCTTTCTCCTCTTGATCTGTCTACTGTCAGTTCAGTGGAGCAAACCTGCCTTCAGAGGGTGGTGGGAAAATTCCCCTCACCCTACATAGCTAATCCTCTGCCTCTCCCAGTCACTCTGCTACTATAGCTTTGCCTTTTCTAGAACATCATATAATTGGAGGTAATGTCATGTTTGGGGTGCATTTTTGAGATTCATCCATTGACTTCCAAACTTTATATGAGATAATTTCACCCTGTTGGTGAAAGTTTCCCTCCCTTGCAGTTAGTAGTACCTTTTCACTCATATTAAGATGGACAACCCTTTTGAAGTTCTACTCATTCTTCAAGACCTTAATGCCACTTCCTTTAAGGAGATTTTCATGACAGTTCTGCCCCAAACAATTCTGATTTCTCCCTTTTGAATGCTTGTGGCAAATTATGTCTCTAATGGGGGAATTTATATCCATCTTTGTAATGCAGATAATTGTGTCCTGGGTTAATCTAGCCCTTTACTGCCACTGAATTAGATGTTAGGCTTCTTAAAATCAGGAGCTACCCTGTTCTGCCACAGCACCTCAGGGCTACACAGGTGGTGAGTCGTTGGTCTGATTTGTTCCCATTACTTGTCTAGCATGCTGCTCTCTCCGTTCTGGTCATTCTGGCCTCCTCAATGTCCTGAGCTTGGGCCAGGCTCACTCTAACCTGGTGGCCTCACAAGAGTACAGCAGGCCATGACATTTGGGAATTTCACAAATGGCAGCATTTATAATGGAAAAAGAGTGCTAGGTGTTTGTGGATGCACTCTGACCAGCACATCCCAGGACAAGCTGGCTCAAAATGCTTCTTGGAGATAGCCATGAACTCTTGCATGAATCCTGATTTCCACCCAAGGTCTCCTTGTATTTTGTTTTGGTTTCTCAAAGATGGATTCCCTTGAGAAATCAAACAAGTGGACCACATGGGATGTAGCTATTACATATGGAAGTGAATTTTAAGACATCTTCAAACAGGAATCTTGTTTTTTTGCTACAAGATTTTTCTAAACCTTTGGAATAACCTTGTGGTTTGTAGGAGATAACACCTAGCATTTCTCAATGTATTTAGCCAGAGACTTGCCCCACTTAAAAACCTTGATTCTGAAGTGACCATAGACTCAAAGGAAGTTGCAAAAATGGTAGAGAAGTCCTGGGCTTGTGTTCCACTCCTATTTATTATTGTAGCCTTTTGTAGGATTCTTAGACATTCAGAATCATACAGTATTTTTTAGTAAAGATCTTCTTCCAGAAAGATAAAGAGAATTACTTCGTGTCAAATACCTGAGACATCTTCTCATTCAGCGACTGCCTGCGTTCACTTGTGAACAGCACACAAAACTAATTGCAGTCTTCACCTTGAGCTTCTCTATTCCCGGGGCCAGACTCAACACACAGATTTTTCAAATCTTTTGCAGCTGCCCTGGGCAAATGAAAACCCAGCCAAAATACCATATTTCAGAGTAGAGCATGTTAAACAGCCGATTTCTCGTGAGTTTCTTGCCATCGACCCTGGCAAATCTGCATCAGGCAAGCAAGCCCAAATTACAGAGAGGCCATGCAGTGGGAGGGGGGGAATGAGCGAGGAAAACCAGCTGATTCAGCTGCCCTCCAGATTGCCTCTGGACAGGGAGCAATTTCTACCCCAGGAGAGGCTCAATAGATGGCACTCCTGCCCTGGACTTTAGGAGTACCCCATCTGCATTCACAGCCTACCACAAATATCCTGAGCCTCTCCCCGCTCTTGAGTTTTTTCTCCTTCTCTGTAGCCCCCAGCCACAGATGCCTTTGTGTCAGCCCTGGCCCTCTCTCCTGACCCTCCACACCCTCCTTCCTTTGCCTAGGTGGCCAAGTGTGCCCTTTCTTGACTTTCTGTAGAAGAAGCCCTCTTCAGCCTTCAAGTTTGCAGCTGGAAATTCCAGCCAGAATCTGCCACTCCCTCTCCAGTGCTTCCTTGGCCATATTTTTATCACTCAGAATTTTTTTTTTTTTTTTTTGCAAGGGCCAGCAACCCAACTCAGACTCACTTCTGCAAAAATGGGCAATTTCCTAGTCTCCAAGCCAAACTGGGAAGAGTAAGAACGCCAGGAAGCAGATGTGTCAGCTCTCTTGGTGTCTCTCTGACATCATCACACGTCTCATTGTCTCAAGTTTTATCCACAGGAAGAGCCCAAGGGGGTCAGATTCAAACTCTAGCTGACAACTGCACAACGGGGTGTCAGGGGCTTTGCACTTCCAGCATCAGTTCAACAAGCCCTGGGAAGGACCCTTGGCCCCTCCTGGGGCTGGAAACAGGAGGCAGTAGGTTTTGAGTGGGTGGGGCCAGGGTACTGGATGTTTAGCAGCAGCTTCTACTCACAGGTAAGTCGGGGCAGGGGTGTGGGAGGGTGCTGGGGCCACTGGTAGAACCAAGAAGGTGTGAGGCAAAGGTGAAACATTGGTTATCAGTGGCAAGATGACTCTACACTACTGAAAATGGGTCACTAGATTGTGAGTTTGGGAAAGGGTAAATGTCTACTGTTACTAAAGTTTCTATCTCTTTAAAAAATTTTGGTTTTGGATTGGGGATTGAGCTCAGGGGTGCTGTACCACTGAGTGACATCACCAATCCCTTTTTATTTTTGCGAGACAGGGTCTTGCTAAGTTGCTAAGACTGGCCTCGAACTTGCGATCCTCCCACCTCAGCCTCCAAAGTCTCTGGGATTACAGGTTAGCACCATCATACTCAGGTCTTCCTGGTTTCTGCCACCCCAGAGCAGGGCATGGGCATAGCAATGCCTCATACCTAGTAGGCCTCAATAATATTTATTGGATAGAATATTTATTAAGGTAATTTTGCATTAACAAACTTCCTGGGACACAATGCACAAAGATTGTTTTGTTTGGGACCTTTACGCATTCTCTCTGAACTTGGGGGGCTGGTTTAAAGGGGAGACAGTGAACAAATCCCTACTGTCATTTTTTCCCCTAACAGCCTTACTGACCTGTCTTTAACCTATTGTTAATTCTCTTATTAAGATGGAGAGATAAAGCAAAGATTTACTGACAAATCACCTAGCTGCTGCTGTGCTTAATTTTTTTTTATATTATAAAAGATCAAATTATGTGATAGGACTTTCCTTTGGCTAAGTAGAATCATGATGATGATTATGAAAAACATTTTTATAGGTTTAAACTTGCCAAGTTCAATGTTGTTCTATTTATTAAGGTAATGGCCTGATTTTGATTCCTAGGGCAGCTTTTAAAAAAGCAGTTAATATTCTGGTTTAACTCAAAAAAAGAGATGTACATTTGAGACATACTGTCCCAAGTTTTCCAGGAAAATAGAAATATGAATATAGGGATATTTTTGAAACAAATATATATTTTGCCCTATGGCCATGGGCTCAAGGACCACAGGGTGGGAAGGAGACAGATGGAAGCAGATGTCCAGCCATCTGGGCTTCCACGGGTTGCACTGTCTTTCCTACTCCCTTTTGCAGCCCCCTCCCTACCCTGTGGATTGCACTTCCTAAATTTTAACCAACTCTGTCTCCTCCTCTTTATTCCCATTGGCACCTTAGTCTGGGACTTCATCATCTCTTCCTAGACAAGAGGGTGGCAAACTTTTCCTTTCTGAGGCCAGAAAATGTAGTCATGCACTGAATAATGACATTTCAGGCAAAGATGGACCACGTATGTGGTGATGGTCCCTTAAGACTAATAGAGCTGAACAATTCCTACCGCCTAGTGACATCATAGTCATGCGGGCATCAGAGCACAGCTCATGACTCACAAGTTTATGGTGATGCTGGTGTAAACACACCTGCTGTGCTGCCAGTCATATGAACTGAACATACAATTATGTTCAGTTCATAAGACCTGAGTTAACAAACTAAGTTACTGGTTTGTGTATTTACTATGCTCTACTCTTATTATTATTTTAGAGTATACTCCTACTTATTAAAAAAAAAGTTCATTGTAAAATAGTTTGTGTAAGTAAACTCGACAGTGTTCACACAATGTCACTATCACCTCAGATGCATTTCTCAGAATGGATCCCTGTCATCAGATAGCACATGGCTGTAGCTTTATGCTCTGTAGACATATGGTTTCTGTTTCAACTAGTCATATCACCCCAAGTTCAAGCAACCACAGACTGTGGGTATGTGAACAGGTGTGGCTGTGTTCTGGTAACCCCCCCCCCCCACACACACACACACCATGGTGTGGGTTGGGACCACAGGCTGGCCTTCACCAGCCTCTGGATAGCATCCCTCAACCTAATGTTGGACTGTGCTTTATATCCCTAGGGCCTATACAGAGTGTCTGGCACTTAAGAGACATTCAATAAAAATGCATACTACCAAAAGTGCAATACAGATTTAATGCAATTCCTATTAAAATCCCAATGACATTCTTTATAGAAATAGAAAAGCAATCATAAAATTCACTTGGAAAAATAAGAGACCCCAAATAGCCAAAGAAATCCTCAGCAAGAAAAGTGAAGCAGGAGGCATCACAATACCAGCCCTTAAACTATACTACAGAACTATAGTAACAAAAATAGCATAGTATTGGCTCTAAAATAGACACATAGACCAATGGTACAGAATAGAAGACACAGAGACAAACCCACATAAATACAGTTATCTCATACTAGACAAAGGTGACAAAAGCATATATTGAAGAAAAGATAGCCTCTTCAACAAATGGTGCTCGGAAAACTGGAACTCCATATGCAACAAAGTAAAATTAAATCCATGCACAAAACTTAACTCAAAGTGGATCAAGGACTTAGGCATTAGAACAGAGACCCTGTCCCTAATAGAAGAAAAAGTAGGCCTCAGTTCACATCATGTTGGCTTAGGATCTGACTTCCTTAACAAGACTCCTAAAGTGCAAGAAGTAAAATTGACAATCAATAAATGGGATAGATGCAAACTAAAAAGCTTCTTCGCAGCAAAGGAAACATTCAAGAATGTGAGGAGAGCCTTCAGAAAGGGAGAAAATCTTTACCACACATAACACAGAAAGACAAATAATCTCCAGAATATATAAAGAACTCAAAAAACTGAACACCAACAAGAAAACAAAAGACAATAACTTAATCAATGAATAGGCAAAGGAACTGAACAGGCACTTCAAAAAAATATGAAAAAATGGGGGCTGGGGTTGTGGCTTAGCGGTAGAGTACTTGCCTAGCACGTTCAAGGCCCTGGGTTTGATCCCCAGCACCACATAAAAATAAATAGATAAAATAAAGGTATTGTGTCAAACTACAACTAAAAAATAAATTTAAAAAAATATGAAAAAATGTTCAATCTGTCTAGCAATTAGCAACATGCAAATTAAAACTACACTGAGATTCCCTCTCACTTCAGTCAGAATGGCAATTATTAAGAATACAAGCAACAATAAATGTTGACAAGGATGTGGGGAAAAAAGTCTACTTATTCATTGCTGGTGGGACTACAAATTGGTGCAGCCAATATGGAAAGCAGTATGGAGATTCCTTGGAAATCTGGGAATGGAACCACCATTTGACCCAACTATCGCTCTCCTTGGTCCATACCCAAAGGACTTAAAATCAGCATACTTTCGTGATGCAGCCACATCAATGTTTATAGCAGCTTAATTCACAATAGCTAACCTAAGAAACTAACCTAGCTGCCCTTCAACAGATGAATGGATAAAGAAAAAAATACACACACACACACACACACACAACGAAACATTCCTAGCCATTGAGAAGAATGAAATTATGGCATTTGCCAGTAAACAGATGAAACTGGAGACTATCATGCTAGTGAAATAAGCCAATCCTAAAAAAACAAAAGTCAAATATTCCCTCTGATATGCAGATACTGACTCACAATAAGGGGGGAGTGAAAGTCACCCAGTGGGACAGGATGGAGTAGGGAGAAGGGAGAAGGGAGGAGGAATGGGAATGGGAAAGATAGTAGAACAAATCTGACATTACTATCCTATGTACATATATGATTACACAACCAATGTAATTCTACATCATGTACAACCGGAAGAATGAGAAGTTATACTCTCTATATGTACAATATGTCAAAATACAGTCTACTATCATGTACAACTAATTAGAACAAATTTGAAAAAGCAAAAAAAACATTGAACCTATATTTTAGCAGGTGGACCTAAAAAAGAAAAGTGCATTAGAAGAATGAATGAGGTCCCTAGTCACCTATGCATACCTATACCATTCTATAACTAAGCTGCAAAATATTATTTCCAATTTCATTAAAATAAAAGATTTGGAAGCCAGATGTGGTGCCTCATGCCTGTAATCCCAGCGACTCTAGAGGCTGAGGAAGGAGGACTGAGAGTTGAAAACCAGCCTCAGCAACTCAGGGAGGCCTTAAGCAACTCAGCATGTCCCTATCTCTAAATCAAAAATAAAAAAGGCCTAGGGCTGTGGCTCAGGGGTTAAGGAGACCCCTGAGTTCAATCTCAGGTCCCCGCCCCCTCCCCCCCCCCCGAAAAAAAAAAGGTTGGAACCCTTTTGAGATTTACTGTAAATTACAAGAAGTCTTTCTCCATTCTAGCAACACAATCAGCATATTAACTTATTGTTTGACACACAGTCACTGGAGAAACAGAATTCAGCCTCTCTGATTGTGGTATTTTACAACACATTCCTCTTGGTGAGGGTAAATGTGGTAAGTCTGATCAGGGCTTAAACAAGAAGGGTTTTGTTTTTGTTTAAACAAGAGCATCTCAGACACAGCATGATGAAAAGGTCTACAGCTGGCAGGAAGAATATCATATCATTAAACTTGGTGTTTGGTCAGACATATTTTGCATACCTTTAGGGTTACTCATTCTTGGGAGAAAGAAGATCCTTACCTAATTACTCTAAGTCACAGCAAAAGGGTTTTTGCTTTGACTGTTTGCTTTTGTACAGAAAGGTTGCCGGGGCAGCACAGGCTTCCTCTGTCTCAGCAGAACCTGAGGTGTGCCCCTTGGGACTGCATGAAGGTCGGGTGTCCCATATTGGGTGGGCACAGCCACAGCTAGGATGCACCTCTGAGTCACAATAAGATTTGGGTGAATTAACCACCAGCTGCATTAGCAAACTCAAGACACTGATTTTTGCTGTGTGTGTGTGTGTGTGTGTGTGTGTGCGTGCGTGTGGTGCTGGGATGGAACCTAGAGCCCTAAGCATGTTAGGAAAGCACTTGGCCCCTGAGTTAAACACCCAAGCCCCTGCCCAACACTGTCACTGTGCTTTTATCAAACTGTTAGAGAATCACAAAGCCAAAATACCACCCAAACAGGCAAATGAGGTTTGGGGCTAGACTCTTAGTATATTCATCTGCAAACTACAGTAGCTAGTTAGGTGCTGGAACTGTCTTTTAACATCTAATAAGAGCCACTTGTGAACATCTCTTCCCGGTGACTTCACACTGGTGGCCTGAGGTCAATGATGGGGGAGTAGGTACACAGTGGGAACAGATAAGTAGTAGGCATCCGAGTTTTGGGCCTGGGAAACTGATGGTCAACATTTCCTAGCACACCACTGCTGTAACTCCCTTGTAGTGTCAGTTTTTCTCATCCTCCCACCCTGGGATGAGACACTCTGTATCCTTTCTGCGTCTCAGTTAAAGCCCCCTAACCTCTCTGCATCTCAGTTTTCTCATCTGTGAAATGAGAGTTGCTATGGTTTAAATGTCCCGACCCAAACTCATTTGAAATCTATTCTCCATTGGGAGGTAGTAAGAGGTGGGACAAGGTGAGATTACCAAGGTCCTGGTTGGCTTTGCCCATATAAATGGAGCAATCCATTCACAGATTCATGGATTCGTGAGTGATCTCTGGAGTACCTTTGTTATAAAATTAAGCTTCTGGCTTGCTTGCTCCATCTCATCATTCAGTGCCTCCAGCAAATCATGAATCAGTTTGAAGGCCCTTCCAGATGCTGAGCAAATGCTGGTTCCATACTCTTACTTTCCCAGCCTCCAAAACATGAGCTGGATAAACCTTTATAAATTAACCAGTCTGTGGCATTTGGCTATAGCAACAGAAAACAGACTAAGACAAGACTAAGAATACTTAATTTACAGAGAAGATTAAATTATGTATAAATGACACCTAGATTATTGCAAGATTGACTGTATTATTATTATTATTGATTAACTGAAGTAGATAGGGGCCAGATATGAGAAGGGTAACAGACAACTAAAAATTTAAAGCAGTGGTTTTAGTCTAGAGATCACCCAATAACTAAAGGGGCCAGTGTCAGGCATCTGGTCTACCAACAAAGCCCAAACATAACATAAGAACCTGGCAGCAGAGGCTTGGTTCTGCTCCTGACTCCATGTCACCTGTGACTTCAGCTTCACTCACATAGCCTCATCCATCAAAGAGCTCAAAATAGAATCAAAAGAGGAACAGCTGTTACCCAGTCCTATCCACCGGCCACCACCAAGTTCTCAAGGACTGCCGCAGCATAAGGCTGGTATAAAGGTAATGACATGTGGAGCTCACGGTGGAGCTGATGTCTGTGGAAGCAGGAAGGAGTCATATGATGGCTGGAACCTGTTCTGAGTTGGCCGGCTCTCCACTGAGCTTTGACAAGGAAGTGCTTAGCTGTGGTAACTGGGTCACTGTGGACATTCTGAGCAACCACGAAGGAGAGATGAGCTAAGCTCTGGTTCCCTTCCAAGAAGTAGAAAAGATTGTTTCCTGTGCATATCAGGGAATCACTACAACAATTTAACTGATGTCACCATACTCCCCTGATGATGGAGATCCATATTCACAAAAGGAAAATTGTTCTGATTATTTTAGACACCAGGACTTAGAGTTGTATATGTATGTATATACGCAGAAAAGATAAGGAGGAAGAAGTCTGCTAACAGTGGATTTATATCAGAAATTTCAGGTGTTGTCAATATGATAGTGCTAAGAGGTGGGCCTTTAAGAGGCGACTAAGCCATGAGGGTTTCTTCCTGGTGGATGGGATTCAGATCCTTATAGAAGAGGCACAATATTTAGTTAGCTTGCTCTTCTACTTTTCTGCCATGTGAGAAAACAGCACTCCTTGCCTCTGAAGGATGTGACCTTCACCAGAAAATTGAACTTTTCACTACCATGATTTTGGACTTTGCAGCCTCTAGAACTGTGAGAAATAAATTCCTGTTCTTTATAAGTTACCCAGACTCAGGTATTTTGTTATAGTAACACACATAGTCTTAACAAACAGAAAACAGTTTTGCTAGCTTAAGCAAAATGGGAAATGATTAAAAGGATATTGAGCCCCAGAACTTTTAGAAGGTGGATATCCAAGCTTAGAAATTATGCAGTCAGGAGCCCCTCTCTGCCATGTACTTTCAATAATATTTCCATGGCTACTGCTGTGCATTTCCAACTCCTGCCACACTTCTGATTTGGGGCATCATCGTTCCTGACTGCAGTTG
Source organism: Marmota marmota marmota (assembly GCF_001458135.2). Lineage (NCBI taxonomy): Eukaryota > Metazoa > Chordata > Mammalia > Rodentia > Sciuridae > Marmota > Marmota marmota. Next base: position 749,824 of record NW_025999913.1, on the reverse strand, counting down.
TAGCCGTAGTCACCACCACTGCTTCCCATGTGAACTGACGTAGCTCCTGCCTCCTTCACTAGAATAGATTCTGCAACATCTCTGTTTCTATATACTACTAACTTCTAACTTAAGGTTTGGCATAGGTGTGTTTGATTGGTGGAGCTTAGGTAATATGCCCCTTCTGAATTGCACAGGAAGTTGGGAAAGTGAGCAATTGGCACTGGAAGGTGTGCTTGACCATTTAAGGTAAGAGATTCCACAAAAGAATTCAGATCAGTAGATCACTTTTGACTGCAAATAATTAGTTCAATTCCAACTGAAAGTGGTTTAACTAAACAGGACTAAGGACTTATTTTCTCATGAAATCCAGAATAAGGTGTTTCCAAATATGATAATGTGAGTAACAAATAAGCTTGTTAAAGATTGAGATGTGTCCTTTCTGCTCTACCATCTATAGAGCAATGCCTTTCACCTTTAGGTTTAGATTGTTATGGTTATGCGATGATTGCTGTTTTAGTTAGTTTTTGCATTATTGTTACCAATATAATGACAAGAACAACTTAGAGGAGGAAAACTTGATTTTGGTTCCCAGTATTCGAGGCCTCATTCCGTAGATGGCTGACTTCACTGCTCTGGTCCCAAAGTGAGGCAGCACATCATGGAGGAAGGGCCCAGAGGAGGAAAGCGGCTCAGCTCGTGGTGGGGTCAGGAAGCAGAGTCAAGAGAGAGATGGGGCCTACAGGAAGAACAGCCCCTTAATGACATGCTCCCAGTGGCCCACCTCGTCCAGTTATGCCCCACCTGCCTACAATCACCACCCAGTCAGTGTGTTTGAGCTCAGATGGTCTCATTAGGTCATGACTCTCATAGTCAATCATGTCACCTCTGAATATTCCTGCAGAAACACAGGAGCTATGGGAAGACACTTCCTATCCAAACCATAACAACAGCCCCAGCTCAGAGACCACACTGGCACATAAGCCAGTCCCAACTGCAGAAGGTGGTGTTCCTCCTCACACATGAGAAAATCATCACCAGAAGTTCTGTAGGACACGTCCCCTTGTGTCCCATTGGTCAGAGTTAGACATGTGTCTGTCGTAACTGCCAAGGAGGCTGGACAATGGAACACCTGACATTCTAAGCCTCCATAGCGCAACGTAGATGTTGTCAAGAAAGAAGAAGAGCAGGGCAGAAGAATGAGAAGTTATACTCCATTTGTGTGTGATGCACCAGAATGCGTTCTACTGTCATGTGTAATAATTAGAGCAAATTTAAAAAGAGAGAGAGAAAACCTGAGCCCTTCCCTCATTCTGGTTCCTATCCGGCAATATATGCTCTTGTTAATGGCATTCCTACCGTTGTGGTGCCATCCACCGTGAGGTGCTAACTAGAAATGAGCTGATGCTGATGTCATGCTCTTAATCTTGAAAATCATGTCCTTAATAAGCCTCTTTTCTTTTTATAGTATTGAGCCTTAGATATTTCATTATACTAATGAAAGACTAATACAATTGGTTACAGGATTATTTTCACTTTGTATTTCTTCTTGAGTCAGTTTCTATAGTAATTTTTTTTTAGAAATCTGTCGATTTTGTATGATTTTTAAAGTGAATTTATATAACATTGATGACAGTATTATCTTATTTTTAAATATGGGCTAATCTGTATTGAGCTTAAAATATTTAAAATATTTTGCTTTATTTCTTTTCCTTGCTAAATCTTAAAAGGGGTTTATCTATTTTTGTTAATTTTTTCATCTCTACTTTGTTGATTTCTGCTATTGTCTTTAGTAGTACATTTCTAATTTTCTATGAGTTTATTCTTTTTTATCCATTTTCTTTTTTAAAAAATGTTTGTTTTTTAAATTTTTCAAACATTTATTTTTTAGAAGTAGTTGGACACAATACCTTTATTTTATTCATTTGTTTTTATGTAGTGCTAAGGATCGAACCCAGGGCCTTGCAGGTGCTAGATGAGCGCTGTACCGCTGAGCCACAACCAGCTCCATCTTTATCCATTTTCTTAAGTTAGATACACACCCCAGTCATTTTTTATCCTTCTGTTCTACTGTAAGCATTCAAGGCAGTCAATGTATTTTCTAATGTAAATACAATTTATAATATAAACACTTAGAATATAAGCGTCTTTTAAGATAAAACCTTTGTAACATAAGTGATTCTCTCATTTTAACATCAGCTTTAGATACAATAAATTTTGTTTTTAAACATAATATATATTTCTAATATAAGCATTTATTACAGTGTAGGCATTATTCCTAACAGAGGTATCCATTCTTAACCGCTGTGGCTCTTCCTATTTCCCTCCTGCTTTATTTATCTCCATAGCATTTAATATCATTTGATCCATTTTATTCTTATTTTATTTTGTTTTGGTGCTTTAAAAATTCCTTATTTATGTGAAAGTTCAGTGGTGCAATAAAATCATATTTTAAAAATAAAAAAAGAGAGAGAGAAGAAGAGAAGTGTAGTAGCTGTGCAATCGGATCCACTCTGGCCACCACCCTTGGGAATGTTGGGTGACTACCAGGCTGATAGGAACTGGGGATAGCATTAGGGTTCATCCTGTGGCTTCCCTTTCAGAAGCATCTACCTGGTGTGCTTTGTTGGGAAGGATTCTGGATGCAGCAGAAAAACATTTAAAAAAAAAATCATCAGCTAGTGATGTCTTCCATGGGTGTGGGAGAAGGAAGTGTTGCCAGGTGAGCCACCATTTGTCATACCCATCCTGGAGAGGGATCAACCTGTTTATGAACTCATCCTTTCTTTTCAATCTGCTCTTGAAGAGCTTTTCAAACCAGCACAGTTCCAGTGTCTGAGTTTCTTGATGTGTCACCCGCATACCAACCTGCATTATTCTATTCCTGGTGTTTGTAAGTTTTTTGAACAAGTAATCTTGAAGGAATTAAGGATTATACAACTATGATTAAACAACCACTGTTATTTTGCAATATTGTAATATGTTATTTCTTTAAGAGCTAAACCTGATTAATATTAAAAATACCAATGTAATTGTGGTGCTGTTACTCGTCTTTGTATATTAAAAGTGTTCATATTTTCCAGGTATACAAGTCTTTAAGGTAAAAGCTTTAAAAGAGCATTATATCAAGCTGGTGTTCTCCAAACTAAAGTTGCATGGTGATTTTAGGCTTATAAGAATAATGTACTGGAGATTTATTTAATCATTTAATATTCTGTAACTGGACCTGTTAATAAAAAGTTCTATGCACTGGGGTACAATTTAAATGTAATATCATATTGTGTTAACTAATATTCATGTGACCTCAAACAACAATATATGTAAACCTTATAAAATTATATTTAAGAAGCAAAGATCAGCTTCAAAACTAGAACACTTTACCTAAGATTTAAAAAGTGCCATGTCTTACCTGAGATAAGGCTCTGCCACCCATCTTACTACATGTCAGAATGACTCCAAAGTAGGCCAGACTTTAGCTAAAGCCCAGTACTCTTAATTTAAGAATGATGAGACTAACTTGCTAGATGTTTAAGATCAAGACTTAAAATTAAAGTTAATTAAAATGGCCAAAAAAACCCAATAATTGGCTCTTACCCTCAGAGTCAGTCTGAATCCAGGGAACAGGGAACTTCTCTGAAGAGCTTTGCAACTCTGGGCCCCATAACCTACTCAATCAGGGAGATTAATGAGACCACTGGAGAATGAAAAGCCAATCAGTGCACTTGCTGTGAATAGGAGGGTCACTGGAGAAAGGAGACATCCCTGATGCTTCCAAGGGAAGCCACATGGTCAAGCAAGACCTGGACCCATCCTAGTGCAAATGGCACTAGCAGAACTAAGAAGCTGCTCTCAAGTTCCCCCACGAGTGACCCCTATGGGAACTCGGCTGACTCTTAACAATAAATAGAAACAAAGTCAATTTTGACAGCTTGATCTTAAACACCTACCAAAAACAGTTAAACCAAAACACAGTCATTCATGGGAGTAATGAAGGACAAGAACAGCTAGAAAAGAGGAGACAGCAACTAGGCCAACAGTCTCCATGGGGAATGTTCAGTCAAGTATGGCCTTGGCTCCTCCCCATCACAGGACCCCTATTAGTCCTCTTTATGTTTCTCCTAATAGGACCATGTCTATTAAATTGCCTACAGAAGTTCCTACAAGATCAGCTACACAAATTCACCAACCAGTCAATCAACTAGTTCTTTAAGACTACCAGCCCCCAATGCCCAAGAGACCTATGACTCATGACCAACTCCTCCAGCTCCAGAGACTCTGTCCCCATCTAAAACACTCCCAGGCCATTTTTCCAGTTTTTACAACCCCTCTTTTACTTCCTAGGAATGAGAAGTACTCTCCAACAGTACCACTTTGCTTGTTCTATCTGCTCTACAGAATCCCTACGTGGAAGCATCAAACCTAAACTCCCCACGCATCAGATGAGGAGCACCAGCCAGGTGAAGACTGGCAGATCAACTTCACTCACATGCCTAGGCAAAAAAAAGCTTCGTTACCTACTTACTTTGGTTGATACTTTTTCAGGTTGGATGCCTTCCCTATCTCCAGGGAAATTGCTGACACCATCACAGATCATCTCCAGGTTCAAAATTCCCGCCTCCATCCAGTCAGACAATGGTCCGGCCTTCACTTCTCAGGTTATTCACCTAGTCTCCAAAGGCTCACTTGGAGGCTTCACATCCCCCATGGACCCCAATCCTCAGGTAAGGTTGACAGGGCTAACAGCATTCTCAAGGATCATCTTGCTAAACTTGCTATTGAACTCAGGCTGTCCTGGCTCAATCTCCTGCCATTGGTCCTCACCTGAATTCAAGCAGCCCCTCAAGCCTTAGCCCCTTTGAGCAACTCTATGGGTGCCCTTTCTTAATCAACCAAAGCTTTCCAGTCACTCTTCCTCCCCTTGTGTCCTACCTGCCCTATCTCATACTTCTATGCAAACTCCTAAGGGAACATGCAGACCGGTGTCTTCCTGCACCATCTGCTGTCTCAATCCCAGTGCAACCACTAACCGCATTGGACTCTCTTCAACTGAGTGACACAGTCTTACTTCCAGAACTGCATCCTCAATTGTTGGAACCTCGCAGACAGGATCCCATACAGTCATATTTACTACCCTAATGGGTGGCCAAGCTTTTGGGCTACTCCCCCTGGTACCATGTCTCCCACCTCAAAAAGGCGCCTGTTCCAAATGTCCAGTCCTAGACTTCCACCACTCCTACCAAACACAAAATTTCTCGCCAACTCTCTTCTTCTTTTACTAATCATTAATCCCTCTCAAACTTCTATCCCAACCCACAGATGGCACTTCTACATCCAAGTAACATAGAACCAGGATGACACCACCCACTCTCAGTTTATGGGTCAAGGTGATTGCCCTTCCACTGGTTGCAATCAGCAGTCACCCTTAACATTACTGGATTCAACCAAGCCACCTCTGATATTTCCTAGAGTCCCCACGACAGGATCAATGGCTGATACCAAGGATCTCCTCTGCTCAGAAAGGAGATAATTTGTGGTTTCAAGGAAACTTTATGGACTTTATCCCTTCCAAGATAACTATCTATAGCCACTAGATGTTATCTCTAGCTGCTCTGGTATTCCTAAGCCTGCCCCCGAACTTTTTCCCCCACTCCTGCTCTCCAAGGTAGGTCCCACGCCACCTCCTCAGCATGAAGTAGCCAGATGAATTTGCACCACCCCAACATCACTTAGAAAAACAAAAAGGGGGGCGGGATGTAAGTGCAGGGCAGGCTGAACTAAGTTGTCTGCAGGGCAAGCTGAATGAATGTTAGCTGCAGGATAACCCAGGCACTCAAACTCCCCTCTGTCTGGTCTTTTATCACTTGTTTGCGTCAAGTCTGAACACTCAACCACACTCAAGGCTGAACACTCAACTGTTGAGAGCCATGGCGGTCAGAATGACGCCTGGCATTTGCCAGAGGGAATGTTTGAAAGGTGATGCCAGCGAACCATTGAGATGATGATTTGAGTTAAGCTATATATAATTGCTGTGATGCTGGATTGATTGTATTGTATATTTGACCTTAACTGTCGGGCAATGGGGCGGCTCTTGCTGCCTCAGGCACCCGCTACTTTGGAGTTCTCACGGGGATTCCCAGAGAGTTCCCATTGGTTGGGGAAGTGCCAGGGGAGGGATTTCCAGAGGAGGGATTTTGGTGTGTGGTGTGTCCCGGGAGAAGGCTGCGTGGGTGGCTGGCGTTGGCGGAAAAGTGCTCGTGCAGTGCCGGTATGAGTTGAAATAAAGTAGTTGCTGTTTGAACCTACAAGGCTTTGTGGCGGCTGGGTTATTTGTGCCTAGCCAGACTTCGGCACTCAACCCCCCCCTTCTGGTGCAACAGAAACCCACATATGACCCTGCCCCATCTGCCTGAAGGCAGAAGATGACACCCTTAGCAACTACTGTATGATCCAATCACTGTACGCCAACAAGGCAGCTTGCAGACCCAAGGACCCCATTAGATTTTGGCTATAAAAACTCCCTCCTGCCAGGCCCTTCTCTCTTGCTCTCTCTTTCTTCTCTCGCTTTCTCTCTCTCTCTCTCTCTCTTTTTTCCTCTTTGCACTGCTGCAATAAAGATCTCCTGGTCACTCCGAGTGTTGTGGTCACTGTCCTTTTAGTGTTCATACTGTCTTTTAACCACACTTTTCCAGCTGGAAAGATTGGCATGAATCCTGGACCTAGGAATGAAGGCTGGTGGTGCCAATACTTGCTAGGGGAGAGAATCGCCTGTGTGTGGGAAGGTCCCATGTTTTCTTCAAATGTTTATTTCACCTATAGTGGACGCTCTAGATAAACTTGCTCTTGTCTTACCCACTGTCTGCTCTTGATAACCAGGGGTATTTGGGTTAAATGCACATATTACAGGCCAAAAGGAACTGAGTCATTTGGCCCTTCTAAATGCATATAACTGCAAATAAAATTTTTAGTAGTAAGCACTTGTCACAACCACAGCTACTGTCACCACTGCTAATGATAAGTAACTATAGAGATTAAACTCCACAGTTTACAAAACACCTGTGTATACACGTCACCACTAAGTTTTAAGTGTGACAACAATCTTATGAGTTGGTCACTGTGGGTAATAACAGTAGTTAACTTTTGTTGAGTATTTATAACCTTCTAGTCAGTAGGTGTTCACATACATGCATTTAGTTCTTGAATCAATAACATGAGGAAAGTGCTGTTGTCTTTCGTTTGTCAGATGAGGAAATTCAAACCTAAAGAACTTTAGTAACTTCCCCAATGTCACATTGCTTGTAAGCGGTAGACTCTGTCTTCAAGTACATATGTGTCTCACACTAAAATCTAAGTTTCTACTTCTCCTTTATGACTATTTTTATTTTAGTGTCATTATTATTCCAACTTTTGGTAAACTGAGATCTAATAATTAGGAGTGGTTGATCCAAGTCCACCAGCTGATAAAAGGCAGTCATCTAGGACTTCTTATTTCATTATCCCAAGGGCTAAAGACAGATGACTGGTGCTACAAAAAAGTGGGGTTACAGCTTTTAGAGAAGTTGGGTAATTGGGATATGATGGCTGGATTGCCCAGTTCATCACATATTGCTCCTTTATTTAAGCTTCCAAACAGAATGCTAGGTAGCCCAAGTGAAAGGGGATACGCTGGGAGGTAGATACACCTAAGTGGGAATTTTGGTCAATTACTTAACTTCTCTGAGCCTCTGACTCATATTTGGGGAATACATCCTATTCTGTAGAATCTTTGGGAGGATTAAATGAGATAGTTGTACAAACTAATGCCTCTAATGCCTGATAGTTAAGTACCCGACTATCCTTTGTCATCTCCACATGCTTCTCATCTTTTCTTCTGTTTGCAGAAGGTCTGTATTTCCCACATTCTCTAGGGAATGTTTCATGAGTTTTTTCCCACAGGGATTGACGGGAAGCCTGGACACTCTCACTGTTTTGCAGAAAATGCCTACATAAAGGCTTTCGGCTTGTAAAGAAACAAAACAAAACAAAACAAAAAATTACATTAGATTTCCTTGTCTCATGTTTGATGTTAAATGCCAAGTCTGAACAGCATTTACACTTGTGTTTGAAATCAGAGATGGCTTCTTCAGTATTAGAAGATTTCCGACCAGCAGGTTTGTTTGGCTGGAGACAAAAAAAATCGGAGTGACCACCAGTGGTAATACATCATTATTCATTTACTTTCTTCAAAATGGACTTTGAGATCTTTAAAGAGAGCTACAATTTAGTCATGTCTTATGTAGACTGCTGCTAACTTGGGAAAATGTTCCTGATTGTAGCCTGTGTCTAGTTATGTGAGTCGGGCCCTTCATCAAGTGGCTTAGATGCTAAGTCATTCCTTCTAGACCCCAAGTTCCCTGAGGGAAGGGACATCATTCTAGCTTAGTCCATAGTTGGTACTCAGTAAGTGGTGATGCTAAGTGTTGCTGGTAGAGGGATGAATGGATATATGGATGGGTAGATAGAAGGATGGAAGGATGGATGGACAGATGGATGGATAGAAGAATGGATGCATGGCTGATCCCAAGTCCTCAATAATGGAAATATTATAGAATGGAGACACTGTAAGTACAGAAAGAGAGACCACTTCCCTCTGGGTTTTTGGTAGAAAAATTTCCCCCTAAACTTACAAAGAAATGTACGTCAAAGGAATACTGGATAAAGGAAATAAGACTCTGTCTGGGATGACATTTGTCTTGGCCACAGTGGGCCACAGCAGAGGAGCAGCTATCACCAGGCTCCAGTGTGGGCTGCAGCCACGAGGACAAAGCCACTTCAGCTTTCTGTGATGATCTCACACTCACGCCCACGGTCTTCTGTCCTTGGTTAAGAAGGAAGTGGCACCAGAAGTCAAGAGACCCATTTTAGGTTTTTCTTTTTTGAATGTGCAGGATGAATAAACATGAAACAAAATTTCCTTCTCAACCTTGCAACAGCCTTGGGCAATTGGTTGTAGCTTCATTTGAAAATCTACAGACTTTGCAGACAGCCACCGCAGGCATTTTAAGTAACAGTTTGGAGGAGGGATGAGGGCACTCATCTACAAAGGGCCTACTGTGCACTAAGCACAAAGCCAGCTGGATTTACAGGTAGTTTCCCTCAGCCTCACAATAGCCCTATGAATCAGGTGTTCTGTTTTATTTTGTGGTTTTTGTTTGCAGTAACATCCATGGGCATGCAAGTTAACATTTTGCTAAGCACGTGTTAGGTGGGAATAAATTAGATTTTATCTTCATTCAGGTTAAATGAAGGAAAAGTAAATCCATAAGGAGGTCACAGGACCATGATTCACATAAAAGTACAGAGTTAACAGAGTCAAATCTAGCATTAAAATAAAATTATTAGGTCTAATGAGAAACATTCATGTGAAATAATAAGGAAGTAGAAACAGAATTCAGAATGGCTTAGCACATTTGCTCTCTGCATCAACCATAAATGATACCACAGTGATCATATAGGTTCATGCTTTGATTTGCTGACACACAGTCTCTAAATCATGTGCTTTGGCTTATTTTGTTTCCTGCTACTCGAACTCAATTCATTTCAACATCTCTACAATCGTTCATCTCATTGCTCTTCTACTCACCCAGATGCTTGCCATAACATTTACCTTTTGGCATCTCCCAAACTGGTGACTTGTAGAATACTTCTCCACCCAGTATTATTAAAGGGGACTCTAAAAACATCTTGCATGAATGAATTTAAGCAAAATTAAAATTAAGCAGATGCACTTAATGCAGGTCTTTTCAGTTTTTCAGGACCTTTAATCTGCTAAAATGCATAAGAAATTGTCAAGGGACACAGAGTGGACAATATTTACCAAAATTATTTGAGCCCCAGTCCAATATTTTATTTTGATGTCACACTTAAGAACACCTCCAAGAGTATGAAATACAATTTGAGAGAATTCAGACTAAATGGATTTGGTTTTTTTTTTTTTTTTTTGCAAATCAATCCTTGGAGGCAACTTCTGCCTAAGTACCTTGTCTGCAATTTGAGGAGCTCCTATCAGACTGTGACTTTATTCTTGGTGCCTGGTACCAATATCTTCCATGACACTATTAACCTAGGCTGATTAGGTGTTTGAGAGTCCCAGACTGATGCTTTTGAGGATTTTGATGACCTCCTAAACTACAGCCATTCCATAAATGTCAAACAATAAATACCTGTCTTGCAAAGTACTTCGAAGTCTCCGAGTTCTTCCTTTTACCCATACACCAAGCCATAGTCATTTACGTGTTGATTTTTCATTGAGAGCAGGGACCGTGTCTTGCTTACCTTCCTATCATCATTGTTGGCCAATCATGTCTGTTGGAATGGTCCTCAGTTAGATACCCGCCTGACTCTGCAGGTAGGCAAGGCTGGCACTACCGCCTCCAACCGACAGCCAGGGAAACAGAGGCACAAAGAGGCAGATCTCCAGTTGATGAAAACTGGACACAGCAGAAACTGGACTGGCACTCCTGACTTAGGAACTCCCAGCTTGAATTATCAGATCCTCTTAATGGCACTGTGGGAGGGCTCTAAATGGTCAGTGAATAGCCTTTCAGAGGGGCGGGGGAAGCAAGATTGAGATTAAGAGAATGAGTGCATTGGCCTCTAGCTTAACTTAATGCAGACAAAATGCCCATGTAGCCTCTCTGATCACACCAGTCTTTCTGAACAGCCCCCAGCCCCCAGCCCCTGTTAGTTGCTACAGGGCTGAAGATGTTAACAAGCAAAAATAATGAAATAAGCTCTTTCACAACTGTGTAAGTAAAAATAGTAAATCAGAGCCTTCCTGCCGCTGCCCATGGATAAAACATGCATGTTGAAACCATTCCCACTCGGCCTTTCTGTAAAACTTGCCTCCGCAGACTCATTGTTCAAAGCTGGGCCCCCATGTGTTGATCATGCTCAGCCCTTTGTCTGTGAACTCTATCTGGGGAGAGGCAATTCCAGGGATGTAAAATAGCTTATAAATTTAATTTAGGCAAAAAAAAATTATCCTGTGTATTTCTGCAACACAAAAGTGCATGAGGTAGTGAAACTTACTGCTGACATGAGCCATATGAGGTCACCTTTTTCTCAGGTTCTTTATCACAGCTCCCAAGTTGGAGTGCACCGAATAAATCTTTCTAATGATCCATTACTGTGCCTAACCCAGAGACAAAGGAAGGAGATTTAAAAACTATCTGTCCAGTTAAAATATTGAAACTCAGGGAAAGAAAGCTTCCTTAAGCATTATTTTAATAAAATAACTCTTATTTTGGAAAAACGTAGAATGAGGAGCAATTGACTTCACGCTTGTGATTTGCCAAAATCAGAAGCAAACCGCAAAATTTCCATGAGGATCAGAGAAAGGTCCATTTCTAGAGCCATTTCAACGGTCCCACTTAGAATTGTAACCTGGAGAAAAATCCAGACAATGACACTGTCACCCATGGGCATAAATGACCCGTGAGGTCAGACTGGGAATATTTAGTTTGTCTCTAGAACACGTCGAATGCGAGTGAGCAGGTCTGAAATTACAATCACAGGATATTAGCCTTTGAGCCTAGGGAGGCCTGGACCACCTTCTTGTGGCCATGCTGGTGACACTAGGGCCTGCCGCCTCCCACAGCTGAAGAGCATCACAGGGAAGGAAGTGGGCTCCAAAGATAATCTGATGCAGTGCTTCCTGCCCTTTTATGGGAAGCAATAAACGGCTGCAGTGGGGAGCGTGGGTTGTGGAGTCAGACAGCTGGGGTGGAATCCTGGCTGTGCCGTTACTTGCTGTGAGTTGAGCGAGCTCCTTGCACCCTCTGCCATGTGGAAATGACAACAACGGAAACACGGAGAACAGTGCCTGGCTCGGAGTGCAGGCTCATAAACAGTAGCCCTTGGCAGAGCACCTCTGGCCCAGGAGAGGGGCCCCTGCCCGGCCCCAGGCTTTACAGGGCCCATCTGGACTCCACTGTTGGGTGAGGATGTGGCCACCAGGGCCCATGTGTCTTTCTCTAGGTCATATTTCAGGTAACTGGGACCCCCAGACTTCCTGCCTGACCTGTGCTTTGGGCCCACATGGGTCTGTTTCCTGGGGTCTATCCTCCAGGTGACCTTACCCTGGGGCCCAAGGAGTGAAGATAGGCAGCTGCTGAGGGTCTGTGCATGGAGTGTGGACGTGAGAGTAGGGGAGTCTATGTCATGTATAAGTGGCCACCAAGGTGCTGGAGGACAGGTGAGCAGGCCATGGGCCGAGGGCTGGCTTCTTTGGCCCTGCATCTTACATATGCCTTTAACCTCAAAGTGTTCAGAAATTCCAAATTGTAACCTGATCTTCAAGTTATTACATAAGTAAATTTGCAAGGGTGGGAGATGAGAACCACTTTAACAGCTTGATGAAATATTCAGACCTATGGGGTGTAGACTTCCATTTGTGCTTTTGCCTGAAACCCCACAAACATTAGGGGCAGTAGTAACCACTTATATTTTTCAGTGTCCCATCCACTATCTTGAAGACCCCCCTGTTGGACACGAAAGTCCACTCTGGCCTGAGAGGCTCATCTATAGGGCTTCTTTCTTATGTGATTCCCAAGGGAAGGGTGGACAAACCCTAAAGAAAGAGCAGCCTGCAGCACAAGCTGGCCTCCGCACATCAGAGTGTAGTTCATTGGAGCTTGTTCTAGAGTCCGCATGACCCTCGCAGAATGGTCACCTTGGCCTCCTCAGAAGCAGGAGTTGACTGAACCCAGTTCCAGCTCTGTCATTGGTGATGCTCAGCGAACTCCTTGGCCCCAGCCTCTTTCTCTGCATCTTTGACACAAATGATTTCCCTTCTAGAAACTCATTCTTTAAAAACCAGCAGAGCCAAGTTGGAAGCCCAGGATGACGAGGGTGGCCACATCTGCTTTTCTTATGTATGTCTTTCTACTCACAGTGGGATGCCCGGCACACAGCAAGTCACAGTCAAATATTTGTGAAGAAAGATGCTTACTGAGATGTTATGGGTAATAGTGAAAATATTGTGAACGATCCAAATGTGGACACTTAGAAAAAAAAATGTTTAAAATTTTGAACATATGAGAGAATGTCAAGCAGTGATTAAAATGTTTTTCAATTAATTCCAGTGACACAGTAAAGTTCCCACAATCTATTTTTAAAAAGCAGGATATATAATTACATACAGAATATGCAATGTAAAAACCTAAATGTGTAGGGAGCACACACATTTAGTAGAGTTGTCATCTATACTCTGAGCATCTGGAATTTGGAGTAATTTTTATTTTTCAATTCATTCTCTATGCATTCCAAAGCTATCTCATTTATTATTTATTTATTTTTGCAGTTTAAGAATTGAACCCAGGGACTCTTTACCACTTTGTTTTGTTTTGAAGCAGGGTCTCTTTTAGTTGCTGGGACTGGCCTCCAACTTGAGATCCTCCTACCTCTGCCTTCCGAGTTACTGGAATTATAGACTTGCACCATTGTGCAAAGAGTTATTTTTACAACAGAAAGTCCCATAAACAAATTTCAAGTGAAAACTTGTACCAAAGAAGAATTTTGCAATATACACAAGTCATAAGATTACTATCGTTATATCATGTATAAAGAACTCATGTGTCAAAAAGCAAAATTGGTAAAATGGGTAAGAGATCAGCTTTCCGATAAAATCTGCGTCTGCTCTGCAGTCCTGGCTTTGTGCTGGGTCAGCCTATCCAGTTGCACTGTGTTTTCCCTTAGAGTTAGGTGTGGCCTTAGGACCACATTCTCTCCAGTTAAGGATGATGGAAGTAGTGTGCACAAATTTTATGTCTGCTTCCACAACCCTCTGGGGCAGTTGATGAAACAATAGAATCCTGTTTCCAAAACTTAGCATATATTGAGCTATTAACACGTGCTTAGCATTTTACAGACAGGATCTCATTTAACCCTAACAACAACCCTTAAGACAGGTATTATTTTCCCTACTTTCAAGATAAGGCTAGAGACAAGGTCCACCTTTGACATGTGGAAGATGTATTTATGGAAATGGTTTGAAAGGCAATAAATTGAAACACTATGGTGGTTATTTCTGGATGTTTAGACTACAAGGACTGTGTGTACACATGTTTTCTCAGCAAACGCACATTATTTATATGATTTTCAAATAGTAAAAAGATTTTAAATGACAACAACTGATTAGAATTTCATAGACATAGATTGAACAACTTAAAACACCTGCCAAAGAATTTTCAGAGGCATATAGATAAACCACCCTCCCCTCTTTTTTTCTGGTTCATTCTTTAGATAGAAAAATAATAATAATGTTCACTACCAAAAATTTAAATCAAATCTGAAAGTTTCCAAAGGAGGTAAGAAATGCTGATAATCACTAGGACTTCAGTATCTATTCAATATCTACCCTGACCCTTTGTCTGTTATAGTGACACAGAGCTGTACTTCATTTTAAACTATTCTGACTTCTGAAGATTCCTACAATGTTTTTGACATCTTAAAGATGGACATCCGTTGTCATGGCCAAGTCAATAGTGTCGCTGCCCATTAGGAAATGTGGTGAGTGAATAGTACTACCTCTCCTGGGGACAGACATGTGGCTGCTTCTGTATGACAGAGTGAGACCCTCTGACTCACATCCTCTTGCAGTGACGCAGCCTACCTGTCCGGGTTTTTGAGTTTCTGACACATGTTACAAACATGGACCTGCAAATTTTTTCTATGAAAAGTCAGATGGTAAATATTTTAAACTTTCAGGCCATATAATCTGTTGCCACTATTCAATCCTGACATTGTAGCATGAGTAAGGTGTGGTTGTGTCCCAGTAAAATTCTTTACCCAAACAAGCAGCTGGTACCAAGCTATGCTACACACTCATACCCTTGCTACTCAAAGTGTGGTCCCTGAGCCAGCAGCATCACTTGAGAGAATGTCAGGCATATGGAAGCCCAAGCCCCTTCCCCAATCTACTGTGTCAGAATCTACAGCTTAGGAAGATCCACAGGTGATTTGAGTGCAAATCAAAAATTTTTTTGAGTGCAAATCAAAGTTTGAGAAGTGCCGTCACAGAACCTGATTTTCAAGTCTGGCTGCTCATTGGAGAAACCTGTGGAGTATTTTTACATGTTATGTTATAGGGTGGACCTGGCATGTCTCCCAAAGGCTCATGTGTTGGAAGTATAGTCCCCAAAGCAGCAATGTTTAAAGATGGGGCTTTAGGGAAATGATTGGATTGTGAGGGTTTTGATCTCATGCATGGATTAATCCATTAATGGGTTCATATTTAGTGGATTATTGGGAGGTGGTGGAAACTATAGGAGGTGAGTCTAATTGGAGGAAGTAGATCACTAGTGGCCTGCCCTGGAAGGATATATATTGTCCCCAGCCCCTACCCCCTTTCTCTCTCTCATTCTCTCTCTTTCTGTTTCTTTGCTTACCATGAGGTGAGTAATTCTGCTCTGCTCTGCCACATGTTCCCTGTCATGACATTCTGCCTGGATGAAGTCTCAAAGTGATGGCACCAAGTCACCACGGACTGGAACCATGAGCCAAAATAAACCTTTCCCCCTTTAAGTTGATTCTCTCAGGCATTTTGTCACAGAGATAAAAAGCTGGATAACTCCAGTACTGAGGCCCAGAGATGCTCATTTATTCTGGCAGAGTTCTGGCACTGGGATTCTTAAAAGTCCCCAGGAGATTCTAACCAACAGCCAGAACTGGTAATCTATAGAGATGGGTACTTGAACCATATCCAATTCATGATGCAATAACAAAAAAATTCTACTTGTCAGGAGGATAGACAAAGCACTCTACAAAACACTTGCCTGTTGCAAGAGAAATTACATTATTTATCCACAGATAGCACTCAGGCCTGTTCCCCTGATCCGTGTTCTCGGGAACCGGTTCCTAAGTGGCTTTCACAGCCTGTCCACGGAGGACACGGAGACCTGGGAGCCAGGCGGAGCCACACAAAGAGTAAAACTCCCCGGCTATGATTTAGCTTAAGGAGAACCTGGAAATACTTAGATTTCATCAGTCCAGAAAGAAAGGATGATTGTCAAGTCAGGATGAATCACATGATCAGAAAGCCTAACTCCCAATTGCATCACAGAACTTATTCATAAAAAAAAAAAAAACAAACATCAAGACTCTGAATGCCAGATGGAGTCCTTTCCTTGGGGTTGGGGAGGGTAGAGCACACGCTGCAGCCATCGGACCTGTTGTTGGGGGGAAGGGGATCACCAAAGGCAAGGCATCCTCGAGAGCTTAAAATGTATTTGAATATAGAATTTGTGCAGAAGCTCTCACTGTGGCATGGGAACTGAAGGACAGTAATGTGACAGTGTGGTGACATATAAACCTGCCTCTAATGGAGCCTGAGAATGAATTCCTGTGAAACTTGGGTTTTCCCCTCAAACCTGAAATCTGTACCCCAAAAGCAACCATGCCAGGATGTAAATGGAAGACATGACCCACCCCTTGACCTTGAGAAGGAACCCATCACCTTCATCAGCCCAGCGCCTTCCTCATTTGCAAATGGCCTGATTTGGGGTCTTCTCCAGCTCAGATGCACCTTTGGGCCTCTGAAATCAGCCAACGAAGCCTCTAACTAAGCTTACGCATTCATGAAATAGCATCCATGAATTTGGCCTGCTTATTTTTGGAGAGCTGGCTTTGTTCTTTTACATGTTTGCAGACAGAATGCTTTAAGTTTCCTGCCACAGTCGCATAATTAGCTCAAAATGAAGGCTATGGATGTTCCCACTTTGGAAAACTTACCTGGCCTGTTATTTTCCAAGGCTGGGGTTGGAGTGGCTTGGAGGCTTTGAGCAGGAAGTTGGTGTCCCTCCTCTGAAATTAGTTAGCATGAGAAACCTCATCGGAACAGAAAGGGAGGTAACCACAGACTACATGGTTCAAGTTGGAACAGCAGGCCCACACTGGAGCTGCTCTGGACAAGCCAGCCACTCAGTGACCATGTCACTTCCCACTGCCACATCACATTGTGTCCTTTGATAGAATAAAGAGATTAGAGTGTCTTGGTTTGGCCAGGAGGGCAGTCCATGGAGCAAATACAAGAGCTTCATAATGTATTTCTCTAACAGTCTTACTGTGACATATCTGTTGTGCCATATGAAAGCCACTCCACTTTCTCCTATGCAACTTTGTTCACAAAAAGTGCAACACATTTCACAATAGCTAAGCTCTGGAGGTAACCTAGGTGCCTCTCAACAGACAAACAGATAAAGAAAATGTGGTACATATGGAGTATTACTCAGTCATTAAGAAGAATGACTTTATGACAATGACTGGTAAATGGATGGATCTGGAGACTATTGTGTTAAGTGAAATAAGCCAATCCTCCCAAAAAACCAAAGGTCAAATGTTTTCTCTGATATGTGGAAGCTAACCCACAATATTAGGGGGTGGGGGTGGAGAATAGAAGTTCATTGAATTAGATAAAAGGGCATGAAGGGAAGGGAGGGGGATAGGAATAGGAAAAACAGTGGAGTGAATCTGACCTAACTTTCCTATGTACATATATGAATATACCCAGTGAATCTCACCATTGTGTATGTCCATAAGAAATTAATTTAAAAAATAACTATGGGAAGATGGCAGAAAAATCAATAAAGAGAAGGCAGTAGAGGATAAAAAAAGGGAAGTGGAAGAAGAGGTACTAGGGTCTGAATTAAAGTAAGATCTATTCCACATTTATATAATTATATCAAAATGGATTCCACTGTCATGTATAACTAAAAAGAATCAATTAAAAAGTCAGGCTGCTGTCCTTTGAGGATGTCCAGGTGCATCAACACACACAACTCAGGAAATTATTTACAGCAGAGACCTCATGTTGGAGGCCTCCAGGCGTGTACCTGGGCTGGCCCAGGCTGCACTTGGCTCCATTCTGATATGTAAAGGTGCCCCTTTCTAGGGTATACAAGATACCTTGGCCCACATGACCTCCTGTTGTGAAAAATGCTAAGTGCATGCCCTTAACTATATTTTAATAAACTGGACACTTTGCTGTTAGGGAGACTGAATAGCTCATCTCTAAGCACAAGCTGCAGATATGACGCAAGCAACTACTAGTTTAAAGAGAAGGAAGAATAACAAACCAACTAAACAGATGCTCCTACGATGCTTTCACCATAGGAATGTTTTCCTAAAGATTAGGGATCACTAATAAAACTGGAGAATTAAAGAATAAGTTTCATCCACTTATTTGCTTTGTAGACTTGATTACCCTGCCTCAGCTTTCTCACCTGTGAAATTAGAATAATACTGCTATCCCCATCTCTTAGATGCCAAATCAGGTGCACGCAGGGCTTTCTTGGCACAGTGAGGGGCATGTGGTATCATTCAACTACTTCTTCAGTGGATTAATCCACCGGTAGCTGAGTGGACTACTGAGAGGTGGGACCTGGTTGAAAAGGGGTCACTGGGGACGTGTCATGGGAGAGTTTATCTTCTCCTCTGCCCTTTCTCTCCTCTCTTTGTCTCTCCCTCTCCTTCCACTTCCCAGCTTCCATGAGTGGACAGATTTCCTCTGCTACGCCTTTCCACCATGACGCTCCTACCTTGGAGCCAGCCAACCAGCTGGCCGTACCCTCTAAAGCCACGAGGCAAAATAAATCAAAGTGGATCCCAAGTTGTTCTTGTCAGGTACTTTGGTCAAAGTGATGAAAAGTCAACTCACACTCCAGGTGGATCGTTAAGGCCCGGAGACCCTGGCCATGACTCTCCAAGGACAGCAACAGAGAACATAGAGCAGCTGAGGAGTCAGTGAAACAGCAAGTTCCCAGGACCCTGAACTTGTCACCCACTTAGGTGTTCTCTGAGCAGCTACAACCCGTCCTTATCCCAAGGCAGGGATATCAGTACATCAACACGAGAGATGTCATACTTGGTGCCAAGGCGGCCAGCTCACAGCGCTCACCCAAGAAAAGAAAAATATGTTTTTGAAAACATATCTAAAGCCAATTAACATTCCTAAACTCTAGTCCACCCTGGTCACCCCTTCCTAGGAACAAAACTAGCTCTGTCCTTTGTCCTGGGAGCCTGCGTGACACTCTCTTGGTCAGTGCTGTATCTCCCTTGCTGGATGAAGAAATCCCAGCAGAGTCTTGTTCCCTTGCAGTTGTGCCTTGATTCTTCTGATGGAGAGCGCGAGAGCCCGTTGAGCTGGTAGCCGATCCTTCCCTGGGATGGCGTCTGTCTCCAGTGGCTGAGCCACTCCTGAGACACTTTCCGCCCTTTGGCTTCCCTGGCTCCCCACCACCCTGGCAGGAAACCTGCACCACTTCATTGCTTCACCCTCCTCTTCTCTTTGCTTCCACCGGAAAGTCATCGGGTGTCCCAGGGACTCTGCTATGGTGTGTCCCTTTTGAAACTCATGGTGGGTCCATTGTGGCAGTGTCAGAAAGGGGGCCTCTCCAAGGTGAGTGGATGAGTCCATTCGTCAAGCCAGCTCTCTCCAGGGCTGGCTCACTCTGTCTCAACACACCCTGAGCTGAAGCAGCACAGGCTGTCGCTTGAAGCCAACCAGAAGTGGCCACTCTATCTTGGGCTTCCCAGAATTTGGAACTGTGAGCCTAAATAACTAGGTTATCTAGTCTTAGGTGTTCTGCTATGGAAACAGAAAATGAACTAAGACAGGCTCACTATGAGCTGGTCTCCCCAAGATCACCTCTGGCCTCAGGGTCTGGGGTGGCCAGCCTCAGACAGCCCTTGTCACTCGGGTTGACCAATTTCAGTGTCTTCTGATCTACAATCCCTATCGCTGATGCCTCTGTTTAATTTACCCACATTCTTGTTGCTCAAGAAGGTTTGTGACGTTCCTGTGCTGTGCCCCAGGATGCGCTCCCTCGTTCACTCGCCCTCTCTGGGTTTCTGCAGAGTGGAACCACCTCTGCTGTCTCCCAGGGCCCTGCCTCAATTTCCTGGGCAGCTGTGACCCAAGGAGCCTGGCATTTGTCTGCACTCTGTACCAGCCCAGCATATGAGGGAGGGAGGGAGTGTGTGACCCCCACCCTCCCGGTGTGCGTAGCTGAGGACACCTTCACTTACCTTCCCACCGTCTTTTTGCAGAGTCCTGGATCATCTTAGTTGCTCAACAAACATCTTTTAAACAGAGGCCTGACAAGAGCCAGGACTGAGATCTCCTGTGTCCCCTCCCAGTGAGGCCATGGAGATAGTGATAAGGTTGCAGTGCTCTCTGTCAGGTTGGCAATCAGCCATGGGCCCCACCCTTAATGCCCCTTTCTGTGCCTTGGACATCCAGGCCCCTCCCAGCATTCCTAAATCCTCCTTGAGCCCACATCCAAAGAGTGACCAGGACACAGCAGAAGTTCTGCTGTGTCCTGCATTTCAGCAAACGACCAGTCTGTCCTTTGGTGCCTCTGAGAGTCTTATTAAATATAGTCATATTTAAATACACTAGTATTTAAATATAGCAAACATAGTCTGAGCCTGCCCCGAGTATGTACACTCAGAGGAATACAATGCTGAGCGATTTGGGGTTGTGCAACACATCAGTGTGGTCTGGGTACATCACGCACGTGGCCCCTAGATGCAATCAAGAGAAGCGATAAACATGAGATGGACAGGCTGCTTCCAGAGTCCCACTGCAGACAGGTTTGTAGTAAACCTGTTTTTTCTAAGTAAGAGTACTCCATGATAGCCATAAGTACCAGTGCCAGCCACGTGGTCGTTTCTTACCATTCTCCAGCACCACACACTGTGCCTGATTGCACGTGTGTACCCTACCCTGCTGGTGGCACAGGGGTTTTGTTGACACTGGTGTCTCCACAACCACGTGAGGGATGTTTTGTGTTTTGATGTTGTGTTGGCTACAATGTCACTGGAAGGTAGGAATGTTTTAAGGCCCCTATGATATTAGAGACTCACGTACGCAAAGCCTTTTGTTGACCAAAACATCGTTGTGCAGCTCAGGCCTGTATTTTGTGATAAAATTCTGTTGTGTGTTGATAGTTTCAGGTAGGAGTAAACAGAAGAGGAATATGTGTCCCCCGATGCCAGGAACCACAGGTAAAGAACACATTAGCTTCAAACTGCAGCCCCCTTCCATGGCGGTGCATGCCAGGTGCCACGGCAAGGGTGAGGCACGTGCAAAAAGAGTGGGCAGCAGCCTCCAGAAGTGCTCTTGGCTCTGTGACAATCAGGAAGGAACAGCTTTGGCAAGCTTGTTACCCAACACCCAGGGCGTCTCTTACAAGAGCCATCCCAAGTCACAGCAAACACTGAGGAAAGAGCCCTCAGGGCACAGAGCAGACAGGTGCCCGCTGAGCAGCCCCACGGAGAGAGGCTGAGAGGTGAGGCGTGTGACGCAGTGTCTTTTCCAGGTAATGCCAAAGTTAGGGTGTTTTTTCCCCCAGCAGGGCAGGAAGGATGCCTACTTAGCATCCCAAGAAAGCTATCTTCGCCACTTACCTTCAAATGCAGACATCCCGAGGAACTTCGAGCTGGTTTGGACATGCAAGATTTGAAGCAGGGAACAATAAAATCGTTTACAAGATTAATTAGGACGTGAGTCAGTGCAATTTGTCAGATAGTGCGATATTGCCTTTCATGCTAATTTTTCGATGGCAGAGGTGATGGGGTTGGGAACCAGTGCTCCGTGTCCCCTTGCTAGGTAGACAGGAATAACATCATAGGCTAGCGATCAATGCCACAGCCCACAGGAGAATGCTTCGCTGGGGCTTTTATTGGCAGGACTGGTCTTCTGGTGTCTACAGCTGTGAAAAGTTTGAGTGCCCTTGGAGGAAGGAGAAACAAAGCAATACACACACACACACACACACACACACACACACACACACGAGAGGTACATGGGCTGATGTGTAAAAATAATAATGTCAGTGTGGTTTCAAAAGTAGACAGGGATTTCAGCTATGAGTAAGAGAAAAAAAGCTGAAATGATATTCGTTCCAGCTGAGTTGGGTTAACTTAAACACACACTGCTTTTCTGGTCAGGAAGGGTCTGTATTTTCTTTGCAAGCAGCAGCCTCAGAGGAGATGAGCTTACGCTTTGGCACATGCTTAGCCATGCATGTCATTACACATCCTTGCTGATTTCATCTCATTTTGTTTTCCTGGAAGGGACTTCAAGCTGGTGCATGAAAATTACACGTTAGTGGCGGGAAAAAGAAAATAACAACAGAGAAGCTGCTTTCTTGACCAGCTTTCAGTAAGTAGTAGGGAGGGTTGCCGCTGGAGCTGGAAATCATCTCTTTCTCCTTTGCTGCCAATTATCACGTATGGATCTATTATTTATTTGGAGCAGAAAAGAGCGGACACAAAAGGCTCTCTGTGGAGTTCTGTGCCAAGGAACAAAGCAGCACATCGCTGGAAGTGGGCTTCCCTCAGAGGATGGCCCTGTGTGGCCTGCCCTCCTCGGCCACCCTCTGCAGGCCTGTGAAAAGAATTGGTCACCACCAGCAGTGTTAGTGTGACACCAAGGAATGACTGGCATGTGCAGGTCTTGGGGGCTTAGCTCAGCGTCCCTGGAGGGTTTGCACAGACACCAGGGAAACACTGCACCAGGGACCTCACATTGTCCCACCTCCCTGCCCCAGTGAATCACTTTTTCCTCTCATCCCACTCTCTGATAACATCTTAAGTATTTCTTTGGTGTTTTAAATAAACAGAATTAAAGTCTTGAGTTTCAAGTTCCTTTGAGCAAAATTTCTGCGTCTCAAACTCAGCCAAACCCAAAACTTGGCTTCTCCACCATCTGTTCCTGAGCTCTCTGCCTGGGTTAGAGGCACCGTCACGTGGGAAGAAATCTCAGAGCCACTCCCATCCTCCCCAGGTCCCAAATCTAGTTAGTGCTCAAGACTGACGATGGGTCCCTCCCATATTCCTTCCCCCTCTGTTTCTGCCAGTACTTCCCAAGTTCACAGCTGCTACCTGCTCTGCAGTCACAGCCCAAGACTGACTAACAGTGCCTCCTCCACTCCACACCACACCCGGCACCTTCCAGGAGGGGTCGGCTCCTGTCACACCCAGCCCAACACAGGGGCATGTGCACCACACATGCAACATACATGCAACCAATACACCCAGCATTCACACAATACACACACTCAACTCATACATACACCCAACAATACACACTCAACACACATACCAACTCAGACACTCCCAACACACCCCCTTAACACACACGTGTGCCCAGCACATTTTTACATCCATTATACACCTGCCTAAAATTCAACCCCAACAGACACACCCAATGCACACACGCCCAATATACACAAATACCCAGCACATATAGCCACTCAACACACACCAGTAACACACTCAATACATACCAAGTACACACATATGCACAGCACATACATCCCCAATACATATACATAGCTGATATGTACACTATACACACATATACACAATACACATACACACCTAACATACACACCAACACACACCTAACATACCCACACAGTACATGCATACCATAGTACACATCCCCAACACACACACACACACACACACACTTATAAGCTCTTTACAGATCTTCATCATACTCAGAATAACACCTCAACACTCCTCGTCTGACACGCTCAGCCCACCACAGGTAACTCCAACCTAAATCGCTGGCCATGTATCCCACCAGCCCGTGCCCCAGAGACAGACCGTTAAGGGACTGCTTCAAACATATGTTATCACTTGAAGCAGAAAGCAGTTTTCAATGGTGTATTTCCTGTTTGTGTTTATGTGTTGGGCAGAAGAACAGTAAAAACAACACACATACTGCATACGCACACACAACACACACAACACACGCACATGTCAACTGTAACAGGCTTGTGAATGTCTGTGAAGAAGGGGGAAATGTTCAGATGCAGGCCGCCTGACCTGGGGACTTCTGCAGTGGAGAGGGGGCGTTCCCCACAGGGTTCAGATGCGACCCTCCGACTCGCTGTTGGCATCTCTGCTACGGCTCTTCCCACAGCGGCTGTCATCCCTGACGTCCCTGCCTGAGACTGGATGATGATTCTGTCACGAGTGAGCCCTAGTGGCCTCGTGTGAAGCAGGGCTCAGATTTTATCACTCGGTTTGCAGAGCACCATGGTGCCTCTGACAGCCACAAATCTTACGTTGCTCTCAATCATAGTTTTCCAAGGTTTAACTCAGATCCAGAATAGACCGTTGGCCAAATAAACAAGGCCTCTGGGATGTTGAACTTATTTAAATGCAAGGGGATGGAGAAAAAATATATAATCATTCCTCAAACAAGCCTCAAAAATGTTTCCAACTGCATCCATAGAACTGAAACTCTTAGAGGATATCTGGGAAGCCATATCTCAAAACCACTGTCTAAAATAGAAAATATAGTGATTGATTTTACATTTATGGAAATAAATTTAACAAAGAACATCTTCTCTGTTACCATTTTTAAACCAAATATGAACATTTGTTTTTAAAAAAACTGAGTTCATAGTCCATTTTTCATACCTTAAACATGGTTCATTTCAATCTTCATTTTAACATTTGTTGTTTGTCCAGATGCAGCACAATATAAGAGGTCATTAAGTTGTGTTTTTTTCATATAAAATTAAAATGTTAAAAAGCACAAGTCACTCCTTAAATGAGAAAAAATAAAAATGCATCAAAATCTGATCATCATAATATTACATTTGAAATATTTTATAAGACTTCCTTTACTATACTATAGATCTAACATAAGATACTAAAGTTGGGGAAATGGTTACAGTTATATGGGAAAGGAGCTACATGGGTTGGAAATAACATTTTCCTATAATTTGGTGTATTCATCTGTTTTCTGTTTCTGTAACAAAATATCTGAGGCTAGTCACTTAATATAATATAGGGAAAAAAAGGTTTATGTAGCTCACAGTTATGGAGGCTCAAGGGCATGGTGCCAGCCTCTGCGTACGTCTGACGAGGGCCTCATGGAAGATGGCATCACAATGGTATGAGTACATGTAAAAAGAACACAAATGACAAATGTTGGCAAGGATGTGGGGGAAAAGGTGCTCTCATACATTGCTGGTGGAGCTGCAAATTGGTTCAACCACTCTGGAAAGCAATATGGAGATTCCTTGGAAAACTTGGAATAAAACTACTATTTGACCCTCTATCTCACTCTTTAGCATATACCCAGAGGACTTAAAATCAACATAGTAAAGTGATGGCGTCACATCAATGTTCATAGGAGCTCAATTCACAATAAGCTATGGAACCAACCTAGGTCAATGGATAACCAACAGATGAATGGGTAAAGAAATGTGGTGTATATGCACAATGGAATATTACTCAGCCATAAAGGATAATGAAATTATGGCATTTGCTGGTAAATGGGTGGAGCTGGAGATTATTGTGCTAAGTGAAATAAGCCAATCCTCAAAAACCAAAGGCCGAATGTTCTCTCTGATAGGTGGATGCTAACACACAATGGGGGGTGGGGCAAGGTAGGGAAGAATAGAAGTTCATTGGATTAGACAAAGGAGAATGAAAGGAAATGAGGGGGTAGGAATAGGAAAGAGTAGAATGAATTGGACATAACTCACCTATGTTCATATATTTATGAATATACCACAGGTGCAACTCCACATCATGTATATAAAAAGAACAAATAAAAAGATTTTTTTAAAAAAAGAATAATCAGACAGGAAGATAGGAAGAAAGAGACCAGAGAGGGTTTAGGGTCACTCTTTTTTCTTCTCTCTCTCTCTCTTTTTTTTTCAGTCCTGAGGATTGAATCCAGGGGTGGATTGAATCCACTGAGCAACACCCTCATCCCGCTTAGTTCATAGTTTGTATCTTGAGACAGGGTCTAGCTAAATTACTGCAGTAGGCCTCGAACTTGTCATCCTGCTGCCTTAGCCTCCTGAGTGGCTGGAATTATACATGCCCCAGTGCTCCGGTCAGGTTTCCTTTTTTATAAAACCCACCCTCATGGGAACCAACTCATTCCAGGGCATTGTCCCCAGTAACCGAATCACCTTGCGTGAGGCCCTGCCTCTTCAAGTTCCCACCACCTCCCATGGCCACACTGAGGACCCAACCTCCACATGTGAATTTTCGGGGGACCCACACACACCATTTCTGAGCCATAGCACAGAATCAGAATCACACAGTAAGCTGGTTAAACAAGGAGACTTCTGATTCTCAGGTCCATGAAACACAGTCTCCAAGAGGGATGCTGGGCACCTCTATTTTTAACAAGCATCTGAGATGATTACGAGGATGAATCTGGTGTGGGAAACACCCATCTTGTCAGAAAGCAGATCCCTTAGGCAAGAAGAAGCCAGAAAAGCAGGTTTGCTGGCTGGCAAAGCAGAAGGAGCCCAGATCTGAGGGTGGTGCTACCCTGGAGGATCCTAGAAAGTTGGGATCAATGGAGAAGACCTGGAAGGAATGGATCAAGAATTAGGGAAGGATTAAAGACGCAGATTATCACTCTGGAAAGCAGTATAGAGATTCCTCAGAAAACTTGGAATGCAACCACCATTTGACCCAGCTATCCCCCTCCAAAGGACTTAAAATTAGCATACTATAGTGACATGGCCACAACAATGTTCATAGCAGCTCCATTCACAGTAGCTAAGCTATGGAACCAATCTGGGTGAATGGATAACCAACAGATGAATGGACAAGGAAATGTGGTGTATATATATACACAATGGAATATTACTCAGCCATAAAGGATAATGAAATTATGGCGTTTGCCAGTAAATGGATGGAGCTGGAGAATATCATGCTAAGTGAAGTTAGCCCATCCCCAAACACCAAAGACCAAAAGTTCTCTCTGACATGTGGATGCTGACCCACAGTAGGTGGGGTTGGGGAGGTGGAGGGGTGGAGGTTCACTAGATTGGAGAGGGGAATGGGAATGGGAAAGGCAGTAGAATGAATCAGACATAACTTCTCTGTGATTCATATATGTATGAATACACGACCAGTGTAACTCCACATCATGTACAACCACAAGAATGGGAAATTATACTCCATGTATGTATGATATGTCCAAATACATTCCACTGTTGTGTATAACTAAAAAGAACAAATAAAAAAAAGATGCAGGTTATTGCAATTGAGCAGACTCAATTATTAAACTTAGTTCTATCTCTTACCAGTGACCTTGGGGCAGTTACTGACCTCAGTTTCCTCACCTGTATAATAGGGACTTTCAAAAAAATCATCCACCTAGAATTGTGGTAACGTTTAAACAAGAGCATCCGGGCAAAGCATGTGAACCCACAGCAGCGAACCATAAAAGAGAGGGTGGGAATGGCTTTGAAGAGTGGTTTTGACTCTGCCTTTTGGCCTGTCCCAGAGAAATTATTAGTATATATATATATTTGAAACTGTAACTTGTTTGTTGTCCTATTCTTTCAGGTATGGACAGTTTATTCATAAATCCAGCCAATCTGGGTATCCATACCATTTCACTCGGGTGGTGTTTCAGTCATTAAACTCTCTCTCCGAGTTTGGAAATTATTTATTCTTTGGAGTGGTCAACTTAGAGCATTTGGTTTTTGGGCTTAATCCATGCTGTGTTCCGAATGTAGTTTTTCTGAGATTTTATGGGAGAAGATGGGTGTTCTAGAGAAAGAGAATCTTATAACATAGACCTCTCTGGAGTAATCAAAAAAGCCAGGTTGGGGGTTATGGGATGGTCTATGCTGAGATTTTTTTTTTTACTCTGGTCTCACCGCAAACATTCTTCTATTTAACATCCTCTGGCCATGGACATGTAATGGTTAGCCTGGCTTACAAATGGCAGGGACGATTCTAAAGGCTGTAAAATAACTCACTAGAAGCGTACAGGCTGGTAATGAGATTAGAGACTCAATTCTCAGACATCACACAGAATAAAATACATATTCAAATGCCCTCCCCTACCCTTCAGGAAGCCCGGACATGCAACCCAGTAGATGTTATGCAAATACAGAGGGTAGGTATTAGTCAGGAAAGTGATGAAAATAGAAAGAAAATAATCTCCAGACGGCTCTTTTCCTTAAAGAAAAGATGTGACTGGCTCTGAATTGCCCCCTGAGAGGACTCCTCCTCCTCCTCCTCCTCTCCGTCCAGGCTGGCTCTGAAGAATACAGAGTGGATCTGCAGCTCTGGGAAGCCTTATGCAAATGAACCCCCTCCTGGTTTCCAGCATCCAGGGCACCCAGGACTCACACAGAGCTGCAGCAATCAAGCGAAAAGGAGGAAAAAGAATGAAATGATTATTTTCCTCTTTATCCCTTGTGGTGAGACATGGTTACTCTCAATCTATTGTTGGAGTTGATTACATTTTCCTATCTCTACCTTCCTTGCAGGCACAATGCTCTTAACTGCTTAAAATTATTAGCATATTTCAGCAAAAATTCTGACAGCAGACCTGTGCCACCCAGGATGGATCGTCTTCTGAATAGAGGAACGAAACTGGAAGTTTAGGACATTCTCATTCCTAAAGTTACGTATCCAGACTCTCTCCTTGATGGTCCTCTGCCTTCTAGTATAGACTGACTGAAAGCCAGAAAGTGTAAGTGAATTTTAGAAGGAGAGCATGAGAGATCTGTTAGGACTCATCCAATGTGCCATTTAAAATTTACTAGAAAGGTCTTCTCAAATTGTGAATGCAATCTATAAGTAGGCTTGTTACCACGGAGAAAGCGTCCCTCAAAATGGGTGAGAAGATTCAGGCAAAAATAAATGGTGTGGCTGGGGTACCTGTGGCACAGTGGCAAAGCACCTGCTTAGCATGTTTGGAGCCCTGGGTTCAATTCCCAGCACCAAAAACCAAACCCAACAAACAGACAAAAAATAGAAATAATGTTATGATGTCTGGATGTGTAAACAGACACACACGCAAATCTTATTATCCAGGTAGTAGCATTCTATACAAAGTGAAGCTAGCATCGACACTAACGAAATGTAAAGCAACATTTTAAAAGAGTTCACTTTGATTACCGTCAGGGGCACAGTCGCTATTGCTTACATTACACAACAAGTTCCTTCTACTCTGAAAACAAAACCACGGTGGAATTAAAAATTGATAATGAACTTATCAGAGACACTAGATGATCAGGTTCTAGAATATCATCTTTCTCTCCCTGCAGTGTCCAAGAGCCGGGTTAATTCATGATCTCTTAGGCTGATGTGTTAGTCAATTTGATGTTTCTAACACAAACACCTGAAATAATAAAATAAGTGGGTGGGTGGGTGGGGTATTCCAGTGCCCAACTACCGCTGCTGACAAATCTGAATTTTTAAAAGATAAACAATAATCCTGAGACCTCCACAGCTTCTTCTCAAGGCATGGAGTGCTCGTTTATCTTTTATTAAGAGGCAACCAACAATAGAAAACAATTCTCCAGTAACACAGGCACTACTCTCACTGGATTAGCCACCTCCTTGTAAAAAATGGTTGAATCAATGCATGAATGAGTGGTGAAAGTTTGGGAAAAGGGGTGGACAAAAGGGGACTTTTGTAGGGAAGGAAAGAGTGCTGGATAAATAAATTTAGATTCAATGGGAAAATATACATGAAAGATACACATCCTTATTTTGGGAAAATAGACATAGG
Organism: Marmota marmota marmota; assembly: GCF_001458135.2. Taxonomy (NCBI): domain Eukaryota; kingdom Metazoa; phylum Chordata; class Mammalia; order Rodentia; family Sciuridae; genus Marmota; species Marmota marmota. Next base: position 720,279 of record NW_025999913.1, on the reverse strand, counting down.
TTTTGTGTCTGCATTTATATTAGGGAAAAAAAAAAAAGACTTCTCTCAAGATTAGCAATAAATCTTCAGGGCCTTTAGGAATCTCATTTCCCAAGGAAGTGTGCCGCTCATATGCGTTGTCATAGAATCTTTTTAAAAATGTGGGTCTCCAGCCATGTTGTTTCACTGAGGAAACTGGTAGGCCCCCAGCATCCCTCACACTCCTTACTGCCCCCCACCTCCCGCCAGCCAGGAGATCATGTCCCTCCTCTGGCAGAAGTGATCCTGGAAAGGCCGTTTGTTTGAAAACACCCCTTATGGCTCAGAACCAGTGCACGACAGGGGAACACCCAGCTATCACAGAGTAAACCTCAGGAGGCAGAAGCCAGCGACAGGCTTCAGGAACACATGTACAGTCAAGTATCTAATTGGGGATAATTTGGAATATGTGGAAATATTTCCAGCCACCTTATTATTAAATTGCTTGACATTCAATATTTACATGAATTAGTTAAATGGCATGAAAAATTAGCCTAAAGAATATCCTTAGGGGGCTGGGGGTGTAACTTAATGGTAGAGCACTTGCCTAGCATGTGTGAGGCACTGGGTTCGATTCTCAGCACCACATATAAATAAATGAAAATAAAGTTGTATCAACAACTGAAAAATAGAATTGATTAAAAAATATCCTTAAAAAAAAAGAATATCCTTAGGTCTATTTGTTTTCCTATGAGTCTCTGATTTGAACAAGGGTATTTCCAGACTTAGCGTTGCTTTCCCCTCACCCATCACCCTTCCTCATTTCTTAGACACTGTGAACTAAAAAGAGAAACCCAACAATAGGGAAATGAACTGAATCAGATGAACCCAGTTTCTGCCCAATATCCTGAGTTATTAAATGTATTAATTTTTTGGGGGGAAGCTACTTCAATCCCTTTTTGGAATGAGATAGTTATAAGTTCAGGGGTCCCTCCATATGCATGGGATCTGAATCTGTGAGTTCTGCATCCAAGGATTTGACCAACCAAGGATCAAAAATATTCAAAAAGAAATTGCACTGGACTGAACACTTAAACTTTTTTCTTGTCATTATTCCCTAACCAATGCAGTATAACAACTACTTGCATGGTATTAGAGGTCACCTAGAGATGATTTTAAATATGCAGGAGGATGGGCACAGGTTCTATGCAAATACCACATCATTTTTATAGAAGGAGCTTGAGTTTCTGCAGGTTTTCACGTCCCTGAGGTGTCCTGGAATCCATCCACAGGGGATACCAAGGGACAACTGCAATTGAACAGTATGTGTGCAGTTACATTCTAGGAAGACATTTAAAATAATGACATTTCTTCTAATGTGGGACTCACAATTATTGGAATTAATTCATTAGAAAATACTCTCCTCAATGCCATTTTCTCTCAGATGAAAAATACTGACAACATGTCAAAACCTGTTTCCCTGAAGGGAGCCCCAAACAGCAAAATTAATCACCAAGAACTGTTATCTTTGAGTACTAAATTACATAAAGGCCTCTGAAGACTAGACAGGGCTTAAACTACACACGGGTGTGGTTGTGGGTGTGAGATGTGGAGAGCGTGTGAGCTTTGGCTGTTTGCCAGGCATGCCCACACAGCTGCCCAGGCTAGACAGCTACGCCAGAGGCTTGACCATTTTTCGATGTGGTTAAAAGGGCCATTTAGGCTCTGTCAAGGCAGCTACTCTTGTGTTGTCTGTCTTTCAAATGCAGTGCACTTGCAAACCAAGAAAATGTACTGTCAGACAGGGATTTGCTGATGCTGAATTTGGAGTGGAGTTTCAGACGGAGTATAATCAGAATCTAAAGAGATGCCAGTCTGCTGAACTCCGAAATGGGTTATTAACAAAAAACAAAATCTGTGGAGCAGTCTGCAATTGCTTAGCTTCTAAACGATAGCTGTAGTTTAGTCCAAGATTGGGTATAAAAACAAGCATTGGTTTTCTAGGGGAAAAAAAAAGTATATATATATATATATATATATATATATATATTTGGGATTGGCAAGAGAGTGGTGGCAATAAAGACCCCGAAACAGAACTGTGTGCATGCATTTATTTTCTCTCTCTCTCTCTCTCTCTCTTTCCACCCAGAGGTCCAATATAAGCAGTATAAGCAATTAATTTTTATTAGATAAGTAGGAAGTAGATGTTCCATTTTTTCTTAGTTCTCCTTCAATCATTGGTCCAAATTGGATTTTGGAGAGAAGACAGTACTTTCTCTTAACTCTTTAAACATTTATTCATTTATTTTTTTCCATCTTGGCCTATGACTTCTGTTCTGGACGGAGGCCAGGTTGTTTTGAATGTCTGAATTACAGAGCCCCTGGGAAAAGAGGTTTCAAGTATTGTCCTGCCTGGGTAATTGTCAGAACAATTCATCATGACAACTAGTACAAATGAACTGGAGCCTAGAAAAGTCACTCCTTGAATAAGACGGTAGATTTTGTTTCATTGCCCTGGGCTTTTTCCTGGTTTCAGTTCACCAAACACTTCACCTGAGCAGAATGTAATTCTCCACTGAGAAGGTGTGCACAACCACAAGACAATGTAGAGCAGAAAGTTGACAACCAGCCAAGATACTTGGGACAATACAGACCACTAAGTAATTTGGTAAGTAATAAGGTAAGCAATTTGGGCCATACTTCAAAATAAATATTCTGGCCAACTAGGGGTGAGGGGAGAAAAGTAAAATTATAGATTTTACTGATATAGCCATCTGCATTGAGCAAACCCAGGTACAGGTTTCCTCCCCATCTATAAGTCTGCATTTTGCAGTTTTACTTACCCATAGTCAACCATGCATCCAAAATATTAAATAGAAAACTCCAGAAATAAAAAAAATAAAAACTTTTAAATCATACTTCATTTTGAGCAGCATAATGAAATCTCGAAACATCCCAGATGGGATGTGAATTATCCTTTTTTTCAGTGTATCCATTCTCTATATGCTACCTCCTCATTAGTCACTGGGTACCCATCTGGATCATTAGATTGACTGTCAAAGATATCACAGTGCTTGTGTCAAAGTAACTTATTTTACTTAATAATGGCCCCAAAGCACAAGACTAGTGATGTCAGCAAATGTATTGTAGTATAGTGTTCCATTTTATTATTACTTGCTTTTGTTAACCTCTTGCTAGGTCTAACTTATAAATTAGTCTTTACTATAGGGGGGTATAGGAAAAAATATAGTGTATATCAGGTTCAGTACTCTCCATGGTTTCAAGCATCCATTGGGGGCTTGGAATGTAGCCTTGGCAGTAAGGAGAGTGTAAACAGAATGAATTTGGTGATTCCTCTCTGAAACTGGGAATGGCTTCCTCGGGCTGAGAGTAGAGGCTGGGTGGGGGACCAGATGGGGACCAAAGAAGCTGAAAATGGAAATTGTCTTCAGCCCCTGCCTGTATCGCACAAGCTGATGAAATCTGCATGTGTACATTCTTTGCCATTTTTCTCACTCCTCTGTCTCTTCTTTGAAAGTTCTGCTCACCTTCAGGGATTCTGATGATGGAATTTCTGGAACAATTAATTTTCTTCTATCTTCCTTCAAAGATGGCTTTGAATAAAACCTGTCTTTCTACCAACTGGACTGAATGTTGCTACAGCAGCAAGCCCAGCCTCTCCCTCCCTGGGTTGGTACTGGGGCCACCTGGTAACAGGGGGTGACTGTATACATGAAAGCCAAAATGGAAATTGGAATGTGGTTATTTTTTTTTACGTAAGAGGGTTACCTGGAACTCAGAAGTCCTCTCGACTGGTAGTAAGGTATCTTCAAGCATTCATATAATATTTCCCCACTTCCTTAGACCAGGAATATAATAATCATAATTATTATGTCAGGAATACAAAGAGAAAGAAACCAAAGTTTCTCCCCTCAGGTTGTGAGATTCCAAAAGGAAGGCTCTTGAGATTCTCATAGGAAGACCACAGAAGATCAAGAAATAATGGTTTTGCCTTAGAAAGAAAGGAAAAGAAATGTCTAGAGTCAGGTGGGGTATGGGGCAGGGAACGTAGTGGCCGGTGTGCCTTGGCGCTGGATGGGAAGGGAATTGAGAATGAAGAGGACCAATTGGTAGATTGCACATGCTGCCCCATGGATGCCAGCCACACCTCGTGCACTGCAGATGGCCGGGATCTGCTTTCCTGTCCTTGTTGGGCCAAGACCTGGCTGCATATGACCTCCCTTGAATGGCCCAAACAACATAATTCCTCCAACACAGCAGGGTTTTGCTACTCAGTAATGCTGCTGGGGACAAGCCCAAGCCTTTTTAGGTGGGAGACGTTAAATGGTAGGATATACTAACTATTGCAAATCCGTGTCCATTCTGATATATGTAAAAAGATGTAATCCATCCACACCTTTTCTGCAATACACCTACTTTATAAGGTGAGAGGCACTGGGATGCATCCTTGGTCTTCCACACCATGAGCTTTTGCTCACTGAGTCCTAAGTGTCTGATCATGTGATCAGACTGAGACTGCACCCAATGGGCAAGATGCTTGGCATGTAGACACGAGCAGATGTCCGATGAAGTGAGCATCAACCCAAATCTCCAGCCACAGCTCCTTGAACAAGCCTGAAGGAACTATATCCCCTCTCATTGACTCATAGAATAAAAAGCTTACTGAGTACCAGCCTCAAAAGTCTTCGTGTTATGTGATACAACTAATACATTCAGGACAATACCTCTGCCCTGCAGAGCTTGAATAATTTCACAACCAACGTTCACCCCAGTTAAGTGATGATTAAAGTCCCTTTCAGCTGGAAGTTTAAATGATTCTCTTAAAGTTGAGTTGACTATCTAACGTGGGGGATTTGGATATAAAATGCTATATTCTGGACTTAATTTATGTGGGGCTCTTTTGTTGAGGGAGGTGTGCAGTAATCTCGGACTTATCAGGAATAAAGAGGCTTGAAATACAGCTGCTGCCACATCTGTCACCGTGTGGCTAACTGTGAAACTGTCTTATATGCTCCATGAATACTTTAGGAAGTTGTGATACCCACTCTGTAAATATTCTATGAAGTTGTCTTACATGCTTTTGAGTATCCCATGAAATCTTTTTAAGGACGGTTCATTTGATTTTACTTTAAAATTTTTTCTGAGTATTTTTAAAAATTGTTAACTGACATCCCCAAATTTTAAAAGCTGTACACAGTAATGGGGTACCCATGTACTGTTTGATTCATGTATATATGCATTGTATTATGTTTAAATTAAATTAAACATATTTTTTCCTCAGATATTCATCATTTCTTTGTGGTAGAAACTTTCAAATACCTTTCTTCTGGCTTTTTGTAATATACACTGTATAATTGTTATCTATAATTGCCATACTGTGTAATAGTACCCCAGAGCTTCTGTTCCTATCTAACTGTAACTTAGAACCCATTGGTTAACTTTTCCCTATCCCTCCACCTCCTGCCCCATTGTGGTTGGTCTCTGGTAACCACGTTCTACTCTCAACTTTTATGAGATGAACATTTTTAGATTCCACTTATGAGTGAGACCATGCGGTACTTGTCTTTCAATGCCTGACTTACTTTCTTGAACATGATGATCTCTAGTTTCCTCCATGTGGTTGCGAGAATTCCATTCTTTTTTTTTTTTATGGCTGAGTACTACTCCATTGTGCACAAGAAACAAATTTTCTTTATCCACTTCTCAGCTGATGTGCTCTTAGATCATTTTCATTTTTGGGGGTATTGTGAATAGTGTGCAGATGTCTCTTTGACATGTTGACTTCATTTCCTCCAGGCATATACCCATAATGGCTGTTCTAATTTACATTTCCACCAACAGTGTGCAAGAAATCCGTTTCTTTCCTTCACATCCTCACCAGAAATTGTTTTCTTTATACTTTTTTATATCAGTCATTTTTTACTGGGGTGAGGTGATACCTTTGTGTGTTTTTGATTTGTGTTTTCCCTATAATTTGTGATGTTGAGCATTTTTTTCATGTACTGATTGGTCATTTTTATTTTGAGAAATGTTTATTTAGATCTATTGCCCATGTTTAAATTGGACTTTTTTTTGTATTGAGGTTTTGGAATTCTTGATATAGTCTAGATATCAGTCTCTTGTCAGAGTTATACATTGCAAACATTTTTTTAAATTCTGTAGGTTATCTCTGCATTCATTGAGTGTTTCCTTTGTTTTACAGAAGCTTTTTGTTTTATGTAATCTGTCTATTTTTGCTTTTATTTCTTATGCTTTAGATGTCTCAACCAAAAATTTCTTCCCATTCCAATGTCCTGAAGCATTTCTCCCTAGGTTTTCTTCTAGTAGTTTCACAGTTTTAGGCCTTACATGTAAGTCTTTAATGCATTTTGAGTAGATCTTCCTAACTGGTGAGAGATAGGGGTCTACATTCACTTCTATGAAGTTATTTTTCATATTCTGTAAACACTCTATGAAGTTATCTTACATGCTCCACGAATACTCTATGAAGTTACCTTACAAATTCTACATAATACGTGTCTTCTAACATAGAAGACACAGTATTGCCTGACTTTGTTTTTCTTTTTCCTTGACCTTTGGCTCAATGAATAGTCTCATTGAGAAATGTTTATTTAATGTGATGGATAAAATCCTGTGGCTACTCATGCTGATAGTTAATCTCAGCCTTAATATCATGGTGAGAATAGCAGAAGAAATAAATGTGTTCTCAATGCAGAAAGTAGGGCCTTACCCTTCTCTTTTTTTTTTTTTTTTAAATATACAGCTTAATGTTTTGAAATTATGCTTATATTATCTGAATTCTATAAAGAGTAGAAATATTTTATTTTTCCTCCCCAACTTTTTTTTGTGTAAAAATTTTCGCGTATTCAGAAAAGGTGAAAAAATAAAATAATATGATAGGGCCTGAATCCTTTCTCTTTGATACCGCAATTATTAACATTTTGCTATAGTTCTTCATATATTTATATATCTACCTATCTGTATTTATTTATTGCAGGGTCAGTTGAAAGGTGATACATCATAATGCTTTCATACTAAGTACTTCAGCCTACAAACCCTAAAAAAAAAAAAGAGGAAAAAAAAAAAAGGACATTTCTATTACAAAGTACCATTAATATGCTGCCTTAGTCAGTGTTCCATTACTATAACAAATTCCGGAGGTAGAAATTTTTTTTTTTTTTTTTGTATTGGGGATTGAACCTAGAGGTGCTTTACCACTGAGTTACAATTCTAGACTTATTTATTTATTTACTTATTTATTTATGACAAGAAGTAATGCTAAGTTATGTAGGACTTTGCTAAGTTGCTGAGGCTGGCCTCAAACTTGTAGTCCTCCTGCTTCAGCCTCCGGAGTCACTGTGATTACAGGCATGGGCCACCATGCCCAGCTTTGAGTTAAATAAACTTTTGAGGAGACAAGGTTGATTTTGGTTCACAGTTTTGGTGGTTTTAGTTTATCCCGTTGGTCATTCAGTTCATGGCCTGTTTGGGGCCTGTGGCGAAGCAGCACATCATAGCAGCAGAAGCCACTCACCTCGTGGTGGTCAGGAAGCAAAGAGAGTGATGCAAAGGGGTCAGTGCTTTAGTCCCCCAAAGGCCAATCTGTTGTAGGTTTGGGCCCCAACCCATAACACTATAGGGAGGTGGTGGGACTTTAGGACGTGGGGCTGGTGGAAGGAAGTTAGGTCATTGGGGGAGTGCCCTTAAAGGGGATGTTGGAGCCTCTTGGCTGCCACGAGATGAGCAGCCTCCTCTGCCATATGTTCCTGCCCAAAAGGGACTGGGTTAACCATGGACTGAAACCTCAGAAAACATGAGCCAAAACAAACCTTTTACCCTTACAAGCCGTTTGTTTCAGTTTTTTGTTTTTTTTTTTCATGGTGATGGAAAGTTGACCAGCACAATTAGAGTCCCAATATCCCCTTTAAGGCACACCCCCAGTGACCTAACTTCCTCCCACTAGGCCCCACCTCTTAAGGTTACGCCACCCCTCAATAACACCACAGGCTGGTAATGAAGCCTTCAGCACATAGGGAGATTCTAGGCCCAAACTCTAACATACACATAGAAAAATAAAGAAAAATTCTAAAATAGCATATCAATCCTATTTATATTTAAGTTTTCCTAGTGATCTAAGAATTATTCTTTTTGCTTATTATATGGTTTTATTTTTATATACTAGGTGTTTTAGACTGCTTTTTCACTGCTATGACTTAAAGACCTGACCAGCACAATTGTAGAGGAGGAAAAGTGTGTTGGGGGGGGCTCATGGTTTCAGAGGTCTCAATCACAGACCACAGGCTCCATTCCTCAGGGCTTAAGGTGAGGCTGAACATCACAGTGGAAGATTGTAAGCAGCTTACATAATGATCAGGAAGCAGAGGGAGAGAGCTCCACTTATCAGACAAAAATATATACTCCAAAGCCATGCCCCCAGTGCCCCACCTTCTCCAGCCACACCCCACCTGCCTTCAGTTACCCCTGGACTAATCACATCAGGTAATTAATTCACTGATTGGGTTAAGGCTCTCACAACCCGATCATTTCCCCTCTGAATCCTCTTGCATCGTCTCACATGTGAGCTTTTGGGGGACACCTCACATCCAAACCATAACACTAGGAGTGACTATATTGACACATGAGTCTTTCTAACTATTGTCAGAAAGCAGGGCTTAAGGGGCTGTTCTAATGCTGAAGTTGTCATTTATACTCCTAAACTGAGTTACCTGGAGGCACGTGCTATTTGACAACAAAGTTAACCTGGTGAAGCCACCAGAAATCTATATTTGGAAACATGTGAAAAACAATGAAATAATATAACTGAAATTTTCCCAGGTCCAAATCACCACGGACCCACTGTAGGGCAGATGACACTGGGATTCTGATTGTTCCATTGTCCGTGCATCGGAGCAGCTGCTGGGATGCAGGAACTTTCAGTGGCCGCTCCTTCCTACCACCATGCAGCAGTGAGAAGCTCCTCAGACGTCATTGTGAGGAGTAATCAGATTCAGACAAGCTTTTCATGTGAAAGGAAGCCTGTCCAATCTGTGTATTCAGTTGGTTTTAAAAAGCACATGGAAATGCCTCCGATCAGCAAAACAGAATACCTGTACTTTGCCCCAGGCCAGCAAACATGACCTCAGTCATTTGCTGTTCTCAGGATAGAGTGGTCTACAAAGCAAAAAGCCTTCCACAAGTTTACCTCGTAATTAAGGGACAGTTCACAGATATATACACACAGACACACACAGACACACAGACACACACACACACACACACACACACAGCCTCTGAACATAAAGCACAGTTTGAATGTGTCTCCTGAAAGTTCATGTGTTGGAAACTTAACCCCCAGATTCATGTTGATGACATTTGGAGGTGGAGCCTCAGGTAGGGAAATTAGGACTAGGTGAGGTCATGGGGGTGGGCCATCACAATGGCATTAGCTAGCGGCTTTGTAAGAAGAGGAAGAGAGACCTGATCTTGCCTGCTTTTGCTTCCTCACCACATGATTCCTTCCACAATGTCATGACACAACAAGAAGTCCCTCATCACATGCAGGTGCCATTCTGTTGGACTTCCCAGCCTCCAGAACTGTAAGAAATAAATCTCTATTCTTTATAAAATACCTTGTCTCAGTTATTCTCTGATAGCAACAGAAAACAGACCAAGACACACAGCAAAGAGAAAGAGTGTTGAACAGGAGTGTGCCCCTTCAGGCAGGAGGTCAAGGGTGACTTCTGATTGATGACTTCAAATGGTGGATTTGAGCAGAGATCACAGAGGGAGAATCCAGATGGACACAGGGCAGAGCATTAGGTGGATGCAACAGTTACTGCAGGACACTGAGGTGAGGCCTTCCTGGCATATTTGAGGAGCAGACTAAGAATGTGAGTGTGTCAGGGAAGATGGGGATGGCAGGGTGACAGAGGCAGCCATGGGGAAGTCTTGTAGGCTAGGCTAGCATTTTGGAGTTTAATTCTAATACATAAAGTCACTGGAGGGAAGCCATTTGAAATTCATATTTAGTAATTGAATGGCTTGTTATCCAGCTATTTGTCACCTCCTTTTTTTTTTTTTTTTTGGTCCTGGGGAATGAACCCAGATGTGATTAACCACTGAACCACATCTCCAGCCCTTTTTATTTTCTTTTATTTCAAAATAGAGGCTCACTAAGTTGCTGAAGCTGGCCTTGAACTTGCAATCCTCCTGCCTCAGCCTCCCAAGCCACTGGGATTATAGGAGTGTGCCATCACACTGGACACTTCCTTATTTTTCAACATTTCCGGAGGCCTTAAATTCTGATTTATATACTTTTTATTGTACATATGTTTTGGGAAGTTATCTCAATTCTTTGTGTAATCAAATAAGACCTATATCTATCTCTATATTTATATGCATGTCACTATTCTGTATCAATTTAACTATGTGGCAAAAAAATTATACCCTTGTTTTAATATTAGTGTTTGGTATGAGGCACTAAGTTATCTCAAAACATGTAAGAATGAAATTCATGCATGGAAGTTTTACTTCTATTCAGAATATAAGGAAATGCAGAATCCTAGCTATAATAAGGATCTCTTATTTGATGATGCAGAGAGACACAATGTTTGTCAAAATGTAACAGACAACCCTAGTACAAATATTCTGGGCAAGCACTATGTCTATCTTAAGTCACAAGGTTGATCCATAAATATTTCAAAATTAAACTTTAGACTTTCTTTCCTACATAGTTTCCAGAGATAAGCTCACTAACTATGCTTGCGGCAACTTAACGGCAGTAGGTTGAGCAGATGTGAGCTAAAAGGTGGGCGGAAAAAAGCTCAGCTTCAAACAAAAAATAATGTCAATCATGTCATATATTCATGCATTCCTACATTTGGGATCTATAGGGGCTGGGGTTAGTACAAAAGCTCTGCTGTCCCAAAGCTGTTTGGACCTCGTGGATTATTTGTTTACTTTAAGATTGTTTACTGAGTGCCAGTAGGAAGACTGTAAAACTCTAGCAGCCCTTCCCAATGGGATTAGTTAACCCTGTGACTAATACTAATAGTCTTAAACACTCTTAGGTTTTCACAAATCTTGGTTTTTACAAGAATGGTGACTCATGTTGTGTCTAAGCCTTTACAATGAACAAAACTAGATGATACAGTTGGCCTTCCATGTTCATGAATTCAGCTAACTGCTGAATTAAGATATTTTTAAAAATTGTATTTGTATTGAACATGAACAGGCTTTTTACTTGTGATCATCCCCTAAACAATACAACAACTATTCGTATAGAATTTACCTTATAACAGGTGTTATAAAAACTCTAGAGATGATTTGAAATATCCAGAAGGGTGTATATAGATTATTTGCAAATACTAGACCCTTTTAAAGAAGGGACTCAAACATTTTTGGATTTGGGGGCTCCTAAAATCAATCCCCCTAAGAAATTTGGAGGGGTAACTGTGGTGATTATTCTACAAGCAGAAATGTAAATGATTATTTCATATTAATATCACCAATTCAAACTTGTGATTACAGGAGTTTTTCTTCTTTGATTTTATATTTATCTTTCACCTAAAGTCTTGATTATTATGGATATGATTTCTCAATTACCTTCTCCTACCAGGCATAAATAAAAGTTTTCAAATAAGAAGAGAGAGAGAGAGAGAGAGAGAGAGAGAGAGAGAGAGAGAACTTATATCCAAACACCTCTGAGGCAGCTAAGGGTAAAGTCTGTTACTTAGGCCTTAGATCAGAGATTTCATCCTCAGAAAAGGGGTAGCATGAATCACAAGTGTTTGACAGGAGTGTGCAGAAAGGAGGCAGTCAGGATGGGGAGGGACTGCCTCACCTTGGAGTAGCAAGGCTCAGAAGGAACAGAAGACATAAAAAGATAGATTCATAGAGAATTCACATGGGGAGAATCTTGATGGTCATCTGTAGCCCAAGTTCACTTCATGGTGGTTGTGGTTTGGATCTTAACTGTCCTTTGAAGTCCTATGTGCTAAAGTCTTGGCTTGCAGCCTGTGGCACTATTGAGAGGTGGTGGAATCCTTAGGAAATAGGCCTCCTGGGAGAAAGTTAGGTCACTGAAGCATGCCCTTTAAGGGGCTATTGGTACCCTAGCCCCTTCCTTTCCTCCTTTGCCATGAGACAAACAGAACTCTGACATGGCATTTCCACCAGGATGTGCTGCCTTGCCACAGACCCAAAACAACACGATTAAGTGAGCAGGGACTGAAACCTCTGAAACTGTGAGCTCAAATAAAACTTTGCTGCTTTATCTCAGGTATTTTGTCACAGTAACAGAAAGCTCACACAGTAGTTGAGGAAACTGAGACAGATTAAGCTCAAGTGATGGACCGTGGCCATATAGTAGTAGCTCATCATCAGCAATGATGCAAGAGAAGTGACCATGCAAATGAGAATTTGCTTGAATGAACTTTCAAATCCTTTTCAATTGCCTCAGTAGTGCTCAATAACTGCGTGCATTTGAAAAACACTGAAAAGTGCACAAAGAAAAATAGAAGTCTGTAATCACATTCTTGAGAGAAAATTACCATGAACATCTGGGTTTGTCCCTTTTAAGATGGTTTATTGCCTGGGGTTTGTGTCTCTGGGAAAATCTGGAGTTGATGATGGTTTGTGAAACTTGCTAAAATGTTTCATTATTGGAAATCAAGGGATGGCTTTGTTTCTATGAGGACAGTTTTGGTTTGCTGGCTCATTCATTCAGGTATGTCATTCACTCGGTTATTGAAGAGATATTTAGTGAGCACTTACTGGATGCCAGCCATTGTACCTTGTGAATACAAATATGAATGAGACGGTGATCATTCTTCGCCTCCTAGAGATTACAGTCTAGCCAGAAAAACATGAGGAATACTTCACGATCATTATGAACCTATGCAGGGTACTATACGATTGCACCACTATATTTCTGATGCTTTCTAGACAAAATAAGGTTTATGCTAGGATTAGCCTTGCTACTTAGAGCAGATTACAGAAGGACAAGCTCTTGCATTGTACTAGAAATGAAGCAGCTCAGGCTTCCACCGAGAAGTTCTGCATCACAATCTGCTTTTCAAGGTATCAGAGAATTCCCAGGTACTTTAGTTTGAGAAGCACTGGTCAGAAAGATGAGTGGGAATCAACAGTCCAGGCATGGGTGAGGAAGGCCATTCTACACTGAGGGCCTGCTGGGTCTGTTCGTGGCTCTGGGTGGGAAGGCACTTGGTGCTTTGGGAAAGTGAAGGAAGACTGGGATCAAGGCCAAGAGACAGTGGTAGAATAAGTATCAAGCAGAGCCTTGGAAGTCCTTGGTATGGGGCCAGCCCTCTGTCCAGAGCCACTCTTAGGAACCTTCAGTTTCTACTTATGCCAGGGAAGAATGATCTCCTCCCTGTCCCTTTGGGCTGCCGTAAGGATCACATCAGTCAGTGTGTTTGAAAAACTGTTTACAACTGTGAGATCCTGTCCCTATTGTTTTGAAGACACACACACACACACACACACACACACCAGCTGCACTTCGAGGGATGCTTACTGAATTATTTCACCGCTTCTAGAACAACCAGAGAGGCAAAAGTCAAAACGGAAATCATGGTGCTCCTGTGAGTATTTTATCAATCCGCGAGCTTCCAACTCATCCCAAGCACAGGTAGTCTAGCTTTAGCTCTAGCTTTGCATACTCAGGGAGCCAGAATGAAGTGGGAGTGGGAGTGGTTACAGATGCTGGAAACTGTAGGTGTGGGTCACTCTGGGGCCAGCATCTCCTCTCCTCTCCTATTCTCACCTCCCAGCTCTAGACTTTGGGCAGAGTACTCAGTCTTATTTTCAGACTCTAGCAGCACTGAGCTGCTATTGTGTTAGATGCCAAAGGAATGGGTCACAGAGGGTGAACTGGGGAAATGACTGTCAATTTTGTGTCATCTTTCTCTTAACATTGAAAGCTGAGGAGAAAGGATAGAGTGAAAAAAACAAACAAAAACCCCAAACACCTAAACCAAGAAAAAACAACCCCAAAGGAAAAATCAACAAAACATTCACACATCCCTTCCAAAGTGAAGGCCTTGAATTTCATGAAGACTTTTATTCTCATTATTTACTCTTATTAATTGGACTGAGTGTCTTGTTTCCAAGGCTCTTACCTACAACTAGGGCCCTTCCTTGGATACACCTTTGTAATTTTAAACCGGGCTTGGATCTGGGACAAGGTGACCCAGAGAGCTCCTATTTGTTTTCCATTTCACCTTCTATTCTGTAGCCCCAGACACTGGACTAACTAATCAGCTTGATTTATAACCTGAAACCACTCCTGCTCCTCTGGATGGCTTCCTGACATTTATATAACACAGGTCCTCAAAGGTGTTTACAGCACGCTTTCTGCCATATGCTTTTTTATTGTCCTTAGCAACAATTGAGGACTTTTTTATATTTTGGTTTTAAATTCCCAACTTAATCGGAGATAGCACTCAAAAAGTTCCAGATTTCAGAGAATTCATATTTTCAGATTAGGGATGATCAACCTGGTGAAGCTTATGAAAATATTCTAAAATTAAAAAACAAAACAAAAAACTCTTTGAGATCTGAGACATTTCTAGTTTCAAGCATTTGAAAGAAGGGATAGTCAACTTGTATTTATTTCAGGGATTCTTTCCTCATTTTCTTCATCACCCTTAGAAAATATTTAAAACACAGAAAAATATTAAGAAGAGAATATTAATAGCACTTATTCCCACCATCTGGAGTCAAGCACTACTGACTGGCCTCCCAGAGGCCCCATTCCCCTATTAAAAATTACACAAGTAATAGATGCATTTATTTAATTAAAAATGTACATAAGAGCATTATAGAAAAAGCAAAAATTCTCTTGACACCCTCCCATCTGGACTTGTTCACCACCTCTAAAGGAACTTTACTGATTTGGTAGGTCCCTTTCTAAATTTATTGTTGTTTTGTTATGTGTAGCTATATTACCATATTATACCCATCACCTATTTCCACTGACATTCTGTAACTGAGATTGGTCCAGGCTTTTTTAACTGATTCATTTTTGTGGATGCGTAGTAGACCATTATGCTGTAATTTATTCATGTGGCAGTAATTTATTCTTCTCCCTTTCAATGAACATTTAAATCACTTACAATTTCTCACTTTAGTAAACTGTGCAACAATGAATGTCCCTGTGTGTTTCTCTCAGTACATATGTGGAAATGTTTCTCCAGGATTGAATCCTAGAAAAGGGAATTGTTGGGACACAAGTTATACACATTTGTTTTTGTTATTGTTTTAACAAATATCGCAAACCTGTTTTCCAAAGAACCTCTTCCAACTGATGCACCAATATTAGTCTATAAAGGTCCTTGTCTCTCCACACCCTTGCAAAAGCTCTTGTTCTGGTTGAACTTGTACAAGCAATTTTTTTTTTTTTACAGGTTGGAAGTATGACTCTCAAATGGTTCTGCAAATATGTGTCCAAAAATATTCTACTTGTTAATTAATGAGAATTTGTAACATGATAAGGCTGATTCAAAGACCACTTGAGGGCCTAGGTTTATATGATCTTTTAAAAATAAAAGTTAAAATAAGCTTACTAGGCTAGATTAAAAAAAAAACATTTAATGTCCTAAAGGGCAATAAATGATAACCTTTAAGGTAAACTTCATTTTTTCTGGACAAAAATTATTTGTATCGGTTGTGGGCATAAATTTACAAATTTACATGACTTCACAGTCCTAGCATATTGTTAATAATAAATAGCAAAATAAAAGAAAGGTATATGGTCCAAAGAAATTAAGTAATCTTTGGGCTTTTAAACAATAATTCAACATGACATTGAATGCATGACTATCCTTTTCATCTTATTTCCAGAATTTGGATAATTTCTCTTATTTAAGTAAAATGCACCAATTAGATGGCATCTCATTGTGTTTCAATCTGAGCAACTTTTCAGCATTTGCTATTTTTACTAAGCCATCTAGTTTTCTCAAGTTCCAGGTTTCTTTAAACAAACACGTGTCACTAATATGAAAACACTTTTTTTTTTAGTGAACAGGAATGCCTGGCACAAACTGAAGGGATTAGGCCTCTTAAGGCAACAGGGGAACGAAGACCTGATTGTCCCTAGCAAAGACCATTCACACAGCAAGGCTTCATAAAAGCACCATAAACCTGGAGGTCCCAGAGATGCTGATGGGGGAGGGGAGAGCAGCGAGGGAATCAGGTGTGTGTCCAGGAGGATGGAGGGACAGGAGGGCCTCCTCCAGGCTTTGAAGCTGCCAGCTCCCTGAGTGCTTCTGTCTTCAGGCCTCTCCCTCTGGCCAGTTACCCTTCAGTAAACACTGATTGCCCTGGTTGGGGGTGGGGGGTAGTTTGGGGAGTAGTTCCAGATTGTGGAAAACATCTTCTCCAGTTTGCAGGGCAAAGCGGGAGGCTGACCAACAGGGAGAGGGGTAAAGACAAACCCTGATAAAGAACTTTGAAGATATATATTCACAAGTCCCTGGGGGCAGTCTGGAAAAGACTGGGCGGGGTGGGGGGGGGATAGGGTGGTGGAAAACAGACATCTGGGTCCGGACTGGACACAGAGACAAGCCACCTGTCTTCAGCCTCTGACGTTTCTAACGCTGTATTTGGGCTCATTTGGGTGCTGTAGGTTTTCTAGAACCACGTAAAAGGCTGTAGGGCTTCTCTTGGTCTCCCACCCAGACCTTAGCAATGTGTCGTCACCGAGTCACTAACGAACCCAACTTCCAGTTCTTAAACTATTGTTAGACATTATCTTCCAATTAGAACAGCCTAAGAAATACGCAAATGCCTACTTAGTGTGGGCAAATTTCCCAGTTCCATCTCCGAAATCCCTCAGCTCTCAAAAGGGTTGGGAACACTCCCAGATGCCCTTTCCGAGGGGACCCCTTTTCCCACTACTGTTTTGTCCCACGTCCCTTTTTGGAGAGCTGCCCCTCAGCTAGCTGGCTGAGCTCCTAGGGGCCCTCCACCCACGCTTCTGGTCTGACTGTCCCGCCGCGTCCGGGCAATGGCCAGGCTTAGGCACGACCGGAATGCGCGGGAGGAAGCGGGGCGGAGACGTCAGGCACCCGAGGGGACACGGGGCGTCCAGCCCGGGTCAAGGCCACCGGGCCCGGGTGGATGGGATGCGGGCGGCGAAGAGATCAAGGCAAAGCCAACCGTGCGGACTCCTGGCGTTCCGCCCGGCCCTCGCCCCCCACGGGGACATGCGCTGGCCTGCCTCGGGACGCCGGCCGGCGAGCCGGCGACGTGCTGGTTCCATCCCCTC
>NW_025999913.1:694538-700955 GCF_001458135.2 Marmota marmota marmota | reverse complement strand
CGGGCCGCTGCGGCAAGGTGTGGAGCTGCAGAGCACCGGGCAGGGGTTGGGCAGGGAGGACCGGGAGATGGGGAGGGGGCACGTCGTGGAGAGGCAATGCAAGAAGTAAGCAGGGAAGAATAACTTAAACCGATTATGCGCCTTTCCGCTCTGTTGCCGGCGTGACAGGGGACGCTTAGACTTGGAGCTTCTAAAAGAAGGACGCCAGGGCAGACCTAGCGCCAGCCCTGGAGCCAGGAGGCACTCACTCCTGAGGGAGAAATGAGATGAGATGAGAAAGGGGCCGAGGCCGGCAGACGGGTCCCCTGTCTCCAAGGACAAGTCACTTCTGAGGAAGTCACGGTCTGATCACTACTCAGCCCTAGCCCCCTAGGCTGGAGCGATGACCCCATACCTCCACCCTCAGAAGAGCCAGTCGGTGGCAGAAGGAGGGTTGGGGAAGTGTTTGGAAACAATTAAAGCGTGTCCGAATTGGGGATGGAGAGGGCTAGGACAGCTGCCTCTGAGTCGTTCCCTGGGGAGACCGCGCC
Organism: Marmota marmota marmota; assembly: GCF_001458135.2. NCBI lineage: Eukaryota > Metazoa > Chordata > Mammalia > Rodentia > Sciuridae > Marmota > Marmota marmota. Next base: position 700,425 of record NW_025999913.1, on the reverse strand, counting down.
TTCTTTTCCCTGGGAGTCAGCTGAGCTTGAGTGCGAGGTGCCACGCAGCAGCCCTTTCACCCCTCCCCAAGAGGGGGCCGCCCCGCCTGCGGCGGCATGGACAGCACAGGGTCCCCACCCCAGGGCTGAGTCCACATTCGGGTTTGATTAGCTGCGGCCGCCTCCTCCCTGGCCTTGTGACTAGTCCGGCTTGGCCAGGACTCTTGTTTTCAGAAACTGGTGGCTTCCCTTTTCCTACTGCCAGAAAGGGGGCTGGAAAAGGGAAGAAGCAAGAAAGAGAGGGGCTGAGTTGAAAAGGGAAGAATGTGGGGTGAGTAGGTTGGAGACATGAGGGCAGAGAAGACTAGAGCTGTGTGGTCACTTGATCGTCTTCCAAGCAAAGACCTCTGGCAGCTGAGGGGAAGTTACCTGAGCTGGGCAGCCAGCACAGGTCTCTTTGGCTGCCTGTCTGGCTGAGGTCTTGAGATAACCTCTATTTTCCCCTGGCAATAGGCCCCACCCCATGTGTGAATTATGTGGATAATTAGCTCAGTTCTCATGACAAGTCCTCTGGCAGACACATCACTTGGAAAGGCTCCCAAAGTCAGCCCTGGGTGAGAAAACCTGCCTCTCCACTTCTCTTGCTTCCCAGATTCTTACATGTGTAACTGTTTTTGAATTGGAGTATTATTTCAAGTATGGAAACAGATTTCTTTGAATTTGCTATTTATTATAACATTTGTAATTCAACAAATGAATGCCAATTGAGAAAAGGATGATGAAGGAACAGCGGTTTATTCAGTGGCTTTTTCTGGAACAAGGCAGGCCATAAACAAATGGGACTTCCTGAGTCTCACTCACTCTGGCCAGGTGTCTGAGCTCAGCTGTGACCCCAGGCAGACTGGTGGGAATCCAGCTCTTCCCGGTGTCTTTTGCAAAGATTAAAATGCATGATAAAGTGCCTGACAATAGTAAACCCTTGGTAAATACCAGTTGTTTTCATTACTGTCAGCATTAGCTATTTCTGGCTAGGGTGGCTGCTCCAGGTGGTGGGGAAAGGGGTGTGGCTTCATTGTGGAGGCCCAGATGAAAACACCTTCCCAGGAGCAGAAGGTAGGTGAGTGGGGACAATTTGCCTTGTCATGCACATGTCCCAGCACTGCATGGGGTCAATTTGTGCTGGGGTCAGTTCCTGGAATGGAGTGTCTCTGCAGAGTGACTAAAGAAATATTTAGGAAGTGGTTGATTATCATGAAGAAAAATAAGAAGGTTTATGATAGCTGCCTTTACCTTTTAAAAGGAACAAAAGTCAGAAATAGGGATTGGAGCAAAGGTGATAGGACTGGCAGAGGGCGGTTAGGTTGAGGACCAGTTACCGGATGTAAAGGACTTCCTGACAACCTGCCATGTAACTGTTGGAACTGTGGCTGAGGCTGATGGTGACCTGTTTGGTGGGGGCCTCTTGTAAGGACCAGCCCACAGCTCCCTAGAGGGGTTGAAGAGAGGCCCAGATGAGGAGTAACCTTCAACCCTGTCTCCCTTCCAGTCCTTGGTCTCTGCTTGGAGGTAAGCTGGGTCTGCCCCAGTTCCACCAGAGTTTTGTTGTGCCACACCAGGGAAGTCCCTAAATTGTTTGCTAAGCAAGGTATATCATAGAAATAGAAAAGTAGATTCTTCCTTTTTCTCATGGAGATTTATTATTTGCATAGAAAGATTATCAGAATTTGCAAATTATAAACACCAAAAGGCAACCAGATGCGTGCATTGTATTGGCAAGGCCATCTTCTCTCCCTATAATTTATCTGTTAAGATTCTCCGGTCTATATTTGTTGAAATTTCTGGGCTGTGTTAAATTTGCAGTCTCCGGTTTCATGAAAAAGCTTGGAGAGGAAATCTGAGTTCTGAGCTTTGCTGGCAACAAGCTGGTAGCTCTCATCAGTGTTTGGCTGCACATTCTCAGACGGTATGGAAGCTTTGGTCCCCTGCTTTGCATTTTTGAATCTGTGTGCAATTAAAATGATGTGGAGCCCTTTTTCTTGGTCCCTCAAATATTGCAGTGGGGGGAGAGTGTGCATTTGGAGACAATTATACTTTTTGTCCTTTGCATACTCTGGAGTCATGCTTGGTAGCAATCCATGGGCCCTTGATGACACATCTGCAGGGATATTAACCCCAGTATGGGATGGAGATTCAATGCTCACCAGCTTCCCTTCCTGGTCATTTATTTGGGTAAAGTAGGGCAAGGCCTCTTCCTTGGAATCTGGGCCTCTCACCAGATCCTAACCCTCTTCTTGACTTGAGTCTAATACCCCTTCCTTTCTAGTTCCCCAGCCCTAGTGGAGGGAGGTAGCTACTTATCTCTGGGTTCACAAGATAATTCCCTGCACTCTAGCACCAGTAAGGGCCAGCCCTTGAACTTAAATCTCCTCTATGCAGTACCTAACAGGGTTCAGGGTTTCCTCCCTGGAGCATGATCAAGGTCTCTTACCTTATTTCCATCTCTCACATTTAGGAAAATTTGGGATTTAGAACATCAACATGCAATATTTACTCACTGAAAGAGTCTTTTTAACTATTTTGGTCCTTTTAAAATCGCACCTGTTTCAGGCCTGTCACCTTTGAGCTGGCCTGGTCACATTTGCTGCAGCAGATTCTATTTCTAAGTAGTTGGGTGATCTTCGATGCTTGGGGATTACAACATCAACGTTTTGATTTTACATTCATTCATTCAATCAAATATCTTCTGAGTGCCTACTGCGTGCCAGGCTCAGGTGCTTTGGACAATGAAATGAAAAGACCACCCTCCCCACCCCCACCCTCATGATTTTTATATTCTGATTGGGAGAAATCCAATAATAAACAAGATAAAATATAAAATAAACTATGTTAAATAGTGATAAATGTTCAGAAAGAAAATAAGCCAAGAAAGGGCTATGACTTTAGGGGAAGGGGAGGGGCTCAGCTTTTAGGATGGTCTGGGACTAATGACCTTTGAGTGACCTTTGAGTAGACACTTGAAGGAAAGAAGGGAGCAAGCCAGTGGATATCTAGGTAGGGCATCTAGGTAGAGTGAGAGCCAGTGCAGAGGCCCTGAGTCCCATGTGTGCCTGTTGGGTAGTGAGTCTCTACTGCATCTGCAGTAGAGAGCATGGGTTAGGAGTGAGGAAGATTGCAGTCAGACTCGGGCTCCTATTCAGAGGTAGCCATCCTCCCTAGAGGGCTCTGAGCAGATGACTGATTCGATCTCAGGTGAACTCTGATGACTGTGCTGAGAAGGACACTGAGCTGGACAAGAGGGAGACACTAAGACAGGTAAAGAGGTACCGAGCCTGGGGTCAGGCACAGCAGAGCCAGTCTAGAAGGTGTTAAACTGGTTGGTCTGGAAGAGGGAGGCTCAGGAGACATTGAGGGACCACAGGTCGGGTGTGAGCAGCCTCAGGATGAGCCCAGAGTGTTGATTCTGGGACGTGGAACTGTCATGAGCTGGTGTGGGCAGGAGGTGGCTCAGGAGCTTGGCTTGGAATTAGCATTTAGCATGTTTTCCAAGTAAGTTCTGTAATGTTAGCCAGTGTGTGGTGCTCATGTATCCTCTCTGTTCCCCTCATTTCATGCTGACAGATCTCACGCTGCCCCAGTTGACACATGAGTTACCTTGCCAGTTGTAGAAGAGCCAGCCAGGGACTTACGTGGATGGTTCTGAGCTTGCTGCCAGGTCCTGCTCACTTCCCACCAGATCTTAAAGGAGAAACTCGCTTCTGCTTCTCTGTCAGAAGTCACTGTAAACCCGCTGGCAGCATCCGGCTGCCCTTGCACTACCACCTGCAACATGGGCACCCTACCCTTTAAAAATGTCTGGGCCAGATACTACTCTGCTTTTTGTTTTTGCTTTTTCTTCTTTTTATTGTGGTACTGGGGATTGAACCCAGGTGTGCTCTACCACTGAGCTATACCCCCAACCCTTTAAAAAAAAAGTTTTAAGACACAGTTTCACTAAGCTGCCAGGACTGGCATCAAACCTGCGCTCCTCCTGCCTCAGCCTCCCAAATAACGGGGATTATAGGTATGCACCCCAGTGCTCGGTTGTGCCGTTTTGATGGATATTTTCCCAGGGTCCAAAGATGTTCCTGCATTGTGAATAGTTAAAATAGGGGCAGAGTCGAAGTTCTGGTGAGCCCTGATTGTACCAAGCAGTTTATCCAGTGCCTGTTAAGTTTGGCACCTCTGTTGTTGCTTAGCATGCAGGCAAGTGACACTCAGGGGTGAGCCTTGGGAGGCTGCAGAGACTTGGGAGAACCTGAGCCCAGGGCACATTTTCTCTGAGAGGCATCAGTAACAGATGTCCACACCATGACCTCCTCCCCTAGGCAGTCGCAGCCTGGAGACAGTAGATAGGAAGATACGTTGCTATCAGTTGTTGGCACAGAAAGACTTTTATTGCCATTTATTTATTTAGCGGGGCTGAGGATTGAACACAGGGTCTTGTCGTGCTTTACCACTGAGCTATACCCCATCCCCTTTTATTGGTGTTTTTGTTCACAGAAGGTATCCAGTAGCTGGTTTTGGTTGTTACCCCTAAGAATATTGTTCCTTTCTCACATAACAGGCGTGAGAAACCCCAGTGCCCTTGATGTGAACTCTCTTCCCTGATGATGTGGAGGGCAGGGAGGGAGTGTGAGGCCCAGGGCTCTGTACTCCCTTCTTTCCTTATAAGATACCATGTCATTGAAGCACATACCCACAGTGACCCTCCTCCACACAGACCCCTCCAGCCCCTGCCCTCTTCTTATCCCACCCGCCAAGCTGAGTGATGATGGTGGACAAAACATGGTTACTCTTTTGCTAACTCACACTTGCAGGTTTTCTCCCCATTCATTTTAAGAACAAAAGTCTTAATTATCCTTTGCTGACATGTAATTTAGAATCAAGTTGGAAAAACACAGCACCTGGACAGAGAGGAGAAGGGAGGAGGGGGAAGGCACTTTTACACACAGTGTCTCTTTGTCGCAGCAGCCACCTTTCCTGCCTCCTGTGTAAGCATATCCAGGCTCTGTGAGATTGAGTGACAAACCAGGGTTATAACCAGGTGATGGTGAAAGAAGTTAGTCTTGGGGGTTCCCCTGCCTGGGGACTCAGCCAAGTGATGGTCAGGTTCTGGTTGAAAGCACTGGCTTTGGACACAGATAGGTGGGTATTGGATACTGGCTCTGCCACCTGCTCCTTGCTGAGTGACTTCAGCAAGTTGCTCAGGGCTCCAGGGCTCCATGCCCTGTGGATACAAGAGTAATAATGGTATCTGCGTGGCATGTTTGTTGAGAGTCCTGCTAATCTGTAATAGCCACAAAGTGCCTAGCACCAACTGGACCCATGTGAGTTGCTGGCCTTGAACTCGGGCTGTTCCCTGGCACAGGCAATGTCCCTGATGACAGCCTCTTAGAGGGAGAGTGAGGGAGTGAGGTGTCCTGCAGGACTGACCCATCCCTGTGCGTGCCTGCTGTTCCCCACAAAACCCTCGGCAGCTGTGGCCACCCCCATCCTTCAAGGATATCCCTGCCTGGACTAAGGGGAGCACTCACAAAGGAGGGTCACCACCCTACCTTGTTGGGACCCTCATGGATTGACTCATGGCTTTGTTGGTTCAGAAACTAGAATTTGGTGCTTGCATGTGAGCTGGGCTTGAGTTACTGTGGAATCCTGAAGCCAATGTGTAGTTAACCCCAAGAAACAGAATTGCCAGATACATAGAGCTTTTGTGGCCAAAACTTACATAGGAAGCTGTGGTCCCCTTAGCCCTCTGGGAAAACCCTTAATGGGTTCTACCTTGGCTCCCCCCCCCCCACCTCTGCCATCTGCTCACCTGCAATCCTCTTCCTTCCAGGAGTGGGGCATGCCCTGCTGTGTTGCTTAGCAC
>NW_025999913.1:691656-694427 GCF_001458135.2 Marmota marmota marmota | reverse complement strand
GGGGGGGGAAGCAGGTGGGGCCCCATACTGAAAGGTGTGGCCATTTTCCGGGATAATAGAACTTCCTCTGGGATGCTTCAGTCATGCAAACTGGGAGCTCCTCATTCCTTACTCCCTGCGGTCTTGAGTATTAACTACCTGGTTAGAAAGTTGGGGGTTGGGGCTATAGCACTTGCCTAGCATGCTTGAGTCCCTCAGTTTGATCCCTAGTACCAGCACTACCCTCCCCTGCAAAAAAGGGAAAAAAGAAAAATATGTAGGAATACTAAAAGTTTTCCTAAAAAAATTAAAATATTGTGTTTCCAAACTTTGTATTACACTTTCAATAGTGTATATCCAGGGCTGGGGGTGTAGCTTAGTGGGAGAGTGGGAAGAGTGCTTGCCTAGCCTGTGTGAGACCCTGGGTTTGATCTCTAGAACTGGAAAAAAAAAGATAGAGATATATATTCTTTTGGGGGGATTGATTAACCATGTGCTCTATCACTGAGCCACACACTCAGCCCCAAGAATACATATACATAGACATACATATACATGTATATGTGTTCTTGATGACAGTCATAGCACTTTACGGAGCAGTGTGCTCCTGTGCACAGTACATCGATGTGCATTTTTTAAATGGAAAAGAAATGATTTGAATGCAATTTGCTATTTGACTGTGTTTGAAAATTCCCTGGGTAGAAAGCTTCCCCCCGGGCTGTCCATTGTGTCTCAGTCATAAGCTGGCTGTCTTCTTATCAGAGAGGCCTTGCTTTGGGTCACGGACGTTCCTTAATGTGTGCTCTTCTCAGTTCACCCACGCAGCGTCGTGCCTTTATGTCCAAACTTCAGCCACACAAGCACTCAGGTTAGATTCCGACTGCCCAGGTCCTCCACAGAGGAAGCCTGTTAGAAGTGTGGAGCCCCCAAAATCTCAAAGAAGTCAGGGAACGGGAGCCTTGGACCCTGGTTTGAGATTAGGAAACTGCATTTATTTATGTTTGCTTTTGCTGACAGATCTGGGGTCGGTTTTGGTTTCAGGAATAAACCAGTTATTTGCATTTGCATATGATGGCTAATCCTAAGACTTGACACAAGCACACCTTGTGTTCTCAATTTCCAAGGCCCAAGTCATTTAGGAAGAAAGGGCACCTGGTGCTACTTCAGACTGATATTTAACCCCTAAATGTATGTGCAGTTGACTCACTGAAGTTTATATACAATAGTGTTAATAATTTTTCAGTTTCAAATTCTTAACTGCTTGGATAAACCTGGGTAAAATTCTTCTGTCATAAATTGTGTGAAGCGAGATTTTTTACTTTCATCAGAAATTAGAAACATTTCTAGAAGCTGTGACACTTTCTGGGTCAACTTCTTTAAATATAGGTAGTGGACAGTTGTCCCTTCCTATGCTGAGAATCCCTGAATCAAACCCAGCAGCTTCCACAGAGTGCTTGCGCCCCCTGTTGGCCAGTCCTGGAACAACATCCTCTTCATCAAGGCGGGGTTGATTTCCTTTAATTTTCAACTGTGCAAGTAAATTCACAACCATCCCACCCAACTGCAGCGTTTGTGAGCCCACATAGTAAAACTGTGTTGGACAAAATTTTTATGTTCTCAGTAATGTTTGCAATACAAAAAATTAAAAGTTTTATGTTATCCTAAGTTACAGTGTTTAAGCACAGTTTTGAAAGTAATGTTTAAAAGTGTTTCTTATGACAAACAAGCAACGTTTGGAATAGCTGCACTTGCCCTTAAGAGTCAAAGGACCTGAGTCACAAAGGGACAGAACAACAGGGGAGATACCAAGGCACAAAGGCCACAAGTAGTGTGTTTTGGGGGTAGCAGTCCTTACTGGACTCATAGCTCTTGTCCTCTGTCCTTGAAAAACAAGAAAGCAGTGTCTCACATGTGGATTCCTCAGAACTGCATCTTTCAGTACTGTCACTCTGAGAGCTTATGATAATTTGGGGCCTGGGCAGCAGGTGTTGAGGTTCCCACCAGCTGTGAAACCAGAACCCCAGGGAGTGTGAAGCAATTAGAAATTTCAAAAGACTTAATTCATTTCTTGCAGTGGGGCCCCAGAGTACAGATTCTGGTTCCTAAGTGTTTTCCTTCCACATTAACTACATCCATCCTTTTCGTGGAAAATACTGTTAAAACAATTGAAGGGGAGTGACGCCCAGGGCCTGGGAGAAGGGCACTGTGAACTTCAGTGTTTGGGGCTGTCAGAAGCCACGTGGCCAGCAGTGAGTCCTCCGTGCCCTGGGGTGGGGCCTGTGCTAGGCTGGGCAGCCTGCCTGGGCTGAGGGCCAGTTCCGAGGGCCAGTGTGTACTTTCTCATCACTGCTCTGCAGCCCTGCTGGTGACAGCTGAAGCAGTGCTCTTCAGTAGGTGGGTTTCAGTAAGTTCAACAGAATCTACAGAATCAGGAGGGAGGGTTCCTTGGGGAAAGGAGGACAGCCTGTTAAAGAGAGCGGATCCACATGGCTAGCCTGATTGACACCCTGGAGCAAGGATGGGGAACTAAATGATTAAAGTGCCCTTAAAAGCCCAGAGATTCAGAAACCAATCACCTGCCATTTCTGTGCTTGCAGGTCAGGATCCAGCTTCTTCCCCTTGTGCTCAGCCTCGTTTAGTTTTCAAGCAGGTTTGCTTTTCTAAGGAGAGACACTTGGATTCCATCCAGAAACATAGAAACTGGAGAAAGGAAGCAACCTGCTTCTTAACATTTCCACAAATAAAACCAAAGCAGAATGGCCAAGTCTTAATGTCCCTGGGGATGGATCTCC
>NW_025999913.1:590268-691635 GCF_001458135.2 Marmota marmota marmota | reverse complement strand
CTATGAGGGTATGGGGGAATTACAGGGTGCAGAGCTGGTAAGGTGGCCTGGGGTCAAGTCCAGGAGGGTCTGCTGGCCCAGCCAAAATACTGATGCTGTTTCCAGAGGCCTGATGGGGCACTCTTGCCTTTCTCTGCCTCCATCTAGAAAATGGGTCACAGAGATGACGGAATACAGGGCACACAACTCACTTGGAACATAAACAACAAATATGCTTTTAGTGTGCCAGGCCTTACTTTTGCATTATGTGTTGTTTATCTGAAATGCAAATTTAACTAGGTGAGATTTTATATATATATATATATTTAAATTATATATTATATATATATTAAATATATATATTTAAATCTGCCCACCCTAAAAGATAAATCTGAAGTAGGATGTATTAATCTCACTAAGAGTTGCCCTCAGAGACTGTAAACCCACCTAGGAAAATCAAAGAGGTAGCCGGAAATATGTCATCAAAGCAAGCATGCAAAGACTGTAAAACCCTGTAATGTTGCAGAATTGTTGCACAATGCTTTACATCCTGTAAAGTGGGTGTGAACACGCCAGATGCATTGACTATACAAGAGGATAATCTTCAGAACATAAAAGTACGAGTACTGTGTCATCAATTTGCTGGGTTCAAAGCTAGTATTCTAAGAGCCGAAGGATAATAGTAGCTTGTCTAAGAATAAAGAAGCTCTTTGTTGGAAGGAGTTATATAATTATCTTCTCTTTAAAAATATTTTTTTTCAGAGAATTTCGAATTAGTTCTCGTTTCCTCTGTAGACTTCACCCTAACAAGGAGGGGATCCAAGCATTTTGGTGCAAAGAGCAGCATTTAACACACACACACACACACACACACACACAAGCCTACACATGCAGCCATGCTTTGCATAAGGACAGGGATGTTTTGAGAAATGTGTCATAAGGTGATTTTGTCATTGTGCAGACATCCTAGAGTCTGTTGACATGGACTAAGCCAGCTGCTGCATCACTGGGTGATATGCTGTACAGGACCCCTGTCATGGATGCAACACCATTGGTCAAAACATTGTTATGTGGCACATGATGGTATATAGGTGAAAACTGAGATTCATAATTATTTGAAATTCTATGCAAGGCATTTGAGCTTGGGCAGAGATATCCATAGAATAAGGCATTCTGGTGTTTTCTATTTTTCATTCTTCTTCCTGCTCCTTCCAGTGAGCAGAGTGGTACGAAGGGACACAGGGTGAACTGGTCCCTTTCTCTGGTGATGGCCAGGGCATCATACTCTGGTGCATACAGGGGCCATGTGGACAAAGCCCCAGTCTTTTCCAATGGGCGAGTCACAGCCTGCCCTGTTGCTTCTCAGACCTGTGATCTCTGATGGGCCAGGTAAAGGGGTTCCCTGGATTTTGCTTTGGGCCTAATTTCTGACCTTGACTCCAGATGTGAGGGATCCTCCTCCTAGGGCCTAGGCTTTCAGAAATGCACCCTGCTGTGTCTGGGGAGTACCTCGTGGGAGTTCTCAAGAGCTAAGGTGCTGGAGCCTCTTTTTCTTTTTTTGTACCAGAGATTGAACCTAGCCCCCCTATCTTTTTTTTTTTTTTGAGACAGGGTCTCTAAGTTGCTTAGGGCCTTGCTAATGTTGAGGCTGGCTTTGAACTTGCAATCCTCCTGCCTTAGCCTCCCGTGTCACTGGGATTATAGGCATGTGCCACCACACCTAGCCTATTGGGGTCTCTTAATTTCAATCAGATCATTTAGAAAAATTTTTTTTCTATTTCTTTTGTAGACCCACGCAATGAGTGGCCTGAAAACTGAATAATCCTTTCCTCATTCGTAAAACAAAAACAAGTCACTTCTGAAGAACTTCTCAGTGACTTCTATGATCTTCACAGTGATCACAGTTCTGGGATTCAGGCTTCTGTGGCTTGATTGTAGTTCACAGGGTCAGGACAGGAATATCCTAAATCCCCCAAAACATGGGGGAAAAAGCCAGTGTCCTTGGGAATCTAATTCTCACCCTTGGGAATCTGATGGATAGAAATTGTAATGGGAAGTCTTACATTTGCATTGCTCATGGGGAGGCAGAAAAGCATCCCATGTCGCCTAAGAATGTCCTGGAGTCATGGCATTTTAAAAATAAAATACTGTGCACCCAAGAGCCAATCACAGCCTCTGGTGACTGTAATAAGCATAAATGCTCAGATTCCTGGAAAGTGCTATGACTCATGACCACTTTGTTTTTCTCTGGGCAAAAATCTGACTTTTCCCCTCCCAAATACAGCATTTACATGACTTGTCTAAATATGAGCTCTGTTTACATGGGCCTTGTGGTCTGGGCATCCGAGACCAGCAGAGTGAGCCCTTTCCTGTGTTGCTGGGGTGGCAGATCCTAGGCCAGTTGTCCCTTGCTGCAGTCACCATGCTGGTGGAGACAGAGTGGTCCTGGGTCAAGTTCTGGCTATGTGCATGGTATTTGCAGAGTGGTCCCAGGACATCCCACACTGGGTTATCTTTCCCCTGCTTTTCATTTCACCACCCTGTATTTGGGTTTACAGTATCAGCCCCAACGGAGCCATAAACCATTCATGGGTTGATAAAACCTAAATGAAGTTCAGAGCAGGACTTCGAGAATAGGGCTTCCCCATACATGTGGCTGAGTGAGTAAGGTAGGCCTTCCTCCTTTGAGGTTTTACTTTCTGTTGTTTTACCTGTGGTCAACCACAGTGTCAAAATATTAAATGGAAAATTCCAGAAGTCAACAATTTGTAAGTTCTAAATGATGTGCCCTTTTGAGTGGGACATGAGAAAACCTTGAGCCATCCTATTTCATCCCACCCAGGTGTTTCCATACTGTATATGCTACCCTCTGTTTAGCCACTTAGTAGCATTTTTGGTTAGACCTACTTGTGGTACTGAAGTGCTTGTATTCAAGTAACCATGATTTTACTTTATAATGACTTCAAAACACAAGAGTGATGCTGGCAATTTAGATATGTTTCAGAGAAACGGTAAAGTGTTTACTTCCATGAAAAGGTGAAAGTTCTCAATAAGAAAAAGGGGGAAAAATCATGTGCTGAATTTGCTAAAAATTACAGTAAGAAGGAATCTCTGAAACTTGTGTTAATTTTGCTTTCCTCAAACTGCAAAAATTACAGGCACAATGAGATACATGCTTAGTTAAGATGGAAAAGACATTAAATTACAGGGTTTGGGACTATCCATGTTTTCAGGAACCCACTGGGGTTCTTGGAACATATTTCCCTCAGATAATGGGGACTCCATATTTCCAGACATCTCATTACAGAAGATGACACCTGGAGGTGATGCTCCTGTCTTGGGGCTCCTGTTGTGTATTTCGTTAGGGGGATGTGTGCCCTGGTGTGATTTTTCTGACTTGGGGCATTTCTCTCTCTGTTCCAGGACTGGTTGCCATAAAGGATGCACACGACATAGAGACCAGGCTCAACGAGGTGGAGAAGTTGCTCAAGACTATCATTGGCATGCCATGTAAAGTAAGGACAGGGTCTGCAGGAGGGAGGGAGGGAGAGGGCCTGTCGTCTTCCATGTTTAAAAGATGTGCACCCTCACAGGTAACTTGCCTGTGTGCTGTATGTTGCTTGGCATTTTGTTCCCTCCCTGAGAGCACCCGGCGAGAGGGAAGCAGGAAGATGTCATCAGGGAGAGGAAGACTTTTGTGGGCTCCCTGCTACTTTCTTTTTCTGTCCCCTGGCACAAAGGGGAAGCAAAGGGCCCCAGGAGGGGTGGAGCAGGAAGGGGCACAGGACCCTCTTCAGATGAGGGGTCTTTGCTTCCTTACCTCAGCTCAGCACCTGCTCTTGCTCAGGGGATTTTAGAACAGGCACACAGAGGCCCAGAGGAGTGCTAGCATTTCCACATTGGTCGGTGACATTGCTGGGACTTTGCTCTCTTTAGGTGGTTTGTGAGCTTTGGATGGAGTACCAATTAAGTACCTGGACTTGAGAGTCAGGGAGAACCATGAACTTCTTTTTTCTTTCCATATTTTTTATTGGGGCATTATAGTCGTACATAAGGGGCTCTGTTGTTACTTATTTGTTCATGCACACAGCATAACAATATAAAGAGTGTTCTCATGTTTCATCCATGTTCCTGCAAATGACATAATTTCATTTTTTCTTTATGGCTGAATAAAACTCCATTGTGTATATATACACCATGTTTTCTTTATGTATTCATCAGTTGATGAACACTTAAGCTGGTTCTATAGTTTGTTGTGAATTGTGCTGCTATAAACATGAGTATGCATGTGTCACTGTGGTATGATGACTTTAATTCTTTAGGCTAAACATGGAGGAGTGGTCTAGCTGGGTCATAGGGTGGTTTCATTTCTCGTCTTTCGAGGATTCTCCATTCTGACGCCCATAGTGGTTGTATTACTTTACAGTTCCACCAACAGGCAGCTGGTAGGACTACTGAACTCCTTTAAGCCTCTTTTTGCTCAACTGGCACATATCGAAATAAATGCAGCCCCGAGTTTCTCATCCAGAAACAGGGAGATGTGGGGAAAATATGGACCTGCGAATCCCTGTGAGAAGCAATGGCCATGGCCATTATTTCTGTTATCCCCACGCTATCCTTGAGGCCTTGCATCTTAGCCACAGGGGACCACACAGGAAGAGAAGTGGGACTTGGCTGTAGCTGTTCAGGTCTCACTGGAGCCTCTGCAGTGCTGGACGTTGCTCCCTGGGCATTAGCATCAGGCAGGACCCACCTCCACCAGAGAGCAGGGCCCTGTCCCAGGCAAAAGTATGGGGCCAACTTTTCAGTTTGGGTAATTACTGTGTTTCTTTCCAGTATTCTAGGTCTGAAGTTGTGCTCACCTTCTTCGAAAGATCTCCGCTGGACCAGGTGTTAAAAAATGATAATGTACATAAAATTCAACCCAGCTTTCAAAGTCCAGTCAAAATATCAGGTAAGAGCCACAGTGAAGGCGTGGAGGGAAGGTCCCACTGTTGATGGCCATGGTGTGTCCTTGGATACAACTTCCACCCGAGGGCTCCAGAAAGACAGTTATTGGAATTTTGTGAAAATAGTGGTTGAGAAACTGTTTCTGATTTTTATTAAGCTATGTGTTTTCTACCTATTGCTCTGCATGCAGTTCACACTCCTCCAACTTCCAAAGGGATTTATTTTGCATTTAAATTGGAACTTATTTCGGAACTAGTAAGGTAGTCACTGTGTGGTGTTGAACTTGGTTCTTGGTTTTAGGGCAGACAGCCCAGGGGAAGTATAAAGAGTGGGTATAGTTAGTGTGGACATTGGACCTTAGCTTCTGGCCGTAAAGGTCAGTAAAGGCAGGCAGGGTAAGGTGGGATCACCCACAAGAGAATGGATGGTGAGGAAGGAGCACTTTTCGGTAACCTCTTGGGACCAGGTGGCATGTGTCATAAGAATAGTAGACTTGTATTTTTTCAGTGCTGTTTCCTTGAAGGCTGCTGAGGAGAATTTTGTAGAAAAAAAAAGAGTTCTGTCCTGGGAGTTCCCAAGACTGGTTTTCCCCAAGTAAGGGGTAGTCAGTCACCTTGTAACATAAGAGGTGACATAAGAGTGCGATCTTGCTGGGGCTTGCCAGTGGAAGAAGGGCAAGTGGTTATGAGAGGAGACACGCTTGGCTAAGGGTGGGATTCTGTGTAACATCATGATCTGTAGGAAGGAGGGGAGAGGGCATAAGGCACCATCTTTGCATTTCTGATTGGAGGAGAAGGTGGGGTGAAGAGGAGGGGACTCAGTGGGAAGCTGAGCCCGGAGCTGTCTACTGGAAAGGAATCAGGGAGAGAGGACTTATAGGGACAGAGCGATGATGCCTAGATGTAGTATCCTTATGAAGTTTCAAGCCACCCAGGGATGAGGTTCCGGACTGTGTGTGGGTGAACTGCATGGGTGGGCAGGTTCTATAGCCTGGAGTGGAAGAGGTATTGGTAGATACCACTGGGAGTGCAGGGTGGATGGACATCCAGGTTTGATACCTCCCACAACAGCTTCTTGAGTGTTCTTAGAAGAGTGGGCAGTGCAAGGGCCCCTCCTTAGCTGGCACCTGGTCTCCAGAACTTTCTTTACAGCAAAGTGAAGATGGCTATGTTGTTATCCTGTTTAGATGTCTACAGACCCTCATCTTGCAGGGAAAACAGAGAGCTTTGGAATCCCCCATTGGCTATCATGTGGGATTATGTATTGCATAGCCTGGGGCATGGGGAAGCTTCTCTTCTTTAGTCTGGGTGGGTAGGGTCCTTGCACGGAATCTTAGTGTCTGTGCTTTGCTCTATTTTGTTCTGTTTTAGGAAAATGAGAAAGCGAAGAATAGCAGAATTGTCGCAGAACCTTGTGTCATGGGAGGAACTAGGCTGTTGCTTGGGAATGACCCAGAGACTCCAGAGTTGAGGGGACAGGCTGGAGCTGTGTGGAGCTGCCTCTTGGGGAATGACTCCTTGGGAGCAACAGCCTGGAAGTCCCTTAAACCCTATCCTTCTGTGCTGTTTTTATTAGCAATGTGACTGACACATGGGCCGTGTCTTTCCTAAAGGGCTGAAAGTCATGAGATGAATTAAAAGGGATAAATGTGGAGTCCCACACTGGAGCTTTATGTTCTTTGTGTCTTTTTGTAAGGATTAAGGACAGGTTTCAGCCCACGGCCATCCGTGAGCCTCCTGGAGCCTCCTGGGGGCCTTTCTACATGCCCAGGGCCCAGCATCTAGGTCTAGGAAGGTAGGGATTTTGACCTTCTAGTGCAAGTCAAGACCCCAGGCCATGTGGGATGTCCTATCCAGCCCTGGAACCATTGCAAAACAGCCATTGCATCTGGAGAAGAGATTCTGGGGAGGGGAGGGGTCAGAAGAGTGGGAAGAAATGGAGAAGAGAGATTGAGAGGAAGAGGATGTGACTCTGGTGTTGGCAGGCCCCCCCACTAGTGTGGCACCAGCACTTGGGAATAAATGCTGCTGACTTTGGCTCAGCACAGAATACTTTCTAACAAACGAATAGTGTAAATGGCCTGTAGCTGAAAGTCTCGGTGCTAAGGCTGGGGGAGCCTTCAGGGCCTTGCTGCATGAGCCTCCTTTCAGAGAGAAGTGTCCTCAACCCCTCTAGATATTTCCTCCCCTTCCTGCGGGTTCTCCCCATGAACTCTCCCAGTCCTCTGGCTTGGCTTCCCGAGCAGCCTACCCTCAATTGTCTGTCCCCTCACTGTCTGAGCAAGGGCTTCCTGACAGATCAGTGCATGCCCCTCGGCGCCCCCCACCCACTCAGTGCAGGAAGTGCTTCATTACTCAGTGAGCGAGGAAATACATTGATAATGACCCATGGCAGCTACTGGTCCCAGTAGCAACAACATCTCTTGAGAAAAGAGCTCCCATGTGGGCACATCAGGTCATCAGTCTCAGTGCCATATCTGGGATAGACTCTTGGGTTCCCAGGTGGAGACTCAGGGTCCAGAGAGTGCTAGCCTCACAGGAAACATCTACATGCCTGACATTCTTCCTCTTTCTCCAGAAATATACCCCGAGTGCTGATGCCAAGCCTCCCAAACTGACTCCCAGGGTTCATTAATGTCTTTAAACCTCACCCTCAGAATAAAGCCCGGTCCCTTGGTTGTCCTGGGTGTGTCAGAGTCTGAACTCTGGCTGCTGCTTGCCTTGTGACCTTGAGGGTCCTTCAGGTGAAACCTGCCCATCCATTGCTATTCTGGTAAATTCTGTTCATTTGGGAAAACACTCTTCAGGGCTGAGACCTACATCTACGCTTCTCCCCTACCCTAATTTCTTGATGCCTTCTTGTGCCAATGTGCCATTCAGCGAGGAGGTGCCACAGGTAGGGCACTGACCCTCTTTTTACCATCATAATTGAGACAGCACCCAGACTCTGAATGCTCCTTTCTTTCCAAATGGTGAGACTGCTTAGTGGTCAGGGCTCCACTAGATGGCGCCAGGCACCAGTCGTGGTGAGAACCCTGTCCATTTCCTGGCTCCCCAGCAAGGCTAGCCCTGCAGCCTTAAGCATTCTTGGCCCCATGTTAATCTAAGTGCTCATCAGATCTAAAGAAGCCAAAATATAAAGTGTTCTGTGCCAACTGTGTCTATGCAGAGTGAAAGAAAACATAGTTTTCACCCTTCATCTGCTATGGCTAGTTGGATGGATGGATGAATCTCAGCCACAGAACCTGATCATGCAGGTCTGAGGGGCCTGAAAACGATCATTTAAATTTTCATTATTCTGGCATCTGTACAATCTCAGCCTTAATTTTTACTATCCAGAGACAGCCCAGTTAGCCAATGAATAGAAAGGCGTCGGTTTGGTTTTTGTCTTGTTGTTGGAGTATGTTGAAAATATAATGGGAGAGAGGATTTGCAGGCAAGGAAAGCTCCATCATGAATACTTCTGAGACACAATGTCTGCTGAATACAAGGTATAGAAAAGTTAGTGGAGTGACAGGGTGGTGGCTTAAGGGGACAAATGAAAACTTAGAAGCAGTTAAAAAAAAAAAAGAAAGAAAGAAAGTAGTACACCGTTAGGACAATATGCACCATGGTAGTTGTTGCAAAATAGATCTACAAGTGGATATATGCTGAGATTATTGGGTGATAGTTTGAGGAGAAACAGGTCTTTCGTGCTCGGAAGGCCTCATCCTCTGAGATATTTATTAATTTCAAAGGAAAAGAGAGTAACTTTACTTTGGAGACAAGTGGCAGAACCCTCCTTCCTCAAGTGATCCATACCAGCATCACTAGTAATAGGGCCTGTGAAACACGCGCACGCACACACACACACACACACACACACAATACTGCTACACTGTGGAGAACACAGCATTACTTCCTGTGGGATCCCTGCCAAAGGTGTGTCACCTGTATCTCATGGCTCAGAAACCCAACTGAGGGACATTGCATAAAATAGATGGCCCACCCTCCTTACAAGTGTTACAGTCATTAGAGACAAGAAAAGAGGAGAAACCGTCGAGGTCCTAGGAGACCAAGACTCACCAGCTGGATGCACCAGCATTCCGGATTGGAGGCCAAACAGAGAAAAGGGACATTAGTGGAAAAGCTGGTGAAACTTGAGTAAAGGAGGTCTCAGTTAACAGTATTGTCTGCCCGTGAATTGCCTGGATTTCATCCGTGTGCCATCCTTGGGTACAATGCGGACGTTAGAGAATCCGCTGAGGGAAATGTGAGAACCTTCTCGACTGTGTTTGCAGCTTTTCTGCAATTCTAATATTAGCTCAAGATTAAAAGTTAGTGGGGGAGGAAAGACATACTAAAAGTAGGGCTCTTCTCCATGTGAAGATATGAGTGCAAAAAAAAAAGAAGCTTGAAAATGAAATATTTTATGAAGTCAGTCATGTATATGATCAAAGTAATTAGACTGGCCAATGATTTTTGTTGAAGGTGCTAAATTGACATCTAAGAAATTCACATTTTCAGTGTGTTTGAAGACAGGCTTCAGGGGCTGTAATTTTTCTTTTTTTTTTTTTTTTAAATTTTTTATTGTGGGTTGTTCAAAACATTACAAATTTCTTGACATATCATATTCCACACTTTGATTCAAGTGGGTTATGAACTCCCACCTTCACCCCATACACAGATTGCAGAATCACATCAGTTACACATCCATTGATTTACATATTGCCATGCTGGTGTCTGTTGTGCTCCGCTGCCTTTCCCATCCTCCTGTAATTTTTCTTTAATCATACCATTTCCTTCAGGTCTCTCTCTCTCTTTATTTTTTTCCACGTGTCACGACAGACAGGAAGATGTTACCAACAGTGAGGGTAATCATTAAGTTTATTTGAGCTCCCAGCATTTGTTAGATGCTTTACATATATCATCCCTAACCTCAGCGTGTACCCTGTTGAATGGATACAGTTATTCCCATTTTATAGATGAAGAAACTGAGCAAGAAGTAACTTGCTTCCTAAGCATCCGGAGGAGACCTGAGCCTGGAACCAGCCCTATTTGAGTTCTAAGTCCACATGCCATGTACCCTGGAGGACCCAATCTTTTAAACTGCAGGCCTTCAACGCTTGCTGATGCTGCGTTCAAGGCAGGTTAACAGGAGGGTCTTGTTACAAGTCAGATTCTCTTGTCTGATAACCATGAATCTCAAGGAAACCTTTTGCTTGAAGGTCTGAGCCCCCTGTCCATGCTACCTACCCTTCTGTGAAAATTGACCTGCCAGGGTGATTCCCAATCGAGCATTTGCTGTCCTGTTTGTCCACAGATAGGAAAAAACAGAGCTAGAAGGTTATTAGCAAAGAGGATCTGCTTAAACTGGTGGTCCCGGCTAGAAATCTGTTATAGCTAAATGCTTTCTCTCTCTCTCAACCACTAATTTGTATAACTCTTCTTAAGACTTTTTTTTTTTTCCCCCAAGTGATGGCATGAATAAAAATACAAACTGTCACAGAATCTGTGCTGGTTTTTCAACTAGCGCAGGATATAAAAACCGCGTATGTTTCCTAGACTTTCAGGCTGCCATGATCTGATACTTGTTTACATGTTAAAAGATCATTTGCTTTTCAGTCAGCCATCCCTTTCCAAACCAGAGTTGGGAATGTATGTTGCTAAAGCGGTTGCAAACCCACCAGCTCCGTAACCTGGTTTGCCTCTCCGTTATTCCAGACAGAATGGAACCAGAGTTTCTCAGGGGCCCTCAGTTGCCCTGAGGAAAATGTGCAGTTTGAGCCAGGTCCCTCCCAGGGACTGGGCCTGAGGCTTCAAGCACTGACAAACCTCAGTGTCCTAAGGGGCCCAGATGGCCTCGCAGACAATTAAGCAGCATTTATGTGCACAAAGGCTTTTTTTTTTTTTTTTTTGTCAGATGATTAAGAAATGATTAATTTCAGATATTTTTGGAGGGGATTGGTAAAATTCCATTTTCTAGAACTCCAGAGTTCACATTTAAGAACCATTAGGAATGTAAGATAACTTCAGAGTTTTGTTCAGAAATGATTTGCAGCAGTGACATCTGTTTAAACTTGTAGGGTCCCCCCCCCCCNGAGCTGGTGGGTTTGCAACCGCTTTAGCAACATACATTCCCAACTCTGGTTTGGAAAGGGATGGCTGACTGACACAGGGTCAGCCCGCACGGCTCCCTCAGGGACTGGTGTCTGGCAGAGCACTAGAATGAACCTCCACTGTGCAGAGTGGGACAGAAAGGGGGGATGAGGGCTGTCAGCTTAGCTGTATGGAGGCTGCTCCCGAGTTTTGTGTGCTTCCTCAGACAGACAGATTTGGGTCAGAGTTAATAAAAACAATAAAGAAAGTGGTTCTTTGCTGCCACAAACCTTTTAAATTGAGAGGGAAGGGGATCTGAACCTACCTTATTAAGGTTTCTAATTTTCAGAGTCTGCCTGCTCAGCCAGACCTAGCTAAGAATCTTCTTTTTGTTTTTTTCACACCTAGAAATGTAGTTGACCCTAGAGTTCCCAGACCGACGCGTCATAGGTTTGCAGAGCCTCCTCTAGGCCCAAAGTCCCCACCAGAGTGGAGCAGGGAGGAAGACCCAAACAAGCCACCACTGGATGCCCCACGGGATGTAGCTAAGTGTCACAAGAGACCCATGGAACATGAGCGGCCCCCTCTCCAGAAAGTTAGGCATAAATCCTAGCAAGAACTTGGCTCGTCTGATTGATGACTCATCGTTTTGATCCTATCGGGAGAAAAATCTTCTATTTTTCTTTCTTGTTTTTTTTTTTTTGTGTGTTGTTTCCCTAATTCTCTTCATATGGAGCAAAGTTCAAAGAGCTGAGAGCAGAATGCCTACAAAGATCAAAGGTATTCAGGAAGTGACAATTTCAGTTAGAAAAAAAGCAACTTCATCCTTTGGAAGAATTTAGAATAAACTATGCTAAAGTATAAGAAAATAAATAAATAAATAACAGAAAACAATTCTCCAGACAACAAAGGGAAGATATTTCCATGAACACTGTGGGCCAGGAGTGATGCTCTTTTTTGGGGTATGGCAGGCTCAGAGGACGGGAAGGCTGATGCCGAGCGGCCTGTGAGCGTGAACTTGGCTCTGCATGGTGGGATGGTGATTTCTTGCATTTGAGAATGCTCCCGGACTTTGAGGTGTATTGTCAGCATGTCTTTTACAACGCAGTTAGCCTGATTTGATAGGACAGCTGAGGTGGTCCTGGGCGTGGTGCTGAGGAAGGGAAGAGAGCCAACCTCACAGGGAGGGGAGGACTTCAAGGCCAAGGAGCATTAATGGACACCAGATCTGTTCCTGCACTGTGGCAAGGGATGAAAGCAGACCCTTGGGAAATATAAATAAAGACTAGAGCAGGAGAGAGGCAAACCACACCTGGCTCTTACGCATTCGGCCAGTATGCATGGATGCAGTCAAACACAGGTCAAGAGAATTGGAAAAGAAACCCTGCTGTACTGGACACGTACAAACTCTGTCTTTCTCTTGTCATTATTTCCTAAATAATGCAGAATAATAACTACTTAAACATTGTATTCGGTATTTTAAATCTTCTGGAGATGATACAAAGCATACAGGAGAATACGTGCAGATCTCATGCCGGTGCTAGGCCATGTCACCTGTGGGCCTCGAGCAGCCTTGGATTTGGGTATTCTTGGAGGTCCTGGAACCAATCGTGCATGGACCCCAAGGGACCACTTTACTTAAATGGACAAGACAACATGATGAATCATATCCCATAATGAGGTTTCAGAGTTAGAAGGATCCTCAGAGGTTATCTCATACAATTTTGAAACTGCAGTAAAGCTCACAGTCAGGCTGCCTGCAGTGTCCAGGCCCCCAGCCCAGTGCTGGTCCCACATCTTTCATTCCACCTCCCCTAGCCATGGACCCCAGCCCCAGACCTCCACTTTGCAAACGAACACCATTCAGCCAATATAAACACAGGAAGTCATCTTTCTCTGTTACCAACATCAGTGCTTATTGTGTGTGTCGGGGTGGAGTGGGGGGATCAATGCCTATAAAGAACTATATATAGACAAAAAGTGAAGGTGTCCTGCTTGGTTCAAAATGCACATTTGATTTCATTTGATCCTTACAGGAAGCCCAGGTGGTGGATGTTGTCAGCTCTGCCTCAGCCACAGGCGAGAGCTCAGAAAAGGTTGGGTGACCTGCGAGATGGTGTATGTCACTTTAAACTCAGTGGGAAGGCCATGGGGGGAGTGCTCACAGATCCAGAGCCTCTCCCCAGGCAGAGCCACACTGGCTGACTGACACAGGGTCAGCCCGCACGGCTCCCTCAGGGACTGGTGTCTGGCAGAGCACTAGAATGAACCTCCACTGTGCAGAGTGGGACAGAAAGGGGGACAGTAGGTGGCGGGGACAGTGGGGAAATGGTGTAATCCCTGAACTTCAAAACCTCAACTCCGCCCCTCCCGAATACTCACTTGATTGCTTTGGTTTTCAGAAATCATGAGGTCCAATGGATTTTGTTTAGCAAACACAGAAACGATAGTCATTGACCACAGTATACCAAATGGAAAAGACCAGCACCTGGGCGTGGATCCCGCAGAGCATTTGTAAGTATCTTGGTTTGACTGTGGTTTTATAGAAAGGGTCCCCAAGCTGCCGGCCCCTGCTGGAGACTGGGGTTTGCAAACCCAAACCGGCTCCATCAGAAGGAACCAAAGTGGCCAGAGGCACCCCGCAGCTGACTCTGCCCACGTTTGGATACTTATTTTTTAAAATGTGTCCTTTTCTAGAGTTTGGTGAGACCTTGATTCATGGACGTTACATCTTGAGGATGTTACATCCTCAAGAGATCTCTTGAGACTGGGGATGTAACATCCATGTTGGCCTCACGACAGTGGCTCAGGGTAGAGCCTGGCCATTGGCCCTGTTTTGAGACCGAGGGCATGTCCCATCACTGTAGGCTGGATGGACAAACACACCATTGTCCCCTCCATTCCTTCTACCTCTGATAATACAATTCTTGACCATAGTATGTGCTCTGGAAAGCACAAACACCTGGGCACCGAGGCACAAGACTTCCTTCTGCTCGGATCTCTGTCTGGCAGCTCCTTGGTGAATCACTGAGGCAGCAGCATCCCCGGACACTGAGAGGGGGAGTTACACCTTGATTCTGTTTATGTCTAGGCCAGGTCCAGGCTTCTTGGTTGTGTGAGTTCAGGAAATTATCTAGCCTCCTCTGCTTCCCTTATCTTCAAGGGGACCATTCTGCTCTCTCATGGGTGGCTCTCTGAAGACTGCAGATGACAAGCATAAACTATCCAGCTCAGGAACCTGTAAGGAGGAAGTCCAGGCTGCAGAATCTCCCTGGGGGCCCCATGAGTGACACAGAATGGGGACAGCTCATATCTGGAATGCTCATGTCCAGCCCCAACCACTTGGTAGCCCTCAAAGGCAGAAGGAAAAATAAACAAAACACCTAAGATAAAGCTAAGCACCCATGTGACACACCTGGGCGAGTCGGCTGCAGGAGACGCTGACCTGCAATGAGCCTGGGTTCTTGGAGGTGGCCTGAGCCTCCTGTGCTACACTCCTGCTCCATCACAGAGCTTGATGGCTTGTGGGACTGACGTCAGCCCGTAGCCACCCCTTCCCAGTTTTTCAGGTGTCTCTTGGGGATTTGATGCGAGGATCCTTCACAGTGGACGTGCCAGGAGATGCTGGCAAGGTCAGCTCTGTGGCTTGGCATGCCTTGCCAGGACACCCTGTGGCACTGCAGACCCTCTGTATAATTCACCACTTCACTGAGGCCTCTGTGCACCATTGCTGTGGATCAGTGGGGGAAGGGAAAGAGTCCTGTAGCTTTGTGGTCAGGGATTGTCTTGGTGGAGAAGATAGATGGAGACCCTTCCTCATCACTAGCTGCTATAGGGTCTGGGTTCTGACTCTACCATATCCCTAGGGGGACACCTCTGTCTCCAGAAGCACTCTGGAACAGGGTCAGGGTTTTCCCCAAGTGCTGGGATGGAGCCCTGAGCCTCACGTGTGCCACGCACGTGCCCTACCGCTAAGCCACACCCCCAGCCCACGATGCCAGATTTACAAAGTAGTTTCCACTGTGAGCAGTTTTGAGCTTAGAAGAAACAGAGAGGAAAGAAAACCTGGCCGGAAGCACGACTCACCCAGCTGGCCAGCACTCTGCATGGACAGGAATGGCAAATCTTGAAATCGTGGCCACCTGCTCCAGGACACCCATCTGGTAGGAGAGTAGGAGCAAGGAAGAAAACCCATTGCTTCCAGGGAAGCCTTGCGGAGGCTCAGGGGAGCACTTAGAGGGAATTTCCTACGGCTTGCCCGGCATGGCTCTCGGTGCCTGATCTCGTTGCCTGATCTAGGACAGTGAGGCCCAGCTCGTGGTCTGGCTGCAGTTGGCTTCCTGGGAGCCGACTGTTGGAGTGTTTGAACTCCAGTGACTGTCAGGCAGGTGGCACTCGAGGCCACTGTGTGACCTGCCCCTATGGCCATGGTAGAGTCTGTACAGGCAGCCCCCACACTCTGGCCCAGGGTAGGGTGGACCCCAGGGCTGGGAACTGGAGATGAGCTGCAGTCAGAGAACTGTCGGACCCCTGGTCCCAGCAGGCTGAAGCGATTGCCAGTCCCCTGGGCAGACACCCAGGGCTGAGGCCTTGGGCAGTTCTGCTAAGGGCTGGACCTCAGCCCCATGATTCATCTTGCTCTAGCCTCCCAGCCTCCCTGGAATTCCTTCCTCCTGGTCTTGGGTCACCCTCTGTTCTGGGGTGATGAGGGCATGGCAGGTGATGGGGAGCTGTGAGGACAGTTGCCAAGACCCTGTCCCAGGCTGGTTTGGGGGAAGATTTAATGCCTTAAGGTGAAGTTAGAGAGTTGGTCTGGTCCCCATGAGGGACTCTGACCAAGTGGAAGCTCTTCACGGGGCACCTTGAGCTGCCAGGGGAGTGAGGGGGCCTCAAGGAGGAGCCTGAGGCAGGATCTGGGCCCTGCATCCTTCCTGAGCTGGGCACAGACAGGGGGGGTCCCCTTGCCTCTCTCACGCCTCACTGGAGTTAAAGGAAAGCCCCCCTCTGCAGCCCTTTCTATTCAGACATTTTAAAGCTACCATCTCCTCCTCTACATTTTCTTTTTAACCACAAATTACTTAATTTGCAACTTAGAGGAAGCCTGCCAGGAAGCCCCATTGTCTGAGGTCTGCTGGGTTCCACACAGTCGTGTGTACTCAGCTTGCAGGGAGGCCCCCCTCTTAGGGCCCATTGCATCGTGTTCCAGCATGTCCACATCAATGGTGGTGACCTGTGGTCTGGACAATTCATGGACTTCCTGGTCACTTAGCAAGTAGCATCAAGTTCCTATCACTGTCCAGTGGTCAGAGGCATCTTCAAGTGCTAGGAACCAATCCAGGCACTCGGCATGTGACGTGGACTCCAGAGCTTCCTTCCTGCCCTCCTGCCTCCCCCGCCCCCCTCCTCCTCCTGCCTCCTGGGCACTGATTTCAGGTTTGGGAGATGGAGGCAGCACAAGCAGGACCCGTCTCCCTCCCTGGTGATATGCCCATATGTGTGGCTGAAGACAAGGAATCTGTTTCTCACAGTTCTGGAGATGGGAAGTCCAGGTTCAAGGGACTGATGCCTGACTAGGGCCTTCTAGTGAGAGGCAGAGAGAGAGAGCCAGAGAGAGAGAGAGAGAAAGAGTGAGCAAGAGAGAGACGGAGGGTGGGTGCTGAACAGGCTTTTAGAACAAACCCACTCCCATGATCACATTAATCCATGCCCATGGGCAGAGCCCTCACTTGACACTGTTGCACTGAGGATCAAGTTCCCAGCAGATAACCAAACTTGGGGGAACACACACACACGAATCATAGCAATCACACTTTTTTCTTTGTTATGCCTTTTTTGAAAGATTTGGAATCTTTTTCTGGCTCAGGAGGTCACATCTGGGTTGGACAGGCAGCAGAAACATTTCTAGTTCAGGGGGAAACCCAGCAGGAGGGCACTTACTTGACTTTACGTTTCTTTACATTTGGGTACTCAGTTCCCTTCCACCCCACATCAGCCTCCCACATTCAAATGTGTCTTATACTTCACAACCTGAGGTTAATAATAACAGCCCAAAGGAGGCTTCCTCACTAGAAGGTCCCTCTCCATACCTCCACGGGCCTCCTGCCCCTCCCTGGTCTCCTTAGCAGGCTCCTGCTCCCTGAGGATAGGCCCCACCTGTCTTGTCCACTGTTAGACCCCAGAACTGATAAGGCACCTGGCACCAAACAAGAGAGAAAAATGAGGGCACCATAAATGTGGGAATGAACAAGGTCCTCACTAACTATTGGTTAAACCAGCATGGATAGTGGCCACACAGGCAGGAAAACCAGAAGCCAAGATGGATTTTAGGAGGGCATCCATTTCACCCAAATAATTTGTAACCATGTTTCTTTTCATGTGTCCTAAGCATTCCTGGAAAGGCCACCCTGTTGGTCCCTTCACCCCTTGCACAGAAGGTTGGCCCCTCCTTTTCTCTCCGCTCCATCTGGAACTCCAGGAGCCAGTCTCATCTCTTTTTTCCTGTTTCAGGTTTGAGAATGGTGGGGAATTCACCTCAGAGCTGGAGAACGGCGACGACCCAGCGGCTTATGTCACCAACCTGTCCTATTATCACCTGGTCCCCTTCGAGACGGACATTTTGGACTGAGCCCCTCCATTGGGACTCCCCCACCTCAGCCCTTGACTGCATGTCCTGACGCTGTCCAAAGCTGCCACTCAGTCCTGGATTTCCCAGGGTCCCAGACCCCATCCCTGGTGAGGCCTGGGGTCAGACAATTGGAGCTGCAGGGCTTCTTGGTGGCTGTGGGCTGATTGCAGGTCTCCAACAACCATGTCCCTGCGTCTCCGCAGCCTGCAGTTCTGCGGGGTCTTCTCTTCTCTCTCCACTTGACACACCAGGATGCCTCTTCACTCCTGGGACTCGCTGCCTACGCTCAGTGCCTGCAGGGTGTGCTCTCTGCCAGGCCAGGGGTGCCAGGCTGTGTCTGGCCTCCCTCTCACTGTTACTCCTTCTCTGCGAGGGACATTCCTTTATACCAATGGCCTCAGACTGCCTGGCTACCTTGACTCCCCGCCATTCCTTCATACGTGAAAGGCAGGAGGCATTTCAAGGGGAGATTTTGACAAATTGCCAAGTTCTGGATGACTTAAGCAGGGGATGTTTAGTAATCCCGACTTCCCTGGAACCAGGATGTGTGGCTTTTGTTTTTGTGTTTCATCTCTCTGGAAACTAAGTTCGGGGTCAGCCTGGAGGAGTGTTTACAGAAGGTCAAGCATACATGGGGAGTATTGGCCTCAGAGCAGTGGAATCATTGATGACCAGGTGCGTGCATGTCTGAACTTGGCCTGAGAGTTAATGATGCCCCTCAGGAGCAAAGGAAGCCCTTTCCTGGACCGCCAGCTTCTCTCAGTCAGCCCTTCCACTTGGGTGTGACGCTGTTACTACCGCCTGCAGGCGGCGGAGGTTCTTCTCTCCTGCCCTCGGTGCCATCGTTGTCATAATGAACCTGAAAGGAAGGAATTGGAAGGAAAGCTCAGGGCCCCGTACCTACAGGGGTGGTTCTGAGATTTATCTCCCGGTGTCTACTAACGACCAGCATTTGCTAATGTAAATAATAGTAAATTATTGAGAATTCTAATTCTTTTACACAGTCTGTTTTTAATCTATTTTAATTAAATAAAATCTATTACTCTACTTTGATATGTTTGTGTAGAAAGGTGTGGTTCATTTGTCCCCTTTACGGGAACAGGACGGAAACCAAACACGGACCCCTTGTGCCTGGCTCTGAGCTCTCTCCCTGTCACATTGTCATTTAGGAAATGTGGTATGTTCTTCCCGTGGGGAATGATCTGTCCAAACTGAAAAATGAACAAACAAGCTTGGTAGTTTGGGGCGGGGGGGGGGGTTGTGATTTTTTTTTTCCTTTTTCCTTTTATTTTTTCCACTTAGGATTTTTCTCCTTCTCCTTTTTCCTCTGTGGCAGCCACAGGAAACCTCTCTGGTGACCCAGCTGTAATACATCTGATATTTCCATGGATTTTTACATTTCCCTTCTGCTTTCCGGCCTTGTTCAGTTTCATGCAACCTGATCTTCAAATATGCCATTAGGTGGCTGACTGAGGTTGACCAGTTGCCTGTTTCTTTTCTCTCTTTAACAGAGTTCTCAGTTCCATACACGGATAGAACTTTTTGCCTACCACTTAAAGTTAGAATCGATCAACACGTTCAGTTAATTCCAATGCAACTTTCAAAGTGTGATCCATGGATTAGGCTAATCACCCATGTTCCACAGGGTGCTTTTCTCCAGCCACTTACCTACTGAGATGGTGACTTCCTCAGCTCACCCACCTGCACTGACTGTATTTCTGTATTTGTATGTTAAGAGCTGAGTTTGGTTCCCCAAGATCTTCCTCTCAGCTTTATTGAAAAAGTATCACTGTTTACAATCAGTGCACGATGAAGCCTCTAAACAGGGCTCAGATGTTTGGAAATTTATTGGCCTGTCAAAGCTCTGCCAGAGCATCCTATAGCGTCCATTTATTTTTTTCTTGGAAAACTTTGGCTTGGAATAAAGCATATTCTTTAGGTTCCCATCTTGGAAAGAGCCAGAGTGGAGATAAATATGTTAGTGCAATGAAACATGGTTAGTAGCACTCAGCATCACTGTGTGAGGACCATCTGCAGCAAATGGAGAGCCCATGCACTGCATGAGGGGAGCAGCTACTGCTCCTCAGTTTAGCTGATCCGAAGTGTGGACCCAGTGTGGCCAGAACTCCACGTTTTTCAATAGAAACTAAAGTCAGAACTTTTATGTGCAAAATCCAACTTTGGTGTGTTAGAAAGAAAAATAACAATAAAATAATGACAAGAAACTTAGCCAAGTAAAAGAATCATCAATTTGCAGCGTCTACCCTAAACTATCAGTTCAGAGATTAATACCAGAGGAGCTCAGGTTGGCATGTGACTTGTGCACTCTTGCCCATATCTTCTTCCAGAGACATGCTCCTCTCCTTTGTTGGTTCTGTCACCACATCTTCATGCTACTCTGGCAACCAAAGGAGGCTTGGCCACAGGGTCCAGGACACTCCCTTTATTACTGACAATTGTGTGACAGCTACTATCCTGAGCCATGCTTACTACATTAGACAGCCTCCTGCAAAGTAATGTGCAATTAAATTCTTTTTGGCAAATCAAATTATTTAAGTCACCTCATTTTCCTGTTTGAAAAGAATGTTTGGCAAATGCTATTTATAGGCTGAGGAATGGTCTCCTCTTTGTTTTGCAAATACAGGCTGGTTTTCACACAGGCTTGCTTAGAGTGAAAAATGCACACTGTGAACATGAAGTAGGCCCACCCTCTGATGATTTCTGCAGAATGGACACACTGTAATACATGCCTTCATCGTGGGATACCAGATAAGCACGAGTCACCTGGTAATTGAGCAGACTGTGGGCTCATTAATAAACATACAGTTCTCATGGATATGACACTTATTAATAGAAATATATGCAGGAGTGTTGGCAGCCAAATCATCCTGAGTGATGTGTCCTAACCAGCACCATCTCCTCCTGGGGATAGAACACATTCTTGGCTTTCATTTAAGAGGCATTTTGTCAAAGAACAAGTGTTTTTTTTTTTTATTGCAAATGCAATTTCTGACCCACATTCCATGGTACTAATGTACTCTTGCAGACCAGGATTCTATTCTAGGTTCATTCTGTTTTAACATGTAGATTTTATTATTATTTGATCATGGCCAGGTCAACAGATCAGGAAGTGACTGCCATTGAAAAATGGTTTGTTGTTGTGCTTGCAGAATCCAGGAGGAGAGGGCATGCCATGCCACAGGAAATCATGCAGGCACAGACCAGAGTAGGTTGGAGGGCAGAGGGAAAATATAGCAAGAACCTTTACGGTGGTTTCTGTGGGAAGTAACGGGGTGAGGCAGGCTGATTTAGGATTGGTAAGTTTGAACAGTGGTCTCTGGGGCCTAAGCCCTGGACTGATTAGGTTTTGATCAGGTAAAGTCCTGGAGCTCAGTAAAGAAGGTCACTGGGGGTGTGGGCTCTGTATTGGTTGGTTTACAGGTGAAAGTGTTGCTAGCAGGTAATTATTATCTCTTAAGAATTAGATAACTCTTGAAGGGGCAGACCAGTTTCAGCATGAGCCCAAGATGTCAAAGCATCAGATACAGAAATTAGAAATCATTGTTATTATTACACATATTTACCCTATAAACCCTGGGGCTATGGGAGGGATCTGATTTTATCCCCTGCTGGGAGCACAGAGAAAAATCCCAAATGTGGCATATCTGTGTACTCCAAGCAATAAAATTTTCCAACAGGAAACAAGATTCCTTATGGATATACAAACTCTTTTTCTTATTTAAATGAGTGATATATTCCCATGGTCCAAATAAATAGAATGATGTAAAATATTTTCAGCAGAAAGTAACACTCCCATTTCTGTCCCATCCTAGTTTCCACCAATACCAACACTGATGAGGTTCTAATATGTTTATATGCAAACACAAAATAAACCTGATCATATGCTTTTCAAACAATAGCTAGATGAATTTCTCTGGAGTCTACATAAAATTCAGTATTTGTAGTAAATAATAATATGTCTTGAAATTCTCTCTCTATATATATACTTCAGAAATAGATAATCTGTTCAGATTTGATACATTTTCCTTCTAATAAAAATGTGAATGGCTTAAGGGCTTGGCTGATGTGGAACATAGCATATCTGAGATATGCTTAATTTTGCTAGGCTTCTAGGTAAAGCTAGATTTTTTTTGTTATTTGCTCCCATCTGTTGGGGGTGGAGGTGAGAATTGGGGAGTGGAATGTAGTAGAGGCTGGGAGTTTGCTACAGGGTAGGGCCTAAAGCAACTTATAGTAAACTTGAGAGCAAATCCCTCTCCAGTGAGCACACTCTCCTTAAATGATCTTGAGGCAGATGTCCAAATGCCATAATGGCTGCCCATGTGTTTATTTACAATAGGAACAACTCACCCAGAAATCAGAATATGTAGAAATTATGGCTGGCCAGTACCTTCTCTTTCCCTACAAGTGGGAAGTCAAATCATGATCTGAAGCTGGCTCCATCAATACAGAAATTGGAATAGAGGGAAATAATTAGATTAACACCACTGGAAATATCACTGGGACCAAGGTTTTAGAGTTTTCATGGAAGGCATTTTCACATCTCATTAATTGAATAAATTAGCAGTATAAAAAGAGACTCTACTTTTCTCATTTTTCATGTGCCTGACAAAGACAGGCAATGAATTTATTGGAAATCCTGAGGTGAACAGAGAGACAATAGGGGTGACTTCACTAATGGAAATCTAAACCTTAATATCTCCTGAGTCAGGGTAGCCTTGCCGATAGACAGCTGTGACTGAAATGTCCAGATGAGGGTGGGGAGGGAGGATGCTCTTCTTGGTCCTGAAGCATCCTTGATCTCCGGGGGAATGCTTCTCCAGGAGGAGCATATTGGTAGGGGATAAGCACTTTTGTTTTCCTGCTTTACCCACATCATCTGGGAGGGAGCCATTAGGGCCACCTGCAGGGTCAGACACTCAAAAGTGGTTGGCTTGGTCAAGATCTCTTCTCCACTGGCTGATGCTTGACGACACTGAACAGACTTACTTCTGCAAAGCTGCTGTGGTAGTTTGTGCTTTCCCAGACACATTCTTTCCTAGATACTTCATACATTCATATAGGTCTTACACTAACGCATTGGGGTTCATTCTTCCAATATGAAGAAAATTTGCATATCTCTTCTCCAACCCAGTGTTAATTTTAGAGTATAACCTACAAATAGTCATCTTTTATTAGGATTTTATTTGCACATGGTACAAAATTTAAGAGTAAAAAGAGTTGCTCATTGAAAACCTTGTTCCTGCTCATCCCTGTCCCTCGACACTCAATTCCCATGTCTAGGGACAGTTATTATTACCAGTTTCCTGGGTAACACTTAAGAAGCATACAATCTTTTTAAAAGGTAGCATACCCTTTCATACACCTGGATTTCTCACTTAATGGTTGGGTTGGGGATTATTTGTAGAGCACGTTCATTCTTTTTACTTATGTACCTTTTTTTTAAGCTAAGCTACATTTTCCCTTTTCTTTTATTTCTCCATAGATCCTCTCTGTTTCTTTTTCTACTTTAATTTAATTTTGAAAATAGGTAAACCACTCATATATTTCAAACTATTAGCCCATTGACTCACTATTCAATTATGAAATACTGTTGAGTTCTCACAGAATACCAGTTGATGATCCATGCACTAGGGATGTAGCAATGAGCAATGACTTATTTCTAGCAAAGGGGGCATAGTAATAATAATAATGATAATGATAATAACAAGGAAATTATCTAGAAGGTAAACGAGCAGCAAAGAAGAGTTTGAGGATGGAGACTGTAATTTTAGATAAGGTGATGAGGCCATTTTTGCAGCAAAGAAGAATTTGAGGGTGGAGACTGTAATTTTAGATAAAGTGATGAGGCCATTTTTGTCTGAGAAGGTGATGTTTGAATAAGATCTGGAAGGGAGTGAGGGAGCACTCACTCCCTTGGCTATCTGGTGGTAGCCTTGAGGACTTCGAAGCCATTGCAAGGCTTTGGCTTTACTCTGAGTGAGAGGGCAACCACTGGAGGGTATGGGCAGAGGACTGAGGTATAGGACATGGGTTAGGATCATTTTGGCTGCTGAGTGGAGAACAGATTGGAGGGGCAAGAGTGGAAGCAGGGAAACTAGTGTCTTAATTAGTGTGGGGCTACTATCACAGAATGACTTAAACTGAACATGTTATAAACCACAGAAGCTTTTCTCTGAGTTCTAGAGGCTAGGAAACCCAAGATCAGGGCATTGATAGATTTGATGTCTGGTGAGGGTCCCTTTTCTGAAAAGAGCACCTTTTATGTGCCTCCACAAGGCAGAAGGCACACATATGCTCCCTCTGACCTGTTTCATAAGGGAGCTAATCCTATTCATGGGGGCTCCACCCCTGTGACCTAATCACCTCCCTCTTCATTACACTGGGGTTAGGTTTCAACGTGTAAATTTGAGGGGAAAACACCAACATTTAGCCCACACAGCTGGTTAGGAGACTGTTGCAGTAATGCAGGCAGGAGAAGAAAGTAGACCATGGTGGAACCATTGTGATTGGATTGCCCTGGGCAAGAGAGGAGTGGACTCAGGGTTGGCAACAAGATGGAGGGTATGAGCCCAAGATCATTCCGTTTACCTCAACTGCAATGGCAGAGAAGTTTTGAAAAGGAAGATCAGAAATTCTGTTTTAGGTATGTTAAATTTGAGGTGACTAGTAATTACTATTGGAGTTCGGAGTTCAGACAGGAAAATAAATATGGAGGTGGAGGTTTTGGGAGGTGTCATAAGAAATAGAAAATATGTAGAGCCATGAGACTGGACTTGATCACCATGACAGAGGGTTGAGGTAGAAAAGAGTTGAGGACTGAGCCCTGGGACTCTCCAGCATTAACAGATACTCCCACATAGGTGAGTGAGGGGCTTGTAAACTTGTGTTACACAGCAGGAGCTGACTGGTGCACAAAGAACTTCTACAAAGAACCACTATGAATCCACAAGGAACTTTATTGATTGCTTTTGCTGATTCTCACTATGTAGATTGAGATGGGCCAGGGAATAAGAGCAAAGCCAAGGGAAAATAGCATCCTGGAAGCCAACAAAGAAGGAGTTTGAAAGAGCAGAGAAATTACTAAGTCAGTTGCTGTTGATAATCGTGTATAGCGCAGATTGAGAAAAGAACCCTGGGTCTGAGCACAGCCAAAGTCACTGTCAACCTCAACAAGATCGGTTCTAGTGGAATGATGAGGACGAAGACATGATTGAAATAGAAAGCATACAATAAAAATTCTCCCCATTCCTATAAACCATCTTCCATTTCTGAGAACCCTCTACCTCCGCTAAGTAATCCATTTTATTAATTTCTCATCCATAGATTATGAATTTTTATGCAGATATTTCTACATGAAAATATGCATTCTTATTCTTCACTTTTTAACATACAAGCATACTATACTCATTTCTCTATACCCTGAAGTTATTCCTTCCAATAGCCTGAGGATATTAAAAGCTTCTTCACTCTTCGTTTTCTGTACAATGCTTCATTGTCATTATCTTCTGAGTGGTCCCCTATTGATGGACATGTGTGCAACACTCCAGTGTTTTGTAATTATTATTTGATTGTTCAAACAATACTTCAGTGAACAGCCTTTTCACAGCACATGTGCAAGTATAGCTATAGGACAATTTCCCCAACAGTGGGCTTCTGTGACAAAGGGTAGATGAACTTATAATTTGGTAGATTTTGCCAAATTTCATCCATAAGTGTCATTCTAGTTTGCATTTGAATGTATGCAATGCATGTGATTATTGTTAGGCCATCACTGATGGAAAATGGGATCATTTCAAATACTTTTCTATAGCAAAGTATTAAGCAAAACACCTGGGTATACAAAATTTCTCATGAACAAGGATGCATTTGTAGAATGAAGTCTCTTATTGACTTTTAGAGATTCTCCGTATGAGAAAGATAAATAGGAGTTCTTTGTATATGAAGAAAAACGATACCTTGTATCAGTCAGTTTTTGCTGCGTAACAAGCTCCAAACATGATAGTTGAATGGCTGCTTATTTAGCTCTCAGCTTTGTGAGCCCATAATGTGGATTTAGCTTAATGGTCATTCTGTTATTTGGGGTCAGGGTTGAATGGTCTTGGTGGGGTCCACAGAGGGATAGCTAGCATAGGAGAGCTCCACTAGAATAACTCATTCTTTCCACTCCATGTAACCTCTCATTCTCCATCTGGGTCAGCTAGTTTCCCCCCCCCCCGCCCCCGCCACATGGGAACTCATGGTTCTAAGAGCAGTGAGAAGGAAAACTCCAATGTACAAGTGCTTTCCAAGTTTCTATTTTCAACTCACTTGTTACCATTTCATCGGTTTAAGCAAGTCACATGGCCAAGTTCAGGGTCAGTATAGTGAGACACTACCCAAGGGCATGAATTCGGGCAGGCATGGACAAAGTGGAGTCATTGTTGTAATCAGTCAATCCATAATGGTCCATAAAGGTCCACTCTTAACCCACTGTTTCACATATTTTGGGTTATTACTCTCACCCCCTTTATTGATAAAGGCAGGAATGGTGCTAGGATTGGCCATAATCTTCAAAGCAGCTGATCTTTGCTGATTTCAGCTGCTAATGTGTCATGGTGGAAACAGAGAACAGAGAATGAGGGCTTTCAGAAATGCATTGGAACAATTGGATGATTGGATTGAAAATTCCCCAGTGACTTGAAATTTTAACTCATCAAAAACGGTCTTCTATAACTTTTCCCCCATTCAACTTATTCTTTTTATTTCTTGAGTAGAGTTGACTTGACGGAGTCAGCCCTGGAACCTGTTGTTTTGGGGAGAAGGGTCTATAATAAAGCCCATGAAATTAGTCTTCTGAGAGTTTAGGTAGATAATGACAATGACCTCATAACTCCTGAGGCACTACTATTGCTGTGATGTGACAATTGTCCTTCACATCCAATCTGGAAACCAAGGAAGGCCTTGACAAGGAGCAGGAAGAGGGGAAGAAAGAGAAGGGACTTTTATTTAGCACCTACTGAATATTCCAAGCAAGTGCAAGATACTGAAGGTACAGAGATGTAGGAGATGCTGTTTCAGTCCTGAGCAGACATGAGTCACCATGAAAAACCCCACTCAAACATAGTATGGAGGAAGGAGAGGAAAGAGCAGAGGAGACAGGGAAAAGGGAAAAAGAGAAGAAATAAAATTAATCAAAGTAAAATAAGGATAATGAGAAGTGAGAAGGTGTGCGAGGGACAGCTACCTGGCAGGACGTTTGAAGGTTTTCTTTAACCATTGTAGAAAAAAGTCCCTGACTGTTTCAGTCTCTGTTCAGCCCCAAGCCTCTGGGAGCTCCAGCCGTCCTGGTGGTAGGGGCAATATTCTCCAGGCTGCGTGACTTCACCTTGCACCTAGTCTGCACTCCTAGCTCAGACCAGGTGTCATGGGATGCACAAGCAGCTCTTTCCATAGACCTGAACTCCTCTGGTGTGTGATGGGCACCCACACAAGAACTGAGCACTTTGACTGTTCCAGAACCCCTCCAGGGTCCCTTGGGTTGGATTAAGTGAAATCAGAGACCTAGCGAGTCTCGCTTGCCCGTCTCCTTGCTGTCCCTGGAAAGAGTCCTCACCTGTGGGAGGCGCCAGACAACCACGGAGCCAGCATATCCTGCGCCCCAACAGGTTAATACCTCTCCCAAGTGCCAGAGCTTCCCCCAGGGAGTCTTCATTTTTTTTTCCCCCTGGGAATCCGGTTCAACTTGCTCTTTAATAGTCCCTGGGGGAGATTTGCACCTTTCCCTTGCCAGAAAGAGTTTCTCTCCGACTCACCAGATGGATAATCAGATGGAAAAATGAGAAAGTGTCTGTGGCATGTTATCAGGTCTCACTTAGCTGCTTAAAGGAACAGCATCAGGGATGCCCCATCCTAGGATATGGAAGCCCTTGAGGTTCAAAAAGTCCCAGCTTGGCCAGAGGTTGGCAGTCCTATGAAAGGAGCTTCTCCCCAGCCCTTGGCAGGTTGGCTGTGACCTGGATGCCAGGAGTCACAAGGACCCAGGGACTGGCTCACTTTTCCCTAACTCCTGTCATATGGGCTCAATGTGGAGGTAGACTTCAGCTGGGGTTTGCTGGAGGGTCCAGATGCCTCATGGGTGGGGCCTTTCCTGAATATACCTTCTCCTGCGTGGAGCCCAGGCACCTGCCTTTCACCTGCCAGGTACCCTGCCCCCATCCCCCCTGCTGAATCTCTTGGCCCTGTGGGACCCCAGAGCCTGCTCAGCTAAGCCTCTGTCATCCACCAACTCAGCACATGGCATGGCTGCCAGGGGGCTCCTGACCTGCAGTGGATTTCGTACTTTATGTGTTTTGTTTACAAAACTGCACCTCCCCGACAGGTGTCTGTCTGCCGCTCTGACACCCACAGCGCACAGCCCACGTAATCCACTCTGTGTGGCCAACTCTCTCACAGTGAAGTAGACGCTGGTTCTGGAGATGAATCGACTGGAGCATCACTTAGAAGTTCTGTTTCACAGATCTTTAACGAACATCTAACAGGCTTGATTACTTCATCATACTCTTAATAATCAATTGGAAACACTGACATTGAGCAGGGCCTGGGTGACATTGGTCTAGCGGGGTTAGAGGGATGACTGCAATTATTTCTTGAGTCTGACTTTTCCCCTTCTCATACCTGAAGTTGCCAAGCCCACCCTTGGAAGTGATGACGTACTTTTACATTCATTCCTGATTATCTTAACCAACATAGGTTCAAGTGCCATTTAATTGTTACCACTAATGATTATTATTATACTTTAGTAGTGAAATCGTTATTGCTATCATTTCTCTCTTATAATAATAAACAAATATCACAGTTGCTGTTGTGAATCTCCAAGGAGCAGTAGAGCACAGAGGTTGAAGAGTCTTTGGAATCAGACTGACCTGGGTTCAAATCCTGACTACACCCAGTAAAAAACTCTCATCCCCTTTACTGATGAGCCAATCATATGATTTCTCTGAGTCATTCACATGACCTCTCTGAACCAGTCACATGATCTGAGTTTACTCTACTGAAAGGTCAGATAATCATAACCACTAATCAGTGTTGTTGTGAGACTTGGAATAAAACAAAGGATGGAAACCGTGATGTCTAAAAAGTGTGGTTGCTCAATGATAGATTCTGTTCCTAGGTTTCTATTTTCAGCAATTTGTGTCACAGTTTGGTCTGGAACAACTTATTTTGGTTTTCTTAAAAATGAAGCATTTCATATTTTTTTGTTATTTGTTCTTTTTAGATGCACATGACAGTACAGTGTATTTTGGCATATTGCACATACAGGGAGTATAACTTATTCTAATTAGGATCCTATTCTTGTGGTTTTACATGATGTGGAGTTATATTAGTCGTGTATTCATGTACAAGAACAGGAAAGTTATGTCTGATGAATTCTACTGTCTTTCCTCTACCTCTCCCTTGGCCCTTTCCTTCATTCCCCTTTGTCTCTATTCTTTCCCTCTCCACCCTCCCTTGTTGTAG
Source organism: Marmota marmota marmota (assembly GCF_001458135.2). NCBI lineage: Eukaryota > Metazoa > Chordata > Mammalia > Rodentia > Sciuridae > Marmota > Marmota marmota. The sequence continues at coordinate 662,484 of NW_025999913.1, read as the reverse complement.
GGTTAGCATCCATATATCAGAGACAACATTTGGCCTTTGTTTTTTGGGGGGACTGACTTATTTTAGTTAGCATATTATTTTCCAGTTCCATCCATTTACTGGTAAATGCCATAATTTCATTCTTCTTTGTGGTTGAGCAATATTCCATTGTCAAAGAGCTCAAAAAACTTAACACCAAGAAAACCCAAATGACCCAATCAATAAATTGGCAAAGGACCTGAAGAATCACTTCACAGAAGAATAAGTACCAATGGTCAAAAAATATATGAAAAAATATTCAACATCACTAGCAATTAGAGAAATTCAAATTAAAACTATAGTGAGATTTCATCTCACTGCAGTCAGAATGGCAATTATCAAGAATATAAGTAACAATAAATGTTGGTGAAAATGTGAGGAAAAAGGTACATTCATACATTTCTGGTGGGACTGTAAATTTGGTGCAGTCAATATGGAAAACTGTATGGAGATTCCTTAGAAAACTTGGAAAGAACCACCATTTGACCCAGCTATCCCACTCCTTGGTTTATACCTAAAGGACTTAAAATCATCAGACTACAGGGACACAGCCACATCAATGTTTATAGCAGAACCATTCACAATAGCCAAGCTATGGAGCCAACCCAGATACCCTTCAACAGATGAATGGATACAGAAAAAGTGGTTCATACTTAAAAACATAAACTTATATTTCTAAATGAGCACGAGGAGGGTGAGAACAACTCACAGTGTGCATATCTTCAGAGGGAAGCTGAGTAGTCCCAAGGGCCAATTCATTTCTGAGATCGGAACAAACCCTATCTTCCCCTGGGCACCCCGATGTTGGTGACCATGAGCTGGGTGGAGGGTTGGTGAGACTGAGTGAGGCTATTCTTCCATTTGCATGGATAATTCAGATGAGAACAGCCAGCAGGTATCAGAGGGATATGCTCAAGGAATAGGACAGAGAGAATAGGTGAAGACAGTGGGTGAAGGATAGATGGTTTGGGTTTAACCAATTTTTGTTCATTTCTGTTCAAACTGCTGGAATAAAGCTCTTTGGCCTGTGGGAACTTGCAGCCAAACTGGCTTATGTTGGTGGCACCATCCCTCTATCCACCCCCTGGGTTTTCTCAGGACTCCAGTCCTGAGCAGTGGTCTGGTCCCCATGTCCTCCCACACCTTTGTCCTTGCACACAGAACCACTCTCCTATCAAGGCCTCCCAGCTTCTTATGCTCAGCAACTTAAGTGCAGCAATCACACTGTTTTTATTTCTTAATTTTCTTTAACATAAGGTGCTCAAACCTACTTTTAGTGTAAAGAACCATCTCTTAAATATCTCTTATGTTCTAGCTGGAGTGACATGTCATGCAGTGTCTAATGGCTGTGGAGATATGTGTCCATATAGGAGCATGTGACACAGAGGAAGCCCATGCGATTGGGGGCCTGACTGGGCTCCCCTGAGTGAGTGTTAAACTGAAATATGGAGAGAGGATAAGGTCGGGGGCAGGTGGTAGGGAAGAGCAGCCCTCGAGCAAGAATAGCATCAGAAAAGTCAAGAAGCAGCTTGACCCTAAAGATGGGCACACATTAGTTTACTACCACCTTCCTAAACTGGCTCAAGAAGAATGAGTTCAAGGAAACAAACAGCCTGGATTTCCTTGTCCAGTGTGGGCGCACAGTAGGCCTTCTCTTTCCAGGAACTATAAACACACACCTTCTTATCACCAAAGCCTTAGCACATTTTTGCTCCCTTCACAAGGTTTGTGAATTTTGTTCTGGAATTTAGTTGATTCTGCAGCCAGAAGCCCCTCACAGCAGGAAGAATCGTGAGCTCCAGCACTGGCCTGAGAAATGACAAGCAGGTGGAATCGTGCTGTTAGCACACAGTAGGAGCAGGCAGCTATTACCTCAGGGAGCTCCTGGTGAACCTACGAGGTTGGATGAGCATGTTCTATCCTCTGTCACCTCTCCTATCCTTGTCAAAGAATTATTGGTGCCCTCCTTCACACAGCAGGAAAAAGCCAAACAACTGCAGGATTTCTAAACTGTAGGTCCCAACTGAGCCTTAATTACTCACATGGGCTGGATTAATTATTCAAGCAGATGGATTACCATGTGGAGCTGGTGGGTTTACCCCGTGAAACAAGAGCCCATGTGAACAGTCTGTGGCACATAAGGCAGGACCTGTTGTCTTCTCAGTGACCTACTGTGTGCCTGGGCAGAGGGGTGCGCGCAGTCCTGGCTTGCATTTGACCTCCAGGGCTGCACTCTTTGCAGGTGTCAAGAGTGATTTTGATAAGACTTTCTGGACCAGGAGGAGGAACATTGCCAGGCCCTGTCCCCAGGATATGGCTTCTGGGGCCAGACTGTGTTGACCTCAAAGTGAGGATCACTCTGCCAAGATCTCCTCTGTGTTTGCATCTTGATCATTGTGGTGAAATGTGCTTGTTAGTAGTCACGAAGAATAACTGGCACAAATTCTCATCTCAGAGTGGAGTGCATGAAACTGAAAACTGGCAGAGGCAGGGAGAGGGAGCCCAGTCTCAAGACAAATGTGAACTCAGCAGAGTCAACCCCCCAGGACTGCCAGAGCAGCTTCTCTGTCACTCTGTGCCCTTCCCTTGCTCAATGCTGCCTTCTCACATCTTAGGAGAGCCCTCGTTCACTCCCAGGATCCCACTTTCCTTGCACCCCTTTCAAGGAAGGCTGCTTGTTTTCCACAGCAGACCATTAACCTTGTGTAAATGCCAGTCTTTCTGAGGCTTGCTCTCCTCCACAGAGCATCCTGGTGGTCCACCAGGGCCCTCAGTATCCCCATCACCCCCATGACCCTCTTCATTCACAGGCATGCTGATGGCGTCATCTTAGCTCCTTGTCCTGTTGCCCTCTAATGATGTTGTCTTCTGCCCTCAGACACCCACTCGACACCCACTCCTAAGCCACAACTTGGACTCCCATAGGAAACTCAGCAATCTCCAAAATAATTCAACCAAATATGCCACTACCGAATAGCAACCTCCTGTTCTTTCTAGCTGACTTTCTAACTGATTTTAACTGCAATAAAAAATGTGATGCATATATATGTATATATATGCATATATGTGTATATATATACACACATAGATATATATGCACATATACATATTATATATCCACATAAATGTAAATAATGTTAAATATGAAATATGCATAAAATGTATATATACCTATAAAATATATAAAATATATAAATGGGGGCTGGGGTTGTGGCTCAGTGGTAGAGCACTTGCCTTGCATATGTGAGGCACTGGGTTGGATCCTCAGCACCACATAAACACAAATAAACAAAAATAAAGGTATTGTGTCCATCTACAACTAAAAAAAAATTAAAATATATATATATATATTTACAAAAATATAAAATGTATAGATACATATATAAATATGTATATATTATACATGCATATTAAAACATATTTTTCTTTTATTTTATTGGCTGTTTTTAGTTATACATAACAGTAGAATCAATTTTGAAATAATTATACAAGCACGCAATATGTCATATTCTGATTAGGACCCCAGTCTTGTGGATGTACATGATGGTGAGATTCACTGTGGTATATTCATGTGTGTACATAGAAAAGTTGTGTCAGATTCATTCCACTGTCTTTTCTATTCCCATTCCCCTCCCTTCCCTTCATTTCCCTTTGTCTACTCCATTAAACTTCTATTCTTCCCCCACCCTTATATGATGGTTCATCTGAGGATATTTTTGATGCAAAGGTGATATAAATTCAGTAGAACCATACCTGGAATTTGGAATTTGCATGTGCTCCCGGGCTGACCAACCTCCCTCACCACACTGAACAGCAGCAGCCAGTTGCAACTCTCAGTCTGCCCTGCGATCAGGAGGTAAAATAACTGACACTCTACAGTGACTGTCATTGTGCTAGATGCTCAGCAGGTTAAGTGCAGCAAGTGCATTTTTTACTTATATGATATTTTCAACTTAAAATGGATTTATTGGGATGGATGTAACTCCCTCCTAAGCCAACATGCATCTGTCTATTTGCATATCTATAGATATGTAGATATATAAGATTTACTGTTTTAACCATATTTAAGTGTACAATTTAGTGGCACTAAGTACATTCAAGTCATTGTGTAGCCATCACCCTCATCCACCTCCAGCACTGTATTGGTCTTCCCAAACTGAAACTCTGTGCCCATTCAACAATGACTCCCCATTTAGTCATTAGGGCTCATAGGGTCGGAGTAGGTTCTGTCTGCCTAGTTGCTCTTTGGTTCCTACAAATGGAGTTCAGCTGAGCTCAACCCCTGTCTTGCACATCAGATAGAGTATTAATCTCTAGGATTTATAAAAATCTTAACACCAAAAAACCAAATAACCCAATCAATAAGTGGGCCAAGGAACTCAACAGACACTTCTCAAAAGATGATATACAATCAATAAACAAATATATGAAAAAATGTTCAACATCTCTAGCAATTAGAGAAATGCAAATCAAAACTACTCTAATATTTCATCTCACTCCATTCAGAATGGCAGCTATTAAGAATACAAACAACAATAAGTGTTGGCGAGGATGTGGGGGAAAAGTTACACTCTTATATTGTTGGTGGGACTGCAAATTGGTGCAGCCAATATGGAAAGCAGTATGGGGATTCCTTGGAAAACTGGGAATGGAACTGCCATTTGATCCAGGCAGCTATCCTTCTCCTTCGTCTATACCCAAAGAACTTAAAAACAGTATACTACAGGGACACAGCCACATCAATGTTTATAGCAGTACAATCACAATAGCTAAACTGTGGAACCAACCTAGATGTCCTTCAGGTGATAAATGGATAAAGAAAATATGGTATATATACACATGGAATATTATTCAGCATTACAAGAGAATAAAATCATGGCACTTGTAGGTAAATGGATGGAATTGGAAAATATAATAAATGTTAAGTGAAGTTAGCCAATCCCCAAAAAACAAATGTCAAATGTTTTCTCTGGTATAAGGAGGCTGATTCATAATGGGGTTGGGTTGGGGGAATGGGAGGATTAGATAAACTCTAGATAGGGCAGAGGGGGCAAAGGGGAGGGAGCATGGGGTTAGAAATGATGGTGGAATGAGATGGACATCACTACCCGAAGTACATGTATGAAGACACAAATGGTGTGACTCTATTTTGTGTACAACCAGAGATATGAAAAATTGTGCTCTATATGTGTAGTATGAATTTGAATGCATTCTGCTGTCATATACAACAAATTAAAATTTTTAAAAAATAAATAAATAAACAAAAAGAATGCATGGAATGTCTAGTACTGAGACTTGGGAGGGAGATGAACTCAGCTCACAGCAGCCCTTGAGAGACAAAATGGCAGGCTGGGGCCCTCACTTTCTAGAAGAGTCTGGTGGAGAGCAAGGACCAAGGTTGGAGGCAGTGGGCTTGCCCTCAACGGTGGACAGCTGATCCCTCAAGACGGGCAGGACCCCTGGCTGAGCTATCAGACTCCCCTTTCACTCTGGCGCTGCACTTCCTGGATAACCTTCCTGGGTAGTCAGTCCTCCAGGTCTCAGCTTGTTAAAACCAAAAAGGAATCTGGGCCAAGGGCTTTTCAAACATTTTCTCATTTAATCCTCAAAATAACCCTATGAATTTTAAAAAAAAAATTTTTTTTTTAATATTTATTTTTTAGTTATCGGCGGACACAACATCTTTGTATGTGGTGCTGAGGATCGAACCCTGGCCGCACACATGCCAGGCGAGCGTGCTACCACTTGAGCCACATCCCCAGCCCAACCCTATGAATTGAACGACAACTTCAACATCATCATCATCTTCTTTTTCTTTTTTTTATTTAGATGAGGAAAATGAACTCAGTCGTGAATTTGCACACTCAAGGTCACCAAGTTGCAGTGTTGGAGCTGAAGCAGAGCTCTGATTCCCGGGGCCCTATTTTGATTGGTCATCTCCTGCTGGACCATGCCATGCTCCAAGGCATACAGCCGAGGAGGGCCCAACAGGGCTCAGAGTCAGCCCTGCCTCTGTAGCCTTGAGTCACTGTCTGTTTATGCTTCGAGTCCTGCTTGTCAAGTTCTGGGCCTTCTCAAAGGGAACATCTTCTCTTGCTTGGCACAAAGCGCTGTTATGGCCTAAAGGTCTCCAGTATCAGCACCCTGTCTTTACTACATTGTCACTGAAGTTTCAATCTTTTATTTACATGTCACTTTCTTCCCATAGACTATTGGTCTCTGAAGGGCAGAGATCCTGCTCTTCTGTTAGGCTTGGGTTTCTAGTCCCTAGCATCCAGAAGGAATGAGGAGTGGTTGAGGGAGGAGGCTTTAGCACCTGGTTGTAAATGCCTTACCCTGACCCTGGGGCTCATGAACACTGACTCACATCTAGGGATGTGCCCATTAGGATTCCAGTACTGGGCCAGGAACTTTGGAAAAGTGTTAGAGTTTTGTAGATTGCTTTCATGCAACCTTCATGGTCCAGAAAAGTACCACAAAGATGATCGAAAGAAGTCATTGCTACTTCCAGATACAGAGCACTGGAACAGATAGATGTCTTAGCAAACACGAACAGACCCCTATTAGAGAAGCAATCCTCTTCACTAGTCTTGGAGATGTGGTCATGTTATTTAGCATCTCCTGACCTCAGTTTCCTTGCCTCTGAGGTAGAAATAATCATGTCTACCTCATGATCGTTGTACGGATTAAGGTAGGTGGCCTATGGAAAAGTGTCAGGATAGGACCTAGTGCAAATTAAGCACTCAGTACACATGAGCCATGTGTTTAACTGTAAGTATAATTATTATTACCACTTGGAGGGAGGGAATGGCCTTTGAATCCAAGTTGATTACCCTTTAAAGATAAAAAAAAAAAAAAGGAGCAACAGAATAACCCACAGGGAGCAAATGGAGAGCATCACGGTGGCAGAGGTGAAGCTGGGAGCCTGGGGCTCAAGGAGGCCAGGAGAGGCGTGTGTGAGGAGAGATAGCTAGGAGTTAGTAGATTGGGGGCAAGAGCAATTTCAAGGGGCCAGTCCAAGAATGAAGAGGTATGGAAAGAATAAAAGATGCGTGTGTCCCCCTGACCCCACCAACTCAACTATGAGTCTCAGCTTAAACGACACTTCTCAAGCCTCCTCTGACCCCTCAACCAGGCCAGTTCCCCTTATGATGTGCTCTTATGCTGACACTGATTCTCTGGCAGCAAGTGGGTGTCCTACAATTCAATTCTGACTTTATCTACTTGATGGAAGTGCAGACCTGCCGCAGTCTGCATTCCGGCTGCAGCAAAATAACCGGGGGGTGACGAGCAACTTGTGTACATTGATACAACAGGAGTGGGAGCCGTTTAATGTAGGACCGGAGGGGTATATATACATTCCACACAGCTTATCTAATTAACATAAACTAGATACAGCAGTCAACCAATAAGGAGTCTCCACACTTAATGGCTCGCTGGCGTTACTTCACAAACCACTCCCTCTCTCAAAATGCCAGGCGCCATCTTGACTTGTTTACAGACTCTAATACAGACCCCCACAAATTAAAGGGCACAGTCTCAACAAAACTGCTCCCAGTACAGATACAAGCTGCACTTTGGGGGTCCCAGGCCACTCGCATTTATGTCTGACTTGGCTACAAATTCAGGGGTTCCTGCAACCCTTCCAGCTTGACAATTTTCTACAATGACTCACAGAGTTCAGAAAAGTACTTTAATTAGAATGACAGTTTTATCATAAAAGGTACAGTTGAGGAACATCCAGATGAAGACTACACAGGCCATGGATGGGGTGAGTGAAGACAGAGCCTGCGTGCCTTCTCCTGCTGGAGTCTGAGTGTAGGGATTCAGCTCCATCTGACTACAGCCATCTTGAGTGGTAACCATCATGACTGCTCCTGAGTAACCCTGCCCAGCTTTCCCTACAAAGTTTCCCAGCGTACAACAAATAAACAGAGCCATTAGAAAGGTATGTGGAGCTTTACCACTGGACTCTTGTGCTATTGGTGCCAGACATGTGCATGACATTTTTTTATATTAGTTTGAGATAAACCAGGTACGTTCCAACTTGAATGAAGTCGCTTTTTCCTGACTGATATGTAAACCCCCTTCCTTTGATTCAAATGCAGGAATTCACTGTTCTTATCTGAGACATGCTTCTACATGTAAATTCCAAATAAACTGTACTCTGTGTATTCCTAGATCTGTCTGCCTCTCTCTCTCTAGGTACTTGGAAGCTTGCAGCCAGTTCCCACACCATGGGAACAGGGTTTTCTGAAACACTGGGGTGTTTTGCCCTCCCAGAATGTAAATATGATCACAACTAGAAAGTTCCACTGAGCCTTGGGATCCAGAGTTTGCACTGGGATTTCACACATAGGCATGATTGATTGGATCATTTGTTAGGTAAGAGTTCAGGACCCAAGATGGCGGAGGCTGGGTAAAATAAGGAGGCTGCTGGAGGACAAGACAGGAGAGGAGGCATGTCCCTGATTATGAGAAGTTCCACTACCATGACAGCTCCCACCTCTGAGGACTGATTACCACGACAACTCCTGCCACAGGTTTGGTATTCTAAAATGACCAATGTTGGTAGATTGGATGGCATTCTAATTAGGTTTTCTAAAGTAACCAATGGGGGAAATTGGACAACATTTTAATCAGGTATCATAAGGTATTCAATGGGGGCAAATGGGGTGAGGTCTTTAATCAGGTTCATATAAGGAAGAGAACACTTCACAGATCAGCATATGAGACACTAATTTCCAGACATGGGGTCCTTGATCCTCTCTTGCGAGGCTCACTCTGTTCTACCTTATGGAGTGCCAGCTTCACCTTCAATAGGTCTGTATTTTGCCTGTGACTTGTGCGTGTCTTGTTCAATTCTTCATTGGGGACACTAAGGACCTGGATCCCAGATGGATACCCCAATGATAATACATTGGCCATAACAATGGTCTAATTCTAATTAGAATAATCATATCTACCTCATGATTGTTGTACGGATTAAGGTAGGTGGCCCATGGAAAAGTGTCAGGATAGGACCTAGTGCGAATTAAGCACTCAGTACACAACAGCCATGTGTTTAACTGTAAGTATAATTATTATTACCACGTGGAGGGAATGGCCATTGAATCCAAGTTGATTACCCTTTAAAGAAAACAAAAATGTCCCTAATTCAGACCATCCATACACCCCTCTGAAGACATAAATAAGAGAAAGGGGTTTGCAAATTTCTATCATACCTATGGATATAGGTTGTAAAACAGTAGTAATATCTTGCTGGATTCCAGAATCTCATGACATAGCTAATTTTATTGACATGATTAACCACAATGTCCAAGAACCCTCCAATGTATAGGATTTGGACAGCTAAAAGTTCCAATCCCATAATCATGGCTTAGTCTTTCTGGTGACCAGCCTCCATCTCTCGGATACCTGGGAGCCCCAGTAGTCACTTCAATAACACAACAAAGACACCATATCACTTAGGAAATTCCAAGAGATTTTGAAGCCCTGTGCCAGGAACTGGGGACAAAGACAGTATGTATTTTTATTATCTCACAGTTCTTATAGCACTTTGCACAACTGAAATTGATTGCATAATTAACATTTAATTTTTACTTCTCCAATAGACTGTAAGCTTTTTGAAGGCATGGGGTTTATTCCACTGAAACCTTAGTATGTAGCTCAATGCCTAACACATAATACTTGCTTAATATGTCTTCACAGAGCCAACAAGTAGTGAGGGAAACCAAAGCCTAAGAAACATACAGTGAGGCTAGACTGTAGGAGACCTTAACTGCTCTATGGCCTTAAATGTTTTTCAGGATACCTCTCATTTCATCTCAGGAACTGCTAGGATAACATTACTGAGGAGGTTTGTAAAGTATTCAAGGTCTGCTCTGACCTCATGGAAGCCCCTTTGCAACATGAGTCTTAGGAAGGCTGGGAAGTAAGGTTCTAGAGGAATGGATGACGCAGGGTACGGTTGCAGTCAGGGGGGTGAATTCATCTCATAGTAAAGGGGAAGGGGCCCAAAATACCAGCAAAATACAAGCTATGGTAAGATCTGTTTCTCTCTTGTATTTAAGCCTAAGAAGTGGAGAAAGGAGAGAAGAGGAGAGGAGAGGAGAGGAGAGGAGGAGAAGGAGGAAGAGAACATGATGCATGATGTTAGGGCCCATTAGATAGGGAAGTAGGTCCTGGTCCCTCCTGAACATCAGTAGACATTTAGTTGGGTGGGGAAAGTCTGAGGGGGAGAAATCTAGGTTCTCTAGGAGAAATTGATGGAGTCCTTAAAGATTCAGTTCTTAGGTTTCCATCAACCCCTGCTAATGGCCAAGCCAAAGGAAAAATTAATGTTCATTCATGAAAATAGACAGCAATGAAGTGGGAAATGGATGATGTTATGGTTCAGCGATGGACAACTGGTCTAATTCAGACCATCCATACACCCCCCTGAAGACATAAATAAGAGAAAGGGGTCTGCATTTCCATCATGCCTGTGGACATAGGTTGTAAAACAGTAGTAATATCTTGCTGGATTCCAGAATCTCATGACATAGCTAATTTTATTCTTTAACCACTCTTAGTTCTTTATCTACATACTGATGCCAATAGAATAATAACTTGGAGAATGCTCAGCTCCTGCTTATCACAATTTTTATCTGGAATGATTAGCTCTGTGAGGATGTCAATAAATGCAATTGTGACATCCAGTTTGTGTCACCATTCTTTTTTGATCTGTAAAACCAGAACCTTTGGATACCATTTTGGAGCACTTATTCTAACAACTAGGATACATGTTTTCTCAGATAACCATCCTCACCTTGGCCCAAATAAATTCTTGGTTCTTACATTCAATGTGCCTCAACTTCCCTATTGATGCTCCTTTTCAGAACAGAATGTGGGAAATAAATATTCAGAAAAAGGTCTTCATTTTTTATTTTATCTAATTATGTAGTCCTAGCTTTGCTGTAGAGAAATAATATTCTATGATCATAGGATATTAGATCTGCAATGTTAGTCAGCTTTCCATTACTTTGACACAATATCTGACACAATCAACTTAAAAGGAGGAAAGTTTTATTTTAGCCCATGGTTGCAGTTCATGATCAATTGGTCCCATGGTTTAGGAGACTGTGGTGACATAGTACAACTTGGTATTGGCACACGGTGGAGGAGGCCTCTTTATCTCAAGGCTGCCAAGAAGTGAAGACAGTAAAAAGGGCCAGTATCCCGATATCTCCTTCAAAGGCACCCCTGTCAATCATATAACTTCCAACAGCTTGGCCCCACCTCTTAGAGGTTCTACCATCTTGTGAAAGCACCATGTGCTTGGGAACCAAGTCTTTAACACACAGAACCTTGGGGGACATTACAGATCCAAACCATAAAATGGAAAAAAAAAAACCCTTACACAACCTTTCACTTGTAACCCTAGTAAAATGCCAGGGTCCCTCAGGTCCAGTCTCTGCATGAAGTAGAAGCCAAAGGAACATTAGCCCAGAGGAATAGAGAACTGTGCTGTAGGTTTTTGTTTTAATGCATACTCCTCCCCCCCAATATTGCACAGTGTATGTAGAGAAAGTTTCTCAGAATATTCTTTGAAAGTTAGTCCCCTCCAAAGTTCCACAGTGAGGCAGCCTCCTCCCTCTCTCTCTCTCTTCCCACATCCCATGATTTTTCATTGTCATGCTTCTCTTCTTATTTGCTCCCCACTTCCTTCCACCTCACTTTCTGACCCACTCCTATGAGAGGGGACCATTAGGATTTGGCTGCTGGCTGTGTCATGGAAGCTCCCTGAGCTGAGTAGAACTTCCCTGACAATGAAAACTTTCCTCCAGGAAATTATTATTCAATATTTCTGGTGGAAAACTGACCATCTAGTTATCCTCTTGGACAGCTGCTGTGTTAGTGCTGGACATAATGTAGAGATTGCTTATATACAGGCAACAGAAGGTTTTGTGGATAAGGTTCCATTATGGTTTGGATATGAAGCATCACCACCCCTGCCCCACCCCAAATCTCATATATTAGTTAAGGTAGGAATGTTCAGAGTGAAATGATTAGATTAGGAGAGTAGTAACCTGATCAGTGGTTTAATCCATTTGAAGGGTTAATCATCTGAGTTTATTACTGGGTAGTAACTATAGGCATGTAGGGCATTGCTGGAGGAAGAAAGTCACTAGGGGCATGCTCTTAGGGATTATATTTTGTCCCTGGCTTCTCACCCACTCACCCTCTGCTTCCCGGTGCTATAGGCTGAGCATCTTTCCTCTGCCATATTCTTTTACCATGTTGTTTTGCCTCAGGCCCCAAACCATGGAGTCAGCTGACCATGGACTGAACCTCTGAAACTGTGAACCCCAAATAAACTTTTCTTCCTCTAAAAGTTGTTATTGTTGGGTATTGTTATAGTCAGCTTTTTCACTGCTGTGAATAAAAGATCTGCCCAGAACAATTTTAGGAGGAAAGGTTTACTTGAGGGCTGATGGTTTCATAGAAGGTCTGAGTCCATAGAAGGCCGCCCCAATTCTCAGGGCTTGAGGTGAGGCTGAGCATCATGGCGGGAGAGTGTGGAGGAGAGAAGCAGCTCACATAATGGTGACCAGAAAGCAGAGCGAAAGAGACTCCACTTACCAGATACAAATATTTACCCCAGAGCAATGCCCCCAATTAATCACTTCCTCCATCCATACCCCACCTGCCTCCAATTATCACTCAGTTAATCTCATCAGAGAGCAATCCACTGATTAGGTTAAGGCTACAACCCAATCATTTCTCCTCCAAACCTTCTTTGTCTTACATGTGAGTTTTTGGGGGTATCACATCTAAGCCATAACAGGTATTTTGATCACAGTGACAAAAAGCTAACTAACACAAATTCCTTTCTTCCAAGGCCATCAGCAGCCTGTCTGTATCTCATGGACTCATGGAATAACTTATTTTATTCCAAAGGACAAAGACAAGCCATTTCTGCAAATCAGGGGTCTTGGTTTGAGTTCTTTGATGGTTCTTTCTTGGAATGCCCTTTCCACTAGACAAGGAGGGTCCATTGTTTGCTGAAGTTAAGAGAAGGGTCAGAGATCTCTAAATTTACCTGTCTTATTGAAGGGAACATCTATCTGTAGGATTTTAGGGTGTTGAAGAGCCTGGTTCAAAAAGTCCTCTATGAAAGAGGAAAATTCTGTGTAAGGCTCTATCCTCCTCTATTCTCATGATTCTGTGACCTTCAATAGTAGCCAACAAAATTACATTAGTTGGTGAAGCAGAAACTCCTTCTTTCCATTCAGTCATCTGGTCTGCATTATTCGTTGTCTTTTTGTCCTAGCTGAAGGTTTGCAAAACCAACATGTATGGAATTGCCCAACTTCTGCAATTTTACTTGCTTTGAGGGTAAGTCACCACTAGATGGAAGATGAGAAGAACTTGCTAGGGTACCTCATCACAAAAGCAAAGTGTAGTTAACTAAGCTTAGAATACTTTTGACCCAATTATGCCTTTTTTTTTAAACCAGCTGAAAAAAATTAACACAATAAACAAATATATTATGCTGTTGAGCAAAAATGTAATTTTCAATTTAGAGTCAGACTTTAAAAGATTTGAACATGGGCTGAGGATGTGGCTCAAGCGGTAACGCGCTTGCCTGGCATGCGCGGGGTGCGGGGTTTGATCCTCAGCACCACATAAAATAAAATAAAGATGTTGTGTCCACTGAAAACTGAAAAATAAATATTAAAAAATATTCATTTAAAAAAAAAAGATTTGAACACTAAAACATAAACAGCAAAAGTACCCTACGTTTTCACCCATAATTTAGTAATTACAGATTCACTTAATCATATTTTCTCAACATATCCTTTTACCCACCTACCGTATTTCCAGGCTTGAAGAGCTTTTTTTTTCCCCAAAAAATGGTTTAGCCTTCCTTTCCCCTGAATGAATTCCTCTCTCTTTTCTTTTCCTTTCCTTTCCTCTTTTTTCTCTCTCCCCCACTTTCTTTTCTCTTTCTCTCCCCTCCCCCATCACTTCCTTCCTTCTTTCTTTTTTTCTTTATTCTTCTCTCCCACTCACTGCCACACCTCTTTGGGGTTGTGAGATTTCCAGAAACTTCATCACACAGTGGGATTTTCATGTTCAGTTTTAACACCCACAACAGGAGACTTTTGTCTTTTTCGCATTCATTCCATATGGTGAGTATTCTTGGTAATAACTTCTCGCTGCTGTTCCCCAGTTTTAAGAAGGAGCTTCCTTTAGCTTATCAGACTAGCTGCAAGAAGGGGAAAAAATCCAAAATTCACGCTCTGAGCAGCAGTCTAAAACCCAGTGATTAGCTTTTGCCTACTGGAAATTTCTTTACATCAAGAAACTACCTCCCCTTAAAGCAACATTCTGGTTTGAAGTAATTTAAGACTCAGAAAAGTTTCAAAGATAGCTCAGAACATCTCTGTACATTCCTTCACCCAAATTCTTTCCTGTTAACATCTCCGTAACCAGAATTCAGTAATGAGAACTCTGATTGAGGAGTGAGCATTGGTAATACAATATAAAACTACATTCCATATTACGACTTCCCCAGTTTTCCAAGGAATGCCTGGGATCCAATCCAAGATCCCACCTTGCTCTCTTCTTGTCTCTGGAGTCTCCTCCAAGGTCTGGGTTCCTCAGTCTTGGCTTGTCTTTCGTGACCTTGGCTGTTTTGAAGAATACTAGTTAGCCATTTTTGTATTTTGCCCACCCAGTTTGGATTCGTCTGATGTGATACATTTGGGGAAAAAATATCACAGATGTACTATGTTCCCCTTGTGGTTCATATCAAGGGGACTTTATGTCACTATGTCTTATTATTGGTATTAATTTTGGTCACTTGGTCAAGGTGATGTTTGCTGGATTTCTCCATTTTAAAGTTTCTTTCTTTCCTTTTGTAATTAATAATATTTGGGGGGAGATACTTTGAGGTAATGCAAATAGCCCTCTTATAACATTAGCATCCAGTAATGGATCTTGGCAGCAACAATTATTGTAATGTTCAAATGGTGATTTTCCTACTTCCCTCATTCTTTCTACACTTACTGAATTGGAATCCTTCTGTAGGGAATTCTTGTCTCTTTTTTTGGTAATATTCATTCATTCAATTATGTATTTGCCTGTATGGATTCATAGATATTAACTTTATTCTGTGGGTTATAATCCAGTACTATTATTAGTTATTTCATTGCTCAAATTGTTTCAGTTTTGTTATTGGTTACTCCCTGAAGGAGCTCCAGTGTTCTTTTAAATAAATCTCATCTTATTTCAAGTACTTCCTAACTTTATTGCACTTCAAGATACTCCAGCACTTTTTATTGTATTTTTCTTGCCCTAGAACCAACCACTCCTCTGGTGTCTTTTTTTAAGAAACTGATATCTGTCACTAGGTGTGTTCATTGCTATGGAAGTGCCATTGCTTCTAGGTTCTTTTGAAAGACAAAAAAAGTAAATGCATATATACACTAACCTATGTATACACACGTTTCTATCTATATATCTGTCATCTATTAAAAACCCCATGAATTCATACTGTAAATTCAACTTAATGGGGTTCATTCTAGCCTTTCTCCTTGCCTTGTTTGTAACCCTTATTAAAACTGTTATTATTATCAGAGATCCATGTTGCCTGTCCTTCCTGTTCAGCAGTTTAGCTTGGTGTTGTATTGACTAAATATGCACCTAGTCATTTCCTTTATAACTGCCAGTTCACTGCAATTTTTCTTTTAAGATCTTGGAGTTGCAATATTACAGAATTCAAGTTTATCATGCTTTTATAAGACACATTTTAGAAAGCATAAAATGTAAAGAGAGTATCAAAGTGTTTTTCTTACAACCTCTTTAGTGCATATCTTGCCCTAAAAATGTATTTTATAACCCAATGATGAAGCAGATGAGAAAAATAAGCTATTATATTAAGTGTTTCCTTCTCTGATCTCTTCTGTTACTAAGCTATGAACTAAGCTCTAAACTGTAATATATGAGACTTCAAATCCTTCTCATGACCTCTCAAAACCAACACAGATAAACATGAGATATAAGGAAAAGCATTGTTCTTGGGATTCCAACTCAAGATGAAGATAAATTGCAACAGGAAACATCTCTTCTGACACCATAAATCTATCCTTAAAATATTTTAAGACT
The DNA here is from genome assembly GCF_001458135.2 of Marmota marmota marmota. Lineage (NCBI taxonomy): Eukaryota > Metazoa > Chordata > Mammalia > Rodentia > Sciuridae > Marmota > Marmota marmota. Next base: position 646,311 of record NW_025999913.1, on the reverse strand, counting down.
GAAAGTAAACAAAATTTGCATGTCACATAAAGGGAACAAAACTGGAAAATCATTATAGGGATGGGATTTAAATGTTAGGGATGAGATCGAAGTTTTAGAAACACTAGGAACTAGGCTCGTCCTCAAAGCCTGGAGCTAGGAAAATGTTCTTCTGTATAAGAAGTGAGTCTAGAGAAATGCTGTTCATGATTTATGATGTGACCTGAAAGCAGGTCTCTGACTGTGGAATATAATCAATTGTAACAAACTGGAAGCCATAACTTCTATTGAGTGTTGGTGTATGGCTGGAATTCTTAACATTACCTACACAGGGATAAATTCTATAATAAAAAACGATTTTAGTTCTGGAATAGTTTCAGAGGCAATGGGGAAACATTCTCTTAGGAAAACATTATCAACTCAGAGATTCCCACTAAAGTTGGGTTAACATACAAAAATTGTAAGGCAGGAAAGGAATTCAAACCAAACATTAGCATAACACTATTGACTAAGCACAATAAATGGTAGAAAAAGTATGCAAGGAACTATGAATAACAGGGGAATCTGACAATAACTTAAATAAGGAAGGAATCAACTCTATAAGCAAAAATAGGACTGCATTTAAAAAAATTAAAAAAACTTATTGAATATAAAACAATTGTCAAATAAACATTCCAAATAGAAACTCTAAAAGAAAGGAAACTATGATCATTGAAATATTAATCTTTAATAGACATATTGAACAATAGCTTAAAAGAAAGTGAAGAGAGAATTGATTAACTGGAAGGGATAACTGAAGAAATAATTCAAAATAGAACACATTTATGATAAAAGATATAAAATATGGAAATGTAGACAAAAGACATGGAAGATAGAATGGGAATCCCAATATATATCTTTTGAAATTCTATGGTGAAAATACAGGTAAATGGAAGGGGTAATGGTTAAATAGAAAATAATTGAAATTCTTGAACCAAAGATAAAACTGTTTGTATAAAAATTGTGCCAAACTGAAAGGAAAATGACATAACACAAAGTTATGAAAAGCCTAAGAAAACAAGTATCTTAAAAATTACTAAGGAAGCGGAGGGGAGGGGAGGGGGGATAGTAGAGGATAGGAAAGGCAGCAGAACACAACAGACACTAGTATGGCAATATGTAAATCAATGGCTGTGTAACTGATGTAATTCTGCAATCTGTATATGGGGTAAAAATGGGAGTTCATAACCCACTTGAATCGAAGTGTGAAATATGATATGTCAAGAAATTTGTAATGTTTTGAACAACCAACAATAAAAAAAAAATTACTAAGGAAAAATGGACAAATTCTGAAGAAAGGACAGATTCCTCATTAGCCCTGATAAAAATTAGAGAACAATAGAACAATGTCTTCAAAGTGTCAAGAGAGAATAATTGAAAACCTAGATTTCTCTAACTCGTAATAGAGAAAGTAAAATAACACATTGTCAAATGATTAAAATCCAAGGAGTCTACCTACTGATCTCTTGTTCAAAGAACTACTAGAGGATGTACTTTATTAAGAAGAGAAGTGAATCCACAAATGAGCTACTGGCAGTTTTATCCAAAAATTTACACTTAAAAATTTAATTATAACTCATTCTGGAGGGGAGTTTTTTAGAAAAAATAGTGATGATTTAATTCCACATAATAATAACACAGATGGTTGAGATGTTCTTGCCTCTTTGAAGACTAAGACAAACATATAGACTATAAAATATAAATTCATGTTAGAAAGTGGTAACTAAAAAAATGGAAAATAAATGTTTAAAATTGAAAAGCACAATATGTGGGAATAAAGAAAACTTAATTTAATAAGAGGCAGAAAGGGAGAAAAAGAGAAGAAAAGGAAAAAAGTTATGGCAAATTGAAAATGTAAGAAAAAATGATAGAATTAGTCTATATTAGTAATACAATAAACATAAATGGATTAAACTCATCTACTTCAAAATAGAAACTCTCTGATGTAATTAAAAAATTGTCAGTTGATATTTGGGAGAAACATTGTTACTAAAAGAAAGGTTATATTTTAAAATTAATATTAGAAAAAATGAATATAAAAAGAGCACTATCATACAGAAAGGTCATAAATCAATTATCAAAGAAGCACTCCAACAGTAGTTATAAAAGTGGTGAATTGTATACCTTTAAAAGTTGGCCTCAAAACTTATAAAGCAAAAAGGGATAGAAATACAAGTGAGAGTCAACCAACCCAATGATAGCTGGAATTTTTAATAAGCATGTCAGACATGATTAGTTACACTCTTATCTGCTAACAGCACATCATTCTAAGAGGGTAAGGGAATCAATTGCTCCAGAAAGCCTTGGGCTGGCATTTAGAAAAAATTCTGACTTAGATTTTTTGAGATTTTAAAAATCAGTTTATCCATGCTAAGAGTGTTTCCCAATGAACCAGTTTTAGATAGAGGGTATTGATCCTTTTTTCCCCCTTGTAATATGAATGAATAGTGAGAAGGAGAACTTTCTGAGGTCTGCTCAGAGATTTCTGATGTCTTCTACTGGAAAAATATCTCTCATTTGAGAGTCTCAAAACACTATATTACCATTGTTCAGAGCAGTCATGGGGAGAAGATAGAGGGCAAGTGTTTATGACACTGAGAGGCCCTGCAGAGCCTACATCCATAACCAAACTCTGGTCAAATAAATTTAGGATAGCTGATCTTCTGTTTCCTCACCCTTTATTCTACCCACCACCTTCCATCTTTCCTATATTCCCCATCCATCCCATCCAGTTTCACATTCAGTTTCTGCATAATGATAAACTATGGATGCTTTTGAAATATTTTCTATCAAGACCGTAATTTTTAAAATATTTCTATCATAGTTCTTTGAAACAAAACTCTGCATGATCAATTTTTAAGTCTCTCTCTTTGGACCTTATTGCAAAATTTTAAATTCTAGGTCCATGTGTGAAAAATGAAGACAGTTTTTCTGTTCTTTTAAAAAAGTTTCCTTAAATTTGGTCCTCGCATTGTGTTTGTACGTGAGGGAAATTTATCTCTGAGCTGTTGCTGTGGTAACTAGAGAGCTAGCTGTCTTTCTGGAACAAATCCATGAAATGTAAATAAATAAATGGAATGAATGCACTGTATAGTAACTATATTTATCCTATCTTTGAAGCTTCTATTGATATAGAAAATACATCTAGAAAATACTCTAGAATCAAGACCCATGGCTAGGTAATCACATCTCTTCATGGTAATCTCTTGTGTTAGCTATCTTCCAAGATGGTACCATTCTGGTATACACATCCTCATGCTTTTACTTGCTTGTTTCACTGGGGCTTGATCTTTTTAGCCAATGCCATATGGCGCTAGTGATGGAACATCAAGACTGTGGCTTTCATATCTCTCAAATAACTCTGTGGGAAGCCAGCTGTCATGTCATGAGGACACTCAGGTAGTCAGTAGAGAGTTCATGTAACAAGGAGCTAAAGTGTCTGAGCAATGATCAGTGAAGATGTGAGCCCTGCCAATAATAATGCATTGAGCTTGGCAGCAGATCTTCCTTCAGTTGAACCCAGATACGACCACAGTCCTGGATGACAGCTGGACTTCAACCTCATGAGCAACTTTGGGTCAGAACTTCCCAGTTACTGCTCCCACAGAGAGTAAGAGATAAGCAATGTTTATTTTAAGCATCTAAGTTTTGGGATAACTTATTATGCAGCAATAGATAACTGATATAACATTTTATTACAAAAATATAGAGATATAATAAAACAGACTTATAACCAAAGGTAAATGTAATGTAATCTTCATTTTGTTCAGGAGATCCTTCTGGATTTTGCAAAGTCTGAGGTTTCTCACCATGAATGCAACTCTCCCTTCTTCACCCTTGTGTTCCTTGAGTCAAACCTACACGCTGGGGCATATAGCCTGTGTTCAGTAACTATGTTGCCTTTCTGACTTGATGGGCACCCTAGGACCCAGTGACTGCTGAAGGCACAGGCAATGTGGTTGAATCTCCACGGAGCTTACCCCAGGCTCTAGAAGGATCTTTCTTGAATGGATTCTTTGCATCATCTAATTCCCCATTTGTCTCTATTTCTTAAGAGTTAATAAAAAGGAATGAATCATCAATGTCCACAGTGTGTGGATGAATCTTAAAATAACTGTGCTGAGTAAAGGAAGTGAGATAAAGATGATTTCATACTACATAAGTTCATGTACATACAATTTTAGAAAATGCAAACCGGTCTATAATCACAGAGAGTAGATCAGAGCTTGCCTGGGGTGGGGGTTGGAGAGCAGGAGAGATTACAAAGGGCATAAGGATACTTTAGGGGTATGATTATTATTCATTAAAATAAAAACAGCCAGGTTTTTGTCACTAGGTCAAAATACACAGGATAATGAAAAGGAGGAAACATTTATTTTGGCTCAAAGTTTCAGAAGTTTTAGTCTGTGATCCCTTGGCTCTGTTGCTTTGGGCTTGTGGTGGCATAGGACATATGGTGAGAGCATGTGGCAGAGGAGAGCTTCCTGTCCTCATGGAGGACAGGAAGGAGAGAGAGAGAGAGAGAGAAATAGAGAGAAAGAGAGAGAGAAATAGAGAGAAAGAGAGAGAAGAATGTGCCAGGGTACCACAAGAGGTCACACCCTCAGAGACCTAAATCCCTCCAACTAGATCCCCCTACTTAAAAAGTCAACTACCTTCCAAGTAACACCTTAGGCTGGGAGACCAAGCTTTTAACATGTGGGCCTTTGGGAGACACTTAAGACTCAACAATAGCAGAGGGCCTGGAAGAGTCTATTGCTTCTAAATCCTGGCTTCTTCCCACTGTATTCTGTGTCTTTTGTCTGTGGATGATTATTTGTCTCAGTCCATTTTCTGTTACTAAAACAGAACACCTGACACTGGGGATAGAGAAAGGAGGTTTATTTAGTTCACAGTTCTGAAGGCTAAAGACTCCAAAATCGGGCAACTGCATCTTCTCAGCTTCTGGAGAGGGCCTTTGTGCTGCTCCCCGTGTGGTGGAAAAGTGGCAGAGAAGCAGGCACACATGGAAGAGACAAAACACTAGGGGTAGACTTGTTTTATAACAACCTTCTCTTAAAATAACTAATCCAGTTCTGGAAGAGTGTGAACCCACTCACTCCCAAGATGGCATTAATCCACGAGGGATTCACCACCGTGAACCAGACACCTCCCACTCCCAACACTGTCACATTGAGGAATTAAGCTGCAGCCGGAGTTTTTATGGGGACAAACCATATTCAAACCATAGTTCTATTATGGACAAAATATCTCCAGCAGCTTCAACAAAAATATATGTTTTAGCAGAAAAAGAACTAGTTCTACCCTGGTTTTCAATTGCTTGAATTCTGACGAATTGGAGATTCACTTGGATGATTTCTCTTTTCAAGATAAAGCATTTGTGCAGTGCCTCCCCAACTGCAAAGCTACCTCCCCTGGCTGCCTGTGCTATGGGCACTGACCATGGTGACTCTGCCATCTCCTTAGGAGTCTTTATACACCTAGCTACTAATTAGAGAAAAAGACCAAGAACTATGAAGGTTTAAAGTGGGTCATTTTCTCTTTTTTGTCAGTGTGGTCTGTCCTCATCCATGGATTCAAACAACCACAGATGGAAAATGTCTGTACTGAATATGGGTAGACATGTTTCTTGTTATTTCTCCCTAAACTATAGAGCATAGCAACTATTTGCATAGCATTTACATTGCAGTAGGTATTATAAGTCACCAAGATGGTTTTAAGTCTCTGGGAGGATATGTGTAGGTTCTATGAACATAATATTCCACTTTACATAAAAGACCTGAACATCTTCAGATTTTAAAACCAATCCCCCATGGACACCCTTTGTATTCTCCTTTGAGCAGAGATGTTTGGAGGACCAGGTCTCTCTTTCTAATACTCAGAAGGTTAGACTTTCACTAACCTTTCTCTTTCAGGATGAACCAGATTGGTTTTTCCTTCATCTGACCCTGTCTCCTCCGTTCTCCATGGAGATTCAAGTCTCTGGTATAGTGGGTTAGGGTTTTCATTTTGGAGTCGAAGCAACCCAAGTTATAGTACTGGCTTCAAATGACATTAGATGAGTTAACGTCCTAAACCTTAGTTTTTTTGATCTTCAAAATGGGGATCAAGCTCAAGCTCATATTATGAGAATAATATTATGAGTTCATGCTTGCCAAGTAGATTAACCCAGCCCATAGCAAGTACTTAATGAATGTCAGACATTATAACATGATGAATAGTAATGAAAAATATCTGCAGAATTAAATAGAAGAGAGTCACTATAAACACTCAAATTTAGCATTCTCATGGAATTCCATGTATCAAATTTGTCTATGAGTTCATCACATTTGCTTTCTATGCCCAACTTTCCACATAATTCTTCTTATAAAAATAAAGAAAATTGGGGCTAGGGATGTGGCTCAAGTGGTAACATGCTCGCCTGGCATGCGCAGGGCGCTGGGTTCGATCCTCAGCACCACATAAAAATAAAATAAAGATGTTGTGTTCACTGAAAACTAAAAAATAAATATTAAAAAATTCTCTCTCTCTTAAAAAAACTTGAAAAAATAAATAAATAAAGAGAATTTGTTGTTTATGTTATTTGTTGTGACTCCTTAAACCACATTCCAAATGAGAACTCTATGTCCTAGCCAAATATCTCTTCCTTTGGGGTAATTTGTAAATACTGTTTAAAAAGTCATGTCAGCAATAATTTACATCCCAATATTAATATGTACTATATAATATATATTATGAAAAAATATACACATGTCACAGCACATTAATATGTTACTATATTAATAATAACATTTAATGATATAAATACATTTTAAATATAATATATAATGCAAAACATATCATAATAGTATATTTATCTTTTTATTAAAATCAATAATTATGCATAGGAATAGGAAAGACTGAATGAATCAGACATAACTTTCCTTTATTCATAAATGAATACAGCACCAGTGAAACTCTACCATGTACAACCACAAGAATGGGATCCTAATTAGAATAAGTTATACTCCATGGATGTATAATATGTCAAAATACACTGTACTGTCATGTATCTCTAAAAAGAACAGATTAAAAAAAGAAAAAAATAACTAAATGCATTTGACATGGCATATTTGACATGGTTAATATACCTATCATTTCCACTCATTATTATTTTCATTTTTTACTTATGACTTATCCAGCTTCTTCTCTAAGATTAGTGCCAAAATCCTGAGAGAGAAGTTCTCAGAGGCTGGCATCATAAATAATTGAAGGCTCCTTGAAGTTATCCACAACTTGAAATATCTGCCTCTAGGAAAAAATATTCTTCACTGTAGTGGATGGTAATTTTCCAGGGCTACCACTCAAGAGAGGCTGCCGCTTATGGAAGACACTCATGCCTGAGGTCTGTGTTTAATCTCTGACAGAGTCAATAGGTGCCAGGAGCTGCCCCCTTATTTGATTGGATTGTCCAGCAGCATGGGTTCCTCTCTCCATGACTCTCTCCCTGCCTAACCTCAGACCTCCTTGAGTCAGATCATGCCCCGGTTCCTGTCATTCGAAAGAAGATAGATGCACATGCACATAGCTTTACATGGACCCAAGTCCTGGGGTAAGACCAGGTATAATTCTGGCATCTTTAGCTCAGGTTTCTATTTTTAAGCAAATGTGGCTTCTGATTCAACTGTTGATTCAATGATTACACAACCAGTGTCTTTCTACAACATGCGTGACCAGAAGGAGAAATTATACTCCATTTATGTATGATGTGTCAAAATCCATTCTACTGTCGTGTATAACTAATTAGAACAAATTTAAAAAAATAAAAAAAACATAGATAACTTTAATAATGTATTTTAATATATATCTCTTATTTACTTGGTATTATCCATAATTCAACCTTGATTTTCTGATATTGTGACTGTAGTCACTTTCAGTCACCAAGTGACAATCACTCTCTTCTTTCATAAAGGTCTGTGATACTATTAACTAGGTCCTAAAAAATCACAGCCAAGAATCTTAAATTTTTGGTGGCAAGGGCTACGGACTCAATTCAGGTCAGGTTAACTCAACACTGTTCGTATTTTTGAGATTAGTTCTGGACAATTCAGAACTGTCTCAATATATACAGATGGCATTAAACAACACGACATACACAATGTTCGACTACAGTTAGTAATTACCATACAAAATGACCAGGGGACTCTCTAAATAACATAGACGTTATCATCTCCTAGATATGCCATTTTCTGTTTTGCACTAACTTCTTATTTGCATTTCTGTTAAAACCATTGTGCAAGCAGACTGTTCCATCCAATCAGACACGTCACTTTTCCCCATAAGTCCCTGACAGGAGCAAACTCCCCTCTGAGTTCATTACCACTTGTTTATTTATTTATTTTCACCTTTTAGTCTGATTAAGTGTTTATTAGCTTCATGAGGCTAAAGATTTTTCTTTCAGTGTCAATCATTCTGCAGCCCAGGGATGCATATACTGTACCTTACAAACCTCCCCTTCTTTCCAGAACCTTTAGTGTGCCTTTTCCTAGGGTGCCTCTGAAGGAAGGAAGCCCCTTCTCAATTCTACATGGACTTCAAACCAAGCATCCAAACACCTGTCACAGGTTCTACTTAGAACAAATAATCTTAGGCATAATTTATTAGAAGATTAGGAGAGATTCCTAAGGGAGATGCCTACTTAAGATCTTCTTTTGGCCACAAGGAGAAACTGTTGGTTAATCAAAAAACAAACAAACAAAACTTAAAATAAACTTGAGGTGAACTGGCCATTTTGCAGAAGTTTTGAGCTAGCCAAGGAACCCAGGGGTCAATAAGGAGGTGGACACCAGTTGCTAAACCGGTTGATTTCTGAATCTCTCCGATGGAGTTAACCCCATAAAAGGAAACATTTCAAGAAAAATTATGGCTCTGAACATTAAACCAGAAAAGAGGGAAACAAAAGGAACTTTCTAGTCTAAATTAAATGATCCTGATGAGGAAAGAATAATAATGATAATAATAAACATGTAAAAGGGACTTTGGAAACCGAAGCTTAAACATGAATATAGATTAAATATGATATGGTATCCTAGACTGAATTCTGGAGTGGAAAAGACATTAGTGAGAAAACTAATGAAATCTCAGCAAAGTTTATAGTTTAGTTAGTAGTAATGTACCAGCGTTCATGTCTTAGTTTTAATAAATGTGTCATAGTAATACAAGATGTTCACATTAGGGGAAACTGGGCACGGGGTATATGACAGCTCTGAGTAGTATCAATTCAACTTCTCTGTACATCTAAAGTGATTGCAAGCTCAAAAGTTATTAAGGGAAGTGAGCAAAGAGGAGAGAGGAAGGACATTCCTAAGAAGGAACAGAGAGAGAGAGAGAGAGAGAGAGAGAGAGAGAGAGAGAGAGCCTTAAGGTCAGGGTTAGGAGGCTCAGCCAAACAGGCCTTTTGCATTATGTTTATAACAAGAGGAGGAAAACAAACAAACAAATAGTGGATGGTGTGATCTGGGCAAACAACCCCAAAGAAGCTGAGCTCACTTTGGGTGTGTATATAGGAGTGCGGGGGTAGAATGGGCAGTGTTTGAGGGATTGTTTGGCCAAGGTAGACAAGGAGACTGTAGAAGAGCAATTGGATGCTCCACATGATTGACAGCTCTCTGGCCAGGATGAACTTCCAGCTGAGTGAGATGATCTATGAGAAACAGTGAAAAAAAAAATGAGAGAAAATCCAGGAGACTTGAGGGAAACAGAGATGATGCTTCTTTGGAAAAAATGAGAAGAATGCTGAGGTTGCAGATTGTATGTGCATTCTAGAAAAACCATTGATGGGGATAATCAGATAATGGATCTGTGAATGCTTAGAGATCACAGGTGGCCAACATGGGATCACCCAAGAACAAGGGAGGCTGGAAAAACTGCAGCCCCTTTTTGGATAATGTTACTAAACTGTTAGAGCAGGAGAGTGACATGGGCATAGTATATTTGCATCACTTGAAGACGAAGCTTTTCATTTTTTTCTTGGTGGACACAGTGGACTTTTGAGAGCTGGATGATAATGCAGGTAATGAATTTAGCACCCAGAGATCTCAGATTTATCTGAAGAGAGCTGGCCTCCAGTGCTCAGCTTTCCATTTTTTCAATCAGTGACTCAGAGGGAATCATTGTGTTGAGGTCGATTGTGTTTAGCTTCTTGCAACAGAAACCCAATAGCAATGATTTAGCCAAGCAAGGTCAATTTTCAAGAAAAATATTTATAGGACAATTAACAAGTCCAAAGAAAACGATCCAAGGCTGGCCAATGCTTTATGGTATTCTTTGTGATATTTAATAGTAAAAGGAATAAAATACAGTTATGCACCAAATATTTTGCTTAAGGATAGGCTGCATATATAATAGTGATTCCATAAGATCACATTGAATAGAGCTGAAAAAAATTCTTATCTAGTGAATGTAGCCATTGCAACAGCACAGCACTGGACATTCTTCACATGCTTGTGAGGATACTGGTGTAAGCAAACCTACTGTGGAACCAGTCACATAAAAGAATAGCACAGGGCTGGGGTTGTGGCTCAGAGGTAGAGCGCTCACCTACCATGCGTGAGGTACTGGATTTGATCCTCAGCACTATGTAAAAATAAAGATAAAAAAATAGCACAAATGATTATGTACAGTACATAATCCTTGATAATGGTAATCATTGACCACTGTACTGGTTTATATATTTACAATACTATACTTTTTATTGTTATTAAAATATTTCTTGTAAAACAGTCTGCTGTGTGATGCTGGCAACAGCCTCATCCATCTCACATTTATAGTCTCTTGAGTGCATCATTTTCTCTTGTGCATGATTCCATCTCAGGTTGCTTTTGTCTTCATAGTCTTAGGAGGACAGACTCTATACCATGCAGTCCAGGTGTGTGCTTGGCTATGTCATCTAGGTTTTTGTAAATACAACCTGCGATGTTTGCACAATGAGGAGCTCCCCAATGATGACTTCTCAGAAAGTGTCCACATCATTAAGTGACTCATGACTATCAATCCCTGCTATAACACACAGGAACGTTAACTAAACTATTATGCTAAGGAAATGAGGCCAGACACTGAAGTCCACAAGTTGTAGGGTTGCATTTATATGAACTGTCCAAAATGAGCAAATCCAAAGACATAGAAAGTAGATGAGCTGTATCCAGGGGCTGGGGGTAAAAGACAGAGGAAGAATGGGAAGTTGATATGTGACTCCCAGTGGGTATAGGATTTCTCTTAGGAACAGATACAATGTTCTTGGCTTAGACAGTGGTGATGGTTGTGCAACTTTGTAACTATACCAGGAAACACTAATGCATACACTTAAAAAATAATGAATGAATGAATAAATAAATAAATAAACAAATTTCAGTAAACTTCTCCATCCCTGCCTGTATGTTGCTGGTGGATGTGTTCCCTATCTTGATTGTGGTGATGGCCTGTTGTTTGCACACACTTCACACACTTACAAAAACTTACCACATAATACATTTTAAATATGTGAAGCTTATTCTATGTCAAATGTATCTCAATAAAACCCTTTGGAAAAAGAAAAAGGATTCAGGGCCTTGTCAGAGGATAGCAGGACTGACCATAGAGCATGGGGCTAAAGCTTGGTCTAAATGGCTTCTAAATGTACGACCAACATCGACAGGTCATGAATGTACAGAATTAGAAGCACCCCAATAAAATAGATTCCATTTAGTTAGAGGTGTTTTTTGGGGGGTGGGGTGGGGGCAGTGCTGGCCATGTGACCCTGGCCCTTGAGCATGCTGGACAAGTGCTCTACCCCTGAGTTACAAATCCAGAGCCTGGTTTTTATTTGTTTGCTTGTTTTTCCAATATGTGCTACTTGGAAGTCCTAGATTCTGAGCTCTGCACCCCTTCACGTTCTCATCTCGTTGGAAGAAATTTAAGAATGTTTTAGTTAGTCAGGAGGAGACAATAATACATATTTGAGGTGATGGATATGTTAATCAGCTTGATTCAATCATTCCACATGATATAAATATATCAGAACATCACTTTGTAACCAAAAATACATACAATTATAATTTGTCAGTATTCAATAAAATTAACAACAAAAAGAAATGTGGGAACTCGAATCTTAAGAAAGAGGGCTTAGGTGATGGTTTTAGTTTTCATTTGTTTTTGTCTTTTAATTGACATGTTAAAACACAGATGGCCTGGGGATTTTTTTTTTTTTTTTTTTTTAACCACACTGGGCAGTGGTTCTGAACAGAATGAACCAATTGCAGAAAGCACTCCTGCTGCTAGGTGCCCAGAGACTCTTATTTAAATGTCAATATTTGAAGATTCAGTTTCATCATGGTTCTGAAACCATGACAGCGAATATTCTGGTAGTAAAACTAACTTTCATCATTTACTAGGAGGAATCTTGTCTAGGGTCTGTATTCTCTACTAGAACTTAGAAGGTACAGACATGAACAATGTCACTCACTGCCCCTCTGGAGTTCTTCTCAACTGGGCCAATAGGATGTGCCATTGGATCCCTGCTGACACTTGTAGGACACACTCCACGCTTCAAAGATTAGGATAATGGATGAGAGAGACTTCTTGGCAATGTTGAGAGCAAAAATACCTCTGGGGTCTGAAAGATCTGTCTGTAAATTCCAGCTTCTCCTTGAGCAATTTGCTTAATGTGTCTCCCTCAGTTTTATCATCTGTGGAAATTAAAAATAATGGCTACTTCTCAGGCTATTGTTGGCAGAGAGTACAGTTGGCCTTCCATGTCCACAGGTTCTTCATGGAGGGCCAACATATTGTATACAGCTTTTTTTTTTTAAAGAGAGAGAGAGAGACAGAGAATGAGAGAGAGAATTTTAATATTTATTTTTTAGTTTTCGGCGGACACAACATCTTTGTTTGTATGTGGTGCTGAGGATCGAACCCGGGCCGCACGCATGCCAGGCAAGCGCGCTACTGCTTGAGCCACATCCCTAGCCCTGTACATATCTTTTTCATACCATTATTCCTTTTAAAAATGCAATGTAACAGCATTTACAAAGTATTTACACTGTGTTAGGTATTATAAGGAATCTGGAGATGATTTAAAGAATATGAGAGGATGTGTGTAGGTTATATGCAATTATTATACTTTTTTTTATATTTATTTTTTAGTTTTCGGTGGGCACAACATCTTTATTTTATGTGGTGCTGAGGATCGAACCCAGTGCCCCATGCATGCCAGGAGAGTGCGCTACCACTTGAGCCACATCCCCAGCCTGGCAATTATTATACTATTTTATACACAGGTCTTGAGCACTCACAGAGTTCACTCTCTGTGGAAGTTCTGGAATCAGCCCCCCATGGCCACTGAGAGATCACTGAATGATAGTAGCAACAAGGCAAGAACATCTGAATTATTGATTACTTATTAGATGTACCAGTCAGAGACAAACCAAGAAAACAGAAGATGCTGCAAATGTTTACATGAGAGGTAATTTAATGAAGGGTGTTGGTTATGCAAACAATGGAGCATACATGAAGCCACACAGAGGCCGAGGGACCTAGGGGTAGGTATCAGGAGAAAGTCATTGCAAATCCTCAAATGCAGACACAAAACATGGGGCTGTGTGTTTAGAGCCCCCAAAGGAGCTGGATATGCCATGATGGGAAGTGGGTGCTGTGGTTAAATATGGTTTGAGTGTGTCCCCCACGGGTTCATGTGTTGGAAGCTGTTCTCAGTTTGGCGGTATTGAGTGGTGAGACCTTTAACAGGCGGGGCGTGATGGGAGGTAGTTAGGTTGTGAGACACCACCTTCAGCAAGGGTTACTGCAGTTCTTGTGGGACCTGTTAAGTCTCCTCTAGAGTGACTTGTTACAAAAGTGCAAACTTAGCCCCTGAACCTCTCTGGCTTCTTATCCTAAAAGTAACCTCTCTTTCTTGCCTACACTTCTACCGGGATGTGACCCCCCCCCATGTTGGGAAGTAGTCAGAGACTCCTCACAAGAGCTAAGCAGACGCTGACACTATACTCTGGAATCTCTTGAACTGTGAGCTAAATAAATATCTTCCTGCCTTCTTCCTTCCCTCATCCAGTCAGTTCCTCCTTTGATAGCATTTGTCTATCCAGTCATATGACTCTGACACTTGGAAAGCACAGCCTCAGGGGTAAGACCAGCTATCCAGAGGACAAGAGGGGAAGGGTGAGCATGGATCTGAGGGCTCACCAACCAGTACCTGTGCACCATGCACCTTGCAACTTATTTAATAAGTCAAAGAATGAGCATTGTGACTGGCATCTACAAGTGGCTTAGTTAAGACTTCCCTTTCTTCACTCATTCCCCTGCTCTGCCAATTTAACGTGAACATTGATTTCACTGTTTGTCACCTTAACAGGTCATGTCTCTCTATGCTGTAGGTCTATATCAACATGCACTCTCTGTCCAACTTCCTAGAAGATAGAAGTGTCCTCTGCCCTTTCCTGTGCTCTTCACTGGGCCAGACACATAGCCATGTTCTTGTCATTTGGCTCTGCCCTCTCTAGCCACTTCCTCTTGGGCACCCCTGCCTACATCTGCCTCTGCTCTCTGCTCCGGGAAGATGGCCAGATGTTGCCAATGCTCCTCCAGCCTAAACCACGAGTGGAAGGCAGCAAGCCTGATGGTTGACCATGAAGTCTTTCAAGCAGGTTGAAGTCCCCTTTAATCCTACAGAAAAATAGATGATTTGCTAAATGAGTTCTTGGTCTTCCCTTACCCATTGCAGATATGTTCCAAGACACTCAGTGAATGCCTGAAACTATGGGTGGTAACAAACCCTATTTATACTGCTTTTCTCCTAGACATAAAAGCCTATGATAAAGTTTAATTCATAATTAAGCACAGTAAGGAATTAACAATAAATAAAATAGAACAATTATAACAATATACTGTTATAACTATCGAAGTTATTGAATGTTCTCTCCCTCAAGATATCCTCTTGTGCTGTTCTCATCCTTCTGCTTGTGATGAGCTGAGCTGATTGCAATGCCTGCTTGATGAGATGAGGTGAGGTGAGTAACATAGGCCTTGTGATGCAGTGTGAGGCTGTTACATAAGGGTTACTTGAGCACAAGCACTGTGATACCAACAGCTGATCTGATAACCTCAATGGCTGCTAAGTGACTAATGTGTATCCAGTGTGGAAACTCTGGACAAAGTGTTGATTCACATCCTAGGGGGGATGGACAGGGATGACTAAGGATTTAATTATATATGTTCAATTCAAAACTTACAAATTGTTTATTTCTGGAATTTCCCACTTAATATCTTTGGACCATGGTTGACTAAAACCATAGGAAGCAAAACTGTGGATGGAAGTGGGTAGTGTAATATCTATCAAGAATGACTCCTTTACATAAGCCTATCAGTCTTTGCTGCCCTTTCTTAGCTCTTTCCACATGGGTGCTGGAGATTTCTCTTGTAACCTCAGTCTTGACCCTGTCCTGATGTAATTTGAGGGTGGAGAATGTTCAATATTATAGTCTCAGAGATCTGGAATGCAGTCTTGTTGCATCAAGTCCACAGCATCTGGCTCAGCGATGTGCCCTGTGGTCTTGTGTAGTCATTAGGTGTAGCTATACCTTCTTCCTGCTGGCAGTGAGTACAAAGAGGCAGACCTGATAGGACTTGATAATCCACTAGATGCTCTATCCTCCTGTTTTCTACTCTCCTTCTATTATCTTACAATTAGTTCTAATTTCAATTACTTGTGTTTTTATTGCTTGTATATAGTAATATAACCGACTTACTTTTGTATATTGGCATTGCATTCTGTGACTCAATCATCTCACCTATTAGTTCTGGTAGCTTTTGTGTAGATTATTTGGGACTTTTTATAGGGATAGTCATGTCATCTAAAAAATAGAAAACATTTTTGTTTCTTCCTTTATTATTTGAATACCTTTTTTTTTCTTGTCATATTTCACTGGCTAGGAAGTCTAGTACAATGTTGAATAAGAGTTGTAAGAGTATATACTCTCATCTTGTTCATGGGGAAAAGGCTTTCAGTTTTGGATTATTAAATATGAAGTCAGTTGCAGTGGGTTTCTGTTTGTTTTGTTTCATTTTCATTACTTTTTATCAGTCTGATGAAATTACTTTTAATTCCTTGTTTGTTGAACAGTTTTTTTAATGAATGGTGGTTGGGCTTGTCAAATACTTTTTCTGTGTCAACTGAGATTCTCATAAGTCTCTTGATACAGAGAATGACATGGATTAATTTTTGAATGTTGAACCAACTCCACTTCAACTCCAAACCTCTTCTCCATTTGAAAGCAGGGGCAAACATTATTTATGTCCAAATGTTTTTAATTTTGTTTTTAATGAACATTGAAGATGATATGAAGTAGGTAAAGCACTTAGCACAGCATGACACATGGTAAGCCTTTAATAAATTATAATAGATATTATCATTTAATTACTTGCTCTTGCAAAAAGTATCCCACCCTCTACTTCTGCCGTAGGGCTGGGTTGTGTCACCTGTGGATGTGCCCGTTGTGTGAATCTGAGGCATACAGGACACACCTGCAGCCTACTGGCTCCTGAGTATTTCACAACAACCTGGAATTCCTGATGCTGTGTTTTCTTCCATGAGAATGGTCTTTCTGGCACTGAGAGCTTTCCTGAATCATCCTTGAGGTGGCCCTGTTGGTACACTGGGATCTGGAAGGTCTGACTGGTCTTACAGGCTACCTCTGGATCTGGGCTATTTTTCCCATCATCTGCCTCTTACTGTCTCTGTTGACTCCATGTGTCAATTAGGATGAATTTAATAGAATATTCAGTACAAAGTCAATTCCTTAGCTCACACAAACAGAAATACAGAAGTAGAGAAGGCTTATGACTTCAAGGTTGGCAGATCTAGTGACATCACTAAGAACTGAGTTCTTTCACATCTCTTATCTATAGTCCTCAGTGTCAATCTAAGATACTAAGATTGCAAGATTGGTTTGTCCTCTCATGAGTATTGAACAGCATTTGGTGGCAATTCCAGCCACATGCTAACTTACATTCAGTGGGACCGTTTCTTTCCTCCAACTATAGAATAATAGTCCTCCCGTCAGTGTTCTTGGGATGATGTGGTTACTTTCTCATTTCTGACCAGTATTTATTACAATAGGATGTCATTCATGAATTAGCTTACATCTGGGTTCTTACACTCAAAACAGGAAAGAAAAAATGAGTTAATTATAATTACCTGTTGTTTTCAAATTCCTCCCATCCCTGAAACTAGAATCAATTCCCTAACTACACTGCTGTTGCCCTGGGAGGACAGAGGGGAGAGGACACAAGTGGCCAGCCACAAAGCCCACTGCCCCACCCCATGCTGCTGTTATGAATCCTGTACCAGTCACTACAAGAGTCCTAATGGATCTTTCTTTCATAGACTTAACTAAAAAGACTATCTGGGTGGAAATTTTTATATCACCCAGAGAAGAAGGGGCAAATACTTCCTAATCAAGCTCATTTCTTCCTGCCATTTTTTCTTCACTGTCTTCTTTTTTTTCTCCACCCTGAAATATGGCTCATATTTGAAGCAATTCTCTGAAATGGATCTTTCAGAAGTCACCATTGTGGTCTTAATTGCTCAGTTCAATACCATGATTTCTTCACCTGGTCCAGTGGTTCTTAAACTTGGCCCCACTTTGGTATTAACTGGGATGCTTTAGAAAGCCCAGATGCCCAAGCTGTACTGGAAAAGTTCAATTATTTAAAAATCTCTGGGAGTGAAGCCCAAGCATCATTACTCTTTAAACCTCTCCAGGTAATTTCCATGTCAGCTGAGGATGAGCCCCATTGAGTGGCCCAGAAATTCCACCTGTGATATCTATGGTGTCATTTCATCCTCATTTGCTCAGAACCGTCCTGACTTTAGGACTGAATGTCCTGCTCCTGGAAAACTCCATAGTCCTCATTAAACCCAGACAGCTGGTCACATAAGTAGCTCCTGTCTCTGTGGTCCTCCACTCCGGCTTCTCCAGATTGGGATCACTGAGAAGTTTGTAAAAACCTTCAAATATGCTGGGGAGTGATTTTGGCCAAATGATATTGTTCTGTTATGTGTATGTATGAATATGTAACAATAAATCCCATCAATACATATAACTATAATGCACCAATAAAAATTAGAAAAAAGAAAAAACTGCAAATAATCAAAAACTACCCCCAAGAAACTCATTCAGTTATCTAGATTGGGTTCCTGCACCAGTTGTTTTTCTAAGTTCCCTCCATGATTTTAATATACCTCCCAGGAAGATAGTCATTCATCCATATCGGTGATTCTCAAAGTGAGGGTGCCAGACCATCAGCATTGTCCTTACCTGAGGACTTGTTAGAAATGCACATTATTAGGTTTTACATGAGACCTACTGAATCGGAAACCCTGTAAGGTAGGTCTCAGCCATCTATTTCAAGTGCATTTAGGTGAGTGCAATGAATCTTATGTCATCTTATTCTTTAGTTTTAAGGTTGTTGATTATTGTTGTTTTCTTTTGTTTTGCTTTTTTACATTATCAGCCTAACAAAATTTAAAAACATTACTGAGAACAAAGACCATTCTTATCCTGCCTATAGCTCCTAGTACAGGGACTGGCTCACATTAAGCCCTAATAAATGTATCTATTTAAGTGGTTTCCTCTTGGTATGGTCACATTTTATCAGAATGGAGTTCTGACCCTGCAGTTGCTCCTCTAAACAGACTGAGTAGTTTTCCAGCATGCAGGGCAATTCGTGCTAATGCCAGCTCTCTGCTAGCAGGTTAGCTGCCCATCATGCACCATGAAGGGAACTTTAGCAAAAAGAAAACCTACTTCAAGTTATTATATTATTGATGTTAAGTGCTCAGAGTTTTGAGAATAAGACTGACAATATTCCCTTTGCAGGTCTACCACTTGCTAGCTGATAATTTCTTCAGCCCTCTGTCCATGAGTTTCTTGATATGAAAGAGAAAGAATAATACTTATCTTTTATAGTTGTAGGAAGAATAAAGTAATAATATAAAGCCTCATCTTTCAGCACCAGCTTATTTCTGAGCCTCTGGAGCACCTTCAAATACCAGCAAACTTTCCCTAGAGACTCAGTCCTCCTCAAAAGGAGTTCCAGGCCTCCGAGGACCTTCCTCTTTGCAGCTTGTACACTAGTCAGCTTTCCGTTCTCCAGGGCCTCACTGCTCCACAGCCCTACCAACACTTTGTTTTGTCAGTCATTTTAATTTAAGCCAGACTAATGGGGTAAAGTCATATCCCATTGTGGTTTTAGTTCTTATTTCCTGGGTAACTAGTTTTCTTGAGTGTATTTTCATTTTCATACTTGAAAGTAAATGAAAGAGAATACAAAAAGATAATGAAATGGAGACAGATCTCAACACATCAGTGATGTTTTATTAAGAAGTGCAGGGGCACATTTTCAAGAGGAAAATGAAGACTGGCCACAACAAGGGTCTGAGTTTTAGCAGGGCCAGGTCATGAGAAGAGTTGGTTAGATCCTTTTAGCGGGCTTACTTTGGACAGGCAAGGAACTTTTTCAGATAAGGCAAATTGGGAAAGGTCAGAGATCTCAGTTTTCTTTTTCCGCCGGAGGTTTGTAAATTTCCACCTCCTTCATTCCAACTCTAAAAGGAGAATAATGAGTTGGGGTGATATCTAGCTATTTCCTGCTAAAGAGGGGCAGAGTAGGGGATCCCTGGCAGAGACTGGAAAGAGGATAAGGAGATGAGGGGTATTTTAGGCTTGAGTGGGGTGTAGAGGGAGAGAATTTCAGTGTCATCATGGGTGATTCCTTTTGTACAGGGCTCAGGAGAGTCACATTGTGAGTGAAGGAGGAGAACGGCTTTTCATCTTCTTGGGAGGTGACCTGGGCTAGATGAGTCACCTTGTCCAGAGTTGCTTCTGAATAAAGTTAAGAAAGCAGGAAAGAAATGTTACTACAAGAAGAAGTGAGTATTAGAGGGATTAAAAGAGGGAGAAGCCCAGGAAGTCCATCATTTTAGATCTCCCAATGAGCCCCACCAGGAATCAGCTAGTTCTCATCTCCACTGTTCCAGTCCGTCCTGTAGTTATTTAACCTTATCCCTTACCAGTCCTGATTGATTGACAGAGAAGCAATATGCTTCCCTGAGGAAGAGGCCGAGGTCACCTCATTCAGGAATAAGGAGATCTAGGCCCTGGGGGTTTTGCAGGATGACAGACCCCAGGAAGTTCAAATGGTTTTGTAAAGTCAGTACTGAATCGACAACCTGTTGGATATCTTCAATAACCTGTTCTGACAACTTTGTATGGTAGTGAGTATAGGTTTTTAATCCTGTTTCTCCTGTGCCAATCCTGGTGGATGGCTTTAGCCCTAGGAGTAAGGGTATAAACTGAAGGGCTCTCTCGTGTCTGGTTTGTACTGTTATCAGCATAGGCAAACTTTGGTTGTTAGGTAAAACATCAATTTGAGGAATGAGAAAGTCCAATTTTTGGTAGACTGGGGTAAATATGAGCCTCACAAAGGAAAAATACTTCAGAATTTTTGGGGGGCAGGCACCAGAGCTGTGGGGCTGACACCAGTGTACCACTTAATTTCCTTTAAAAGAACTATTGTTTTTTAAATGCCCAGGTATGGCTGTACTTTGGTTATATCTGTTTTTTTCTAGGTGTTTAAGACCAAACTGATCAAATTGTCCTTGTTCCTATCTACTGTTAGGAGTCAATTAAGTTCCCTCACAGGGAGTCAGTCCTGGGAACTTGTGAGCAGCCTCTTAGTGTCTTTAGTGCCATCTGCCAGGATTGGTCAGGGTCTCAGTGACCATGTGGTTTCCTTTGTAAGCATTAGGGACATCTGTTCCAAGGACCTTCCTCTTTGCAGCCTGTGCACTGGTTATGAGGCCCAGAGTCACAGTGCCCTTAGAGATGTCCCCATGTTTCCTGGGTTCTAGTTGAACTCAGAAGCCAAGGATCAAATATTGGTTATTTTCTTTCTTGGCCCTTTTAATCCTAAATGTTAATGTCTAAGCTTTGATCTTAAACATCCAGCAAGCCAGTTTCACTATTCTTAAATTATAAGTACTGGATTTTACCTTTGATTTTTATATTTTACCCCTTATATTTAATTGGGGTCAGTGTTAGTACTGGAAGTGAGTTTGCATCTTGTCTGTCCTTTAGGTGATGGTCTGTTATCTCAACTTAATTGAAGCTATTATAAGATATACTTCTGTAAGGCACTAACAGATAATAGTTGATTTTTTTTTACAAGGAAAATACAAAATGAAATTAACCAGAGTAAAAAGTATCACGTTTATATAATAGCTATGAATTAAGAAACATAATTTATATAATCCAAAATCTTTACTTCAAACTTCCATTTGAACAGCACCAGCTTAGTAAAATGCTCTTCTAAATCTTATATTTTGAAGACTTGAATACCTGGAAGATATGATTACACAAAGGAAAATTCAGAATCTGTAGTGTAGTGTAATACTCTACAATAACAGTTATTGTTTAACTGGAGTAGTAAAACTCTAATTTCTTAATTAGAAATTATGTTGATAGACAAGAGCAGATTAATAATGTTTTAAGAAATCCCTTGTTAACTTCTTCCCTTAGAGGATTAAACTTTGTTTCTATCAGTACGTTAATATTTGGCCTTAGGAAAAGGACTTAAATAACTTTAACTGGTTGTGCTCATTATATATAAGCAATTTAGTTACCACAAACTTTTTGAAATTTACCCTCCACACACCTTCTGCAACCTACTTAGACAGTCTACAACTTTTTATTTTACCACACAAAAGACTTTCTCTCCAGAAACATTTCCTTCTAATTTCATACTAAAACAAATTTCCATACATAGAACCTTCTAATATCTCTTTTCTAGCTATTGATCCCTTTTTAATTTCGCATCTGAAACAATCCTTATGAAATTTCTGAATGTTTTCCAGTTACTCCTCTTAAAAAGATGAAATATTTTATGGTATTTATAGTACTTTAATTAAAACACAACTGAAACTTTTTGGACTTTTTGTATATAGAATTCAACTGTTTGAACTTTTAACACTTAGTAACCTTGCTTTCATGAAGACCCAGAAACATAGCAATCTGAAACTCTTTTTTTCATTTACCAATTTATAAAAACACACTTAATGTTTAAATTGATTACCTTATGGAATTTCAGAAATCAAGAGTACTTGATTTTATACTTAGCAGTTGATGTTTTAGCACTTTAACTTTGTAAATTAATCAGATGTCTCCTCTAACAAACACATTTATGATTAATCCCATTGATATTTAGTTTAAATCTAATTTACTCATTTTAACTGTAAAAAGATGTCAGACAATTGTAGTTGACAGTATTAGATATCTCTTCCCTGTTGAAGAAAAATCCTACAAACAATGGATATTACATTCTAGACATTTTTAGAAACCAACATTCTGTTAATTATCTGACCACCTAGAAAAACTTGTTAGTAATTTTAAAGACATCTTTACTTTCATCTGTTTACCTAATTTAAATTGAATTTTTAAAGTCATGTAAACTAAAAGGTATTTGGATCCATTTTTATTTTAAATTTTAAAATTTAAAATAAAATTTTAAATTATACAGACACAAGCAGATATGTAGACCCAACAATACAGTACACAGGTGTGCACACATATATAAGACAGGAAATAAAGATCTTGGAGCTTTATGTAGGTAGATCTCCAGAGGTTGGAGAAAATGTTATAGATGTTTATTAAAGGCACTTATTAGATTTAAACTATTAGAAATTAAAATACAGCCTCTCTGACTTTTACATTATGACTTAAATATAGGGCAGGCCTGTACAGTTGGAAATGCCAGGTGTAAAGTCTGATAGCAATGGTGGACACTGAAATCAAAAGTTGTGGAGGCCACTTGTCCTCACTGGCTATCATTTATCTCCAACATGTCTATGTCCTTCTTAGGATTTTGTAAAAAGGGATTTTCCAACGTATTTGAGAATTAACGCTTGAAAATTGAACTCTGAGCAAAGATAGAGTATAACAACCTCTATATTTAGATAAAATAAGACTTATCAGAAAAATATATTCATTTAGGTGCACAGGAGCAGATGTGAATTCACCATAAAGCCATGAGCTCAAAAATATAGGAAATAAACAAAACAAAAACAGGAGTTCTTTAAAAAATGGAATGTCTGTAATTACCTTAGTGAAGAAAATCTTTGTCAGATCAGAGTGCACTTTGATCCCTTTTTAATTTCACATTCTGAAACAATCCTTATGAAATTTCTGAATGTTTCCCAGATTAGAGTCAGTCCAGATATTTAAAGAATGAGTGCTGGGGCTGGGGATGTGGCTCAAGCGGTAGCACGCTCGCCTGGCATGCGTGTGGCCCGGGTTCGATCCTCAGCACCACATACAAACAAAGATGTTGTGTCCGCCAAAAACTAAAAACAAAAATAAATACTAAAGTTCTCTCTCTCTCTCTCTCTCAAATTAAAAAAAAAAAAAAAGAATGAGTGCTGAAATTCTCAGGTCAAGATTCTCAAAGAAAAGAAGACTTCCGAATGAGATAATCCCATTATTCCCTTCCTGTGCTATTGCATTCAGGGAGGAACTTGTTAAGAAAGCAGGGTGGTACAGTGCAAGAGCAGATCTGTAAGATAACCAGCCATTTAGGCTTGAATTTAAAAATGACACTTTTTTCCTCCCTCTTTGATCTCAACCTGGTTTGGGCAATCCCCTCTGCAAACCTTGTAAATCTTGTAAGATCTGCAAGATCTGTAAGCCTTGGAGAGACAGGGATCTGGCAGAAGCTAAGAAGTAAGGGAAGCTACTGTTTGGAGCAAAACCTCATGCATAGGCCATTTTCACCATTTTTCTTTTCCCCAGTTGATAATCAGGTCAGGCTTGGATGCAGAAAATTATTAGGCATCTCCTTTATGTCACATATGATTAGGTCATCCCCTACTATTACTTTTGAAGAGGAGGCTCTCCTCTGAACAAAAATTAAAAATAAAAAAAAAATGAAAGAGAACAGGACATAGGTGCTCGTGCAGAGAAAACTGTCTCTGGCTAGGGGACATTCGAGTCTCTAGCAGTCATCAGTTTCTTCTTTTCCTTCCATGACCTCTGGCTGGGGCGTCACTCAGAATGAAGGATAACTAACTTGTGGATACCTAGTTGTGCCCTTAAAATTTCTTACCTGTTCCCTTCGTCCTTTTGGATCCTCATACTCATAGGACCATGATTTCACATTGTGCTCCTCATTTGAAGTGGGAGGCAAGCCAGTTAGTGCTCTGGGTGATGCCTTCCCTAGAGAAAATAATGTGGGTGCCTGAACGAGGACAGATGATGAATAGTTTTACTCTAATGAACTGAGACAGATTTCCTGGTCTTTTTCCTCTCAGATGAGGGGAGTATAGAATAAAATGTGTCTTACGAGAGTCCAGAGAAGGTAGTCTAATTTCAAAGCGAGGGGAGCTCTCTCTATCTTGAGAATTTCTCATACTGGGTCCCTGTTTAAGGGGCAGACAGTATGAACAGAATTGGGGTAGAAGCCTTTCTGAAGAGGGAGAGATTGCTTGGTTCACACTCTGGGTATTAATGGGTCACCTCTTTCACAAAGATCTCAGATCAGACTGAGATTTTATCTCAGGACTCATGATTCATTGGGTGAGGGTCCCTCTACCATTGGGCCAAGTTAATCAGAAACAGAGACAGATGATGGTCGATATTTGGTACCCCTAAGGCTGTCGGGGTCAGACCAAGGACATGAGACCTTTGTGCAGCACTGAGGGTGACCCCAGCCAGTTGCCTTCAATTGTCTCAAGGTTTCCTCTGTCCCATACACCAAATTTCTCCCACAGAAAAGAAACTGAGGCAAGTCAGGACTGACATTCCCAACACCTGGGTGAAGGGGGATCCAACCCACCTTTTTGACTTTTGACTGACAGCAGGGTGACATCAGATATTCATGTCCCCACTGTCATGGCACCTCTAGGTCATCTTGGTCCATGCTGACCAGTTTTAATGGATTCCTAACCATGCATTGTTATAGGTTTTATGACTAGGAGAAACTATCCTTATCTCCCAAATTTTCAGGATTTGGTCACAAAAGTCTGTCCTTCAGGGTAACTTGATTTCCTCTTATCAACATTATTTTGGGCCTACATTTCTCCTGCAATGATGAGATAGTTTGCTAAGGAATGTGACATATCCTGCCCACAGAGGCCAGGCAGGGCTGCAGGTAAATTGCTTTTTGGAAAAGAAAGCATTTGGGGGTCAGTAAAGTGGGCTCATTTGATAGAATTATTATATATAACATTTAGCTTTTATAATGTCACAGATGTCCTCATGAGCTGCAGTTAAGATGTATAATGCCATTTGATTTTTGTAAAATAGCTTTTTGTTTTGGCATTACCTCTATGTTTAGTAGAGATCCCTTTATCTGTGTCAGGGTTTCTTGGTAAAGTCATTTAGGACTTTTATGTGCCACATTATGTCTTTGAGACCAATATGAGGGATAAATATTGGGGCTAGATAATCATACTAGCAAACACACAGAAACACAGATCAAGACCACCTGGGGCTGGGGATGTGGCTCAAGCGGTAGCGCGCTCGCCTGGCATGCGTGTGGCCGGGTTCAATCCTCAGCACCACAAACAAACGAAGATGTTGTGTCTGCCAAAAACTAAAAAATAAATATTAAAAAAAAATTCTCTCTCTCTCTCTGTCTCTCTCCCTTTCTCTCTCTTTAAAAAAAAAAAAAAAGACCACCTATGTAGGAGGTTAGGAAGATTTGTAAGTCTCAAACTGACTCAGAAAAAAGCATGTGACTCTAACAGTCTCTTTTGATAGTTATCAGGCACTTCTGTCTGTGGAACTTTCCTTCAGAGCCTGCAGCTTGATTTACTTTTGGTGGGGATTCATCTGTTATTTCAAGGGCAGTAAATAAAGAGAAGGGCTGGCAGTCAGGATCTAGGGGCTCATGGAGCAGGAAGTCAGCAAGAATTAATTGTGGAGCAGAGCCAGGTTGGCACAATGAAGGCCTTGAGCGAAGGTCAGAGAAAGCTTGGAGGTAAGGAAGTTCGGGCCATTTGCCATTTCATTGGAGGAAATTGTTTAAGTCTTGGAGGATTTTTGGATCAAAGGCCCCGAATTACAAATTCAGGCCATTGACTTGGAGTATCTAATTTATATTGTGGCCTGATATGATTACTCAGTCAAATAAGGTGTTTGATTTTGAGATCAGATTGGAAGTGGAGGATTTTTAAAATTTTTGATGAGACTACCTAAGGGGAAGTCCCGTGGAATGGACTGGTTAGTCCCCATGGAGAGGTTTGACTGGGGTGAACGTCAAGATCAAAGTGTCCCTTGATGCCTCCCAACACTGGGCGGAAGAGTTCCACCAGAGAATGAGAGGGCATCCCCTTCTGCAATCCCAATGGTGGAGAAGCCTTGGGGTCTGGACTAGCAGAAGGTCAGAAGGTCTGGGACAGGGTGCCTCTGTGAGACCCTGGAAGAGATCTTACCTCTCTGAAGATTGAGGAGGTCCATGTTGCATGTGAGAACAAAATGGCAGAAAGTGTTCTCTGATCTGGAGGTGAGAATACATAAGAGAAAGAAGGAACTGGAAAGGATAAGGTTGGAAGGAGGATGCCTCCAACAGCAACAAAGGAACCCATGCAAGTCCTCGCTCGGTCCAGGGCAGTAAGGCAGCAGCCATCCAGCCCAGGATTAAGGTTGATTTGGAGTCACATACCAGCCACCTTTTAGCTAAAGTGGACCTGGAGAGTGTGAAGGGCCACATGCTTTTAGGAGGAAAGAAGGAAAAAAATAGAAGGGAGAAGAAAAGAGAAAAGATGGTAAAGTTTCATTAGGACCAGGAAGGGTAGAGGGTCCCAAGCCCCTTCCCTGGTTTCAGCAAATAAATGAAAACAAATGAAATAGAATACAAAAAAAAAAAAAACAGAGACAGATCTCAACAATTCATGATGCTTTATTAAGAAGCAGAAGGATACATTTTCAACAGGAACATGGCAACTGGCTACAACAGGGTTTAGCAGGGTTACATCCTGGGAGGAGTTTGTCCAATACTTTTGGTGGGCTTCCTTTGGGCCAGCAGGGGACTTTTGGCAGATAAGGGAAATTGAGAAACTTTGAAGTCCTCAGTGTCCCCCCGCCCAAGGGGTTGTAATTTTCTATCTCCTTCAATACTGGCTATTAGCCTGTCTCCTCTTATAAAGTGTTCTTAGAGTCTTTTGCCCATTTAAAGTAATTGAGTCATTTTCTTACTGAGTTGCAAGAATTCTTTACATTTTTTGGTCACAAGATCATCCTCAGATATATGTATTTTGGAAGTTTTGCCCCACTCCATGGCTTGACTTCTCATTTTCTAAATGGAGTATTTTAAAGAACACAAAATTTTAGTAAAGTCTATTTTATCAATTTTCCCCTAAGACAAATTTTTTTGTGTGCTTTACATTTGTTTTCTATCACTGTGACATAATGCCTCACATAATCGATGTATAAAGAGGAAAGGTTTATTTTTGCTTAGGGTTTCAGAGGTTCAGGTCCATAGTCACTTAGATTTTGGGCCTTATGGTGGAAGGAACATGTAGTGGAGCAGAGGTGTTCTCCTTAAGATACCTTTATCAAATATTAGTTGACTGTAGAAATATGAGTCTCTCTCAGGGTCCTTTCTATTCCAAGGGCATATGGGTCAATTCTTATGCCAATACCATGCTGCATTGGTTCTTGTAATTTTATAGCAAGTCTCAAGATTAGGAAGTATGAGGCCTTGAACTTTGTTTATATTTTTCAAAATTGTCATGGTTATTCCTGGTCCTTTGTATTGTCGTATAAATTTTAGAATTTGCTCATCATTTTATAGAGGGAAAAAGCCAACTGGGATTGTGTTCATCTGGAAGTCAGAGTGAGGGAAAACAGGCCATCCATAAATAGATATTCACATTTCTATTTATTTAGAAATGTTTGTCATTTTCTACTTACAGGGCAGGCACATATTTTGTCAAATTTATCCATATTTCATGATTTTTTTAATTCTATATTGAATTGTATTTGGGGGAGTGGGGGACTAGGGATTGAACTCAGGGGGATTCAACCACTGAACCATATCCACAGCCCTATTTTGTATTTTATTTAGGAGACAGGGTCTCACTGAGTTAGTTAGCACCTCGCTCTTGGTGAGGCTGGCTTTGAACTCTCCATCCTTCCACCTCAGCCTCCCAAGCTGCTGGGATTACAGGCATGTGCCACCACAATCAGCTTCAATTGTATTCTTAGGTTGCTTTTTTCAATATCTATTGCTAGAACATAGAAATACAATTACTGTTTTTTAAAAAATATTTATTTTTTAGTTGTGATTGGACACAATACCTTTTTCATTTATTTTTTATGTGGTGCTGAGGATCAAACTCAGGGCCTCACATGTGTTAGGGGAGCACTCTACTGCTGAGCCACAATCCCATCCCTAAAATGAGTTTTTTATATGATTTTTTATTTGTTCTGTTTAGCTACACATTACAGTAGAGTCAATTTGGACATATTTATACAAACATGGAGTATATCTTATTCTAATTAGGATCCCAGTCTTGTGGATGTACATGATGTGGAGATTCACTATGGTGTATTCAAATATGTACAGAGAAAAGTTATATGTGATTCATTTCATTGTCTTTCCTATTCCGATCTCCCTTCCCTTCCCTTTATTCTCCTTTGTCTAATCCACTGAACATCTATTCTTCCCCTCCCCCACCCTTGTTACATGTTAGCATTTACATATCAGAGAAAACATTTGACCTTTTGTATATTGAGCTAGATACGATTATGTCATTCAAAAAAATGACAGCTCTATTTCTTCTTTCTCTGCACACCTTTTCTTTTTCTTCTCTTATTGCATTGCTAGCAGTTTCTATGCAATATTGAACGGAAGTAAGAGTGGGCATTTTTACTTGTTCAATATTTTACCGTTAAGCATAAGGCAAACTGTAGGTTTTGCAAAGATGTTGTTTATTAAATTGTGAGAGTGCCCCTCTATTCCTTGTTATCTGGAAATCATTTGCTTTATGGATCATGAACAGGTATAAATTTTGCCATGTGTTGGAGTAATGATATATTTTTTTCCCATTTATCTTGTTAAAGTAGCCAACCACATAGATTGGTTCTCAAATGTTGCAATAACTTTTTATTCCAAATAAATGATCATGGTGCATGACCTTAAACATTGCCAGATTCAACATGTGCTAGGATTTTACTGTGGGCTTTTGCATCTAATGGTTTACGGTTCTCTTTCCTTGTAAGGTCTTTGTGTTTGCCTTCAGGAGTCTTTCAGATTCATAAATTACAATGAAATTAATTCCTTTCTGCTATTTTTAGAAGATATAGTTTCAGATGGGTATCAGTTATTCCTTAAAATTGGTATGACTTAGCCAGGAAACTGTCTCAGGTTAGAGTTTTCTCTGAGGGATGGTTTTAATAACAAATTAAATTTCTTAGATATAGAACATTCATATATATTATTTCTTTTTGATATAATTTTCATAAGTTGTGTTTTTCAAGAAGGTTTCATTTTATCTAAGATATGTAATTGTTGATATAAAGGTATTCATGATATTGAATTATTTTCATTGTAACATCTATGGGATCTCTAGCATTAGTCAGTTTTTTATTTCCTCTACTGATCATTTGTGTTTCCTTTCTCTGTTAGTATTTCTAGGGCCTTGTCAAGACCATAGATCTTTTCAAAGAACCATTTTTAGTTTTTTAAGTTTTCTATATTTCTTGTTTTCTATTTCACTGGTTTCTTCTAACTCTTTCGCTTCATTTTAATTTGTTTAACTTGTTTTCTGTGTGTGTTGATGTTCTAACTTCTTTATGTGGAAACTCAGATCACGATTTTGAACTTTTTTCTTTTCTAATACAAACTTTTAAAGCTATAAAATTCTTTCTCCACGCTGTTGGCTACATTCCAGAAACTTTGATGCCATGTGTTTTCACTATCATACAATTAGAAGTCACAGTCACGCTTCCTCTTATCCACAGGGATACATCCAAGACCCTAGTGGATGCCTAAAACTGTAGATTGTACTGAATCCTATACATACAAATATACGTAGTTTTTCTATACATATATACTCATGGTAAAGTTTAATTTATAAGCTAGGCAAGTAAGATATTAATAACAATAACTAACAGTAAAATAGACCAATGAGGGCAGAATAGTGGAATAAAAGTTACATGAATGTGGTCCTTCTCTCTCTTCCATCTTATTGTGCTGTATTTACCCTTCTTTTCATGATGTGTGAAGCTACAATGCCTATGTGACAGGATGAATGGGGACAAATGACCAAGGCATTGTGATGTAGTGTTGGGCTACTATGTAAGGGTTACTTGAACACAAGCACTGTTGTTCCGTGACGGTGGATAACCAAGATGCTACTAAGTGACTAACGGGCAGGTTGCGTGCGCATTGTGGACACACTGGACAAAGTAGTATGATGACCTCACACTACTCAGAGCAGCATGCAGTTTGAAACTTACTAATTGCTTCTGGAATTTTCCCATTTAATATCTGGATTTCAGTTGACTGTTAGGTAACTGAAACCGTGAAAAGTGAAACTGTGGATATGGGGGAATTACTGGATTTTCTAGTTTCATTCCTGATTTCTTCTGTAATTGATGAGTTGTTTAGATGTGTTTTTAAATTTCCAAATACTTGGAAATATAATGTAGGTATTTTATTATTGTTGATTTTTAATTTAATTCTGTGGTAGAGACCATGTTTTGTACAATTTTAAGCTTTCAGCAGTTTTTTACAGATGTGATAGTCCAGCAAGCGGTCCAAGAGAACATTCCACATACCCTTGAAGGAAGAGAACATGCATATTCTGGGTGGTGTTCTGTACATATTAGTTATTTTGGTGAATAATGTTTTAAAACTTTTTTATTTCTTTAACATTTACTTTTAAAAAGTCTGTTTTATTAGTTTCTGGAAAAGTGAGCCCCAATTTCACAGCACAACCGTGGACTTTGACATTTCTCCCTTTACTTCTGTCGATTTTCACTTCTGTCTTTTAGCACTGGGTTACTTAAGGCAGTTATGTATCCTGATGAAATACTTTTCCTTTTTTCCCTCCCCATTAGGACCTGGTTCTCATGAGGCCAGGACTTGGTATGTTCTGTAAGGAACACTGTAGAGAGAAAGTCTCTCCTCCAAGTTGCTTCTATGCAGTTACTCCTATTCTCTGCATTTCCCTGGGGTGAGTAATGGTTGTAAATACCAGGCAATGGTCATGCAAAGGGTATAAATGGCATTTATTTATAGCCTAGCAAAGACGCTGACCTCCTCTGATTAGCCTCTGCCCGCTTTGTGTGCCTATATAGATCTATGTAAACATCATTGTAGATATTATTACTAGGGCTTCCATCCACATGACTACCCAGAGTAAGACACTCCTAGATATGCCCAGATCTCTTCTCAGGTTCCCTACGCATAAATACTAGGGCACTACTTTAGTGATCTGAACTTCTAGCCAACTCCCTGGCATTATGTAAATCAATACAAAAGCATTTAACAGTCTAAAGTTGATGAAGGGCAAATGGAATGTGAATTATGAACCAGAGATCCTTTAACATCTCAGAAACTCATCACTTACCAGAGGCTGATACACTTTTCAGGGTCACTGGGGACTGCAGGGTGGCAGGTGTGCTCTCTGTGGGGTAGGCTGAGGTTGGACAAGGCTCAGCCCCCTCTAGTTCCAGAGTCCTGGGCCCTAGGTCTTGGTGGTTTTCCCCAGGAAAGCATAGGGCAATGAGAACACGTGGGAGCTTATCTGAAAATGAAAAGCTTCTTTGAATTTTGGAGTTGGCTAAGACCATTTGTGGTGGCTGGTACAGGGTGACAGTTGGTTCTGAAGCTGTCTCCCTGAGCCCTGGTGTGTAGGCTGGTTTGCGGCAGAGCAGAAAACACAGCCAGGCTATGATCTGACTAAGAATTACTCTCAGGACATAGCAGAAACCACCTCCCTCTTATTTAAAAAAAAAATCAGAAATATGATAAGTTTCAGGAGGAAGGGTCATGCAAGAAAGGGATGGCTTTAAGTGCTGAGTTTCAAAAATCTTTGACTATGACAAAAACAATTAAAGAATATTTTTAATAATCACTTTTTTTTTTTTTTAAGAGAAGAGGATTGCCCAGTGACAGTGATCCAGCATCATCCCCAAGCACTGCATTCTCAGTCCTCCCTGATAGCCTGGTCCAAGCCTTCCTGCCTTGTTTGCTCTTTGGCTAATAATGGGGCAGTGCTGACAGCTTCTCTATAGGATTAAGAACACTTGTTAGGATGACAGGGCGAGGTTTAGGATTGGGGCCAGCAAGGCAGGGAAGGGTCTGTAGCAAATTCTTTTAAAGATTAAAACCAAGTCTCCCTCCTACTGTAATCCTCACAGTGTTTTGGTAGCAGTGAGGAAGAGAGAATTCCAGAGAGAAATTGCTTTTGAAAGAGTTGAAACTGGGTCATAGCTTTATTAGTGAGAAGGTCAAGTACATGGAAGAAACCAGAAGGTCTTGCAAAACAAGCCTGGCACCTGTGAGATCCCACGCACCATGCACCATGCACTGGAGGGCTTGGAGACACAGTTTGCATAGAAGCCTACCAAAGCCAGGTAGAACTTGCTAGCTGGACTTCATTTCCTCTTCATTCAGAGTGAGGTGAACAAAGTTGCGTTAGAAATGTTCTGTGTTCCTTGATCTAAGAACAAAGAGTTCTGTTTACTTTCACCCTAAACAAAGAGCCTCCTCTTTCTTGCTGAGTTGGCAAGAGTCACCCCTGAGTTGCTAAATATCACATACATCTCATGGGTTGACAGAGAGTCCGGGACGTGAAGCTCCTCACCAACTCCTTGCAACCAAGACTCAAAAAAAAAAAAAAAGCTGTTTTCACAAGTATATTATGTCTTCTCTGTTCACTGAGTGAATATAATAAAGTTTCTTTTAATAACTTGTTGAGAACATATAAAGGGCTAAATATACTTTATAATAATTACTTAAATGAGCCCTTACAGTTGTCCTCTACAGTGGTATGAGGAAAATTAAATTCCCCCTAGAAAGAGAGTTGTGTTTATTTAGCAATTATAGCTTGAAGAATATCTGGGTTAGAAGGTAGAGCCCTGAACTCCCCAGAACTGGGAGGGAACAGGGGCAGAACTTTTCTGTAGGAAATGGGGGAAGAAGGGCAAATGAGAGAGAACACACGAAAGCACAGAAGGCCCCTTCCCATAACCCGGAAACGTTCAGAAATTCTACCTAAATCTTAAAACACTTCATGTGTATAGATTCCTGCTTTTCCTTTTGTTTCAAAATTGTGACAACCAAGTGCCGTAATCAGTCTTGTTATTTTATTTATTTATTTATTTATTTATGGTACAGGTGATTGAACCCAGTGGCACTTTACCACTGAGGTATATCTCCAGTGTTTTTTCTGGGGGGGGAGTGGGGGGCGGTATCGAGAATTGAACTCAGGGGCACTCGACCACTGAGCCACATCCCCAGCGCTATTTTGTATTTTATTTAATGACAGGGTCTCAGTTGCTTAGTGTTCACTTTTGCTGAGGCTGGCTTTGAACTCACCATCCTCCCACCCGGGGCCTCTTGAGTTGCTGGGATTACAGGTGCGTGCCACTGTGCCCAGCATCTCCAGTGATTTTTATGTTTTTTGGGGTTTTTTGGGTTTTTTTTTGAGACAGGATTTCCTTACTTGCTGAGGTTCTCCCTAAGTTGCTGAGGCTGGCCTTGAACTTAGAATCCTCCTGCCTCAGCCTCCCAAGCTTCTGAGATTCTAGGCATGCACTGCTGCACTCAGCAGTTTTATGATAGGAATAAAGAAGACAGCTGAGCATGTAGGAATGTGGCAAATGAGGGAACTCAAGGAGGTAAGATATAGGGCTTCACAGAAAGAATTAGAAAGCCTTTAGACATAGGGTTTGGAAGGTGTGTTTGGGCCAAATTTACCCAGTTCTCTGAGGGGGCACAGAGCCTTCACAAAGACTCTGGGAACATGTCCAGCTGCTTGCTGTGCTGGGTCATCTGCACCTTTGAACATCACTTTTGTGTTTGGACCTCCCTCACCCTGGGTGTCCACCTACTCCAAAGTTAGACAGCAGAACACACTTCCTTGGATTCCTCCCTTCCTCCCATGCATGCAGGTACTGGCACCAGGCCTGGGCGCAGTGGATCTGAAACACCTCCATTTCATTTAGATGTCAATGACATGAAGAAGGAAGTGCCATCCACAATCAGTCCTGGAGAGGGTAGCCAGAGGTTTGCAGGTTCCAGTGGTGAGACAGTCTGGCAGTGCCATTTGGGAAAGGTGCTCTCTGCCTCCAAACCTGAATCTTTTATGCACACCTAGGACGATTCCAAGAAGCAGCTGATATCCTTTAATAAGGTTCTTTTCTGCCTCCACCAGTACAATTAGGTATTATCAGTAGTGACTAAGAACCCTCTCTCACGCACTGTCCACATTTTACAGATGGAGAAAACAGCTGGGACAGTTTCAAAGCAAGGCCCCACGCGTCCTCTTTGCAAAGCTGAAATTGAAGAAAAACGTATCTGACTCCACAGCTCAGCTCTCTCCACTGTGACAGTAGTGAGGACAAACAGAAAAAGGCAGGTTGAGCTTTTCTGCAAAAAGTTAAGAAGTGAACCCATTGGCCTTTGTCCAGATGCCACCGGCAGCATAAATCCTATGTGGCAAGGCTGCCTCACCTCTGGGGGCACTGTGTCATCTCAGTGGCTCCTCACACAACTTGAATGCCACAGCGAGTACCGAAGGGGAGAGTTGAATAGCTACTGGCAGGCTCTTCTGAGGGAGAATCCACTGCAGGTGAAGTCTGAGTCCGGCTGGCTCCCCCAGTTGAGACCACTGGGTGGCAATCTAATGATTTATCTTTAACTTTTAATTATGGAACATTTCAGGCACATAAAAAGCAAAGAGAATAGAACAATAAACCTCCATGA
The DNA here is from genome assembly GCF_001458135.2 of Marmota marmota marmota. Lineage (NCBI taxonomy): Eukaryota > Metazoa > Chordata > Mammalia > Rodentia > Sciuridae > Marmota > Marmota marmota. Next base: position 611,274 of record NW_025999913.1, on the reverse strand, counting down.
ATTCATTACTCAGCCTCAACGATGATCCGCTAATGGCCAACCTCTTTTTAATCTGTGTCCTCAATTCAGGATTATTTTGAAATAAATCCTAGATTTAATAATCCTAGATGTAAGACTTTTATTTACTAATGAATAAAATGATATCATTGTTCCACCCAAAAATTAATAATAAGGGGGTTGGGCCGTAGCTCAGCAGTAGAGCACTTGCCTCCTGTGAACTGGTGACTAGATCTAAAGGCTTGCCCCGATGCAGGTAGTTGTTGGGTAAGATTGCCGAAAGGGTGACATCATGTCTACTCATCTCTTTTTGAGATGTTAGCGCTGTTGGTCATCCTTGTGTGGATACGGTACTCTCAGGACAATGTCACCACCCAGAGAGAGAAGACTGGCTTTTAGGAGGCAAAAACTTTTAGGAGGCAAAAAAAAAAAAAATACAAGATGTGTATTGTGGTTTGGATCTGGAGTGTCCCCCCAAAACCCTGTTTTGAAGGCTTGGTTCCCAGGATGGGAGGTGGTAGAAACTTTAGGAGGCGGTGCTTGGTGGGAGGTCCTTAGATCACTGGAGGTGTGCCCTTGAAAGGGACTGTGGGACCACGATCTCCTCTTTCTCTTTTGTTTCTTACCATGAGATGAACAGTTTGCTCTGTTTTACTTTCTAGCGTCCCTGCCAAAGGCCCAAAGCCATGGGCCCACCTGATCTTGGATTGAAAATTCCCAAACTCTGACCCAAGATAAACCTTTTTTCTTTAGAAGTTTATTGTCTCAGGTATTTCATGACAGTGAAGAAAAGCTGGTTAACATAAAGTGTGCACATGGTGAAGTAGCCAGGAGGGGTAAGCAGACTTCATAAATGGCAGTGATTTACTGCATTTTTTGCTACATGAAAATGCAAAAAAAAAAAAGTCTTGCAAATTATTGTCTTTTTTTATTGTCTCTGGGATCCATCGATATCAGTTCAGCCACATGGGAGTGACAGATGTCTGTTGCTGTGATTCCTAACCTCCCTCCCTGCTTAGGAGTTCCCATGTCCTCCTCCTCTTGCTTCCCTCAGCGCTCAGGGCTCAGGGTCCTAGTCCTCCCCTCCCCTGAGGGGTGGGTAATTAGGAAAAAATGCCTAAAAACCTTCCCATCAGAGAAGTCTTTGTGGAATGTAGCTACCCATTCCCCATTCCTTCACATGTCCCCTCTGGCCAGATGTGAGTGATGTTCAGCAGGAATGGGGCAAGATGTGGGAGAACGAGGCAGGACCAATACTTCCCAGGGAGGTAGTATTTGGAGAATGAAACATTAGGGAAGAGGAGCCAAGGTCTGAGCAATGAGCTTCAGCACCTGGGATTCTTGCTGCTTGTGCCAGTCTTTACAACGTGACAGATCCTTTAGAGGATCCTGCTGTGTGTTAGGTATCGGGGTCAGCCTGATCCTTCACATACTGTGGACACACAAGAAATGATCATCTTAGTTGTTTCATTACTTAACTGGCCTGTGTTTTACTGCTGATCTGAAATGAGTGTGAGCGTTTTAAAGGAATGTCCGTTAGATGCATAGGGTGAATTGGGAGTTTGCCTTTTTCAAAGAGAGATTAAAATGGGCAACTGTGAGGACGACCTTGACTCATCAGGTAATGAGGCATCCTCCCATCTGGGGTCTTTAGCTTAACTTCAGGACATGCCATGAGCTAGGCAAAGGCAGTGAAACAGAGGCACAGAAGTTAAACAGCTGATCCAAGTTCACAAAGCTAATCAGTAGTGATTTTTTTCCCTTCTCTGTCCTTAAAGCAACCCCATTTTACAGAGAAGGAAACTGATGCTCAGAGTGAGCAAACAAGGAGTTGGGACCTAACTTCCTCCAGTGGCTCCTCAGCACCTGTTCCTGCAGGAATCTTGCAGGTCCCTGGCTCCACCACCCACCCATCCCGACATGAGGTTTTGCTCTCCCTTCTAAGCTCCTGTTTTTGTACTATGCCCTGCTGCCTCTCATATAGTAGGCAGCAAATGTTCTGTTCCAAAACAGTCTGCTATGACTACGTAGAGTAAAGGGGTTGAGAGTTGGCCTCAAAGGATGAAATTCTACCCAAGAGTGGAGCTGGGGAGGAGACCAACCTGAATGGAGCAGGGCTACCAGGTCTGCATGGCTAATTCCCCTCCCTCCTTTCATCTCTAACAGCCATCATCCCCTGTCCCCTTTCTCCCACTCCTCCCCACTTGCCAGCCCTCATCCCAATGCTCCAGGGTGGAGGTGATGGTGGCTTTGGTGGAAATGTTGGCCTAACCATCAGTTTTACTTTTATGCTGCTGATACACCAAATAGCAATGGCAGACAGGTTAAGCAACCTGTGTCTTTTGACCACTCTTTGTGTGTGATGATAAAACTCACCAGCAAGAGGCACCTAGGGACCTGACCTTCTAGTTGCTGTCTGTGTGAAACATCCATTGGTAGTGTTCAGTGTTGTTCCCAAGTTGATTCAGTGATGACCGTCTCCAAAGGAGGGGATATCTGTTACTGCACACCCCAACTGTGGCTGCTACATTTATAGGACCATGTGTGCAAGGAGTCCCATGGAATTGCCACTAGTTTTAGATTCTGGGACTCTATGAAGCTGCCCTTTAAAAAAATCCTATAACTTCAAAAGAACCAGCAGATTTCACACCACTGGAGTTGTCTAGGTCAGAGGGAGCCATTAGCTTCAGTGCTCATGCAAGACCAGTTGATTGGACAGTGTGATTTAAAAAAAAAAAATTCCAGGATTGTGTTGGGATCAGCAGGAAGAGCTGGGATGGATTAGAGGCATTGCCACAGGTGCAGAGGGCTAAGGGTCTTCATGATCACCATTCTGCCATCCCCATGGAAAAGATACCCTAAATGAGATTATTAATTATTACCTGGTGAGTCAATGTAGTACTCAGTCCCAGTTTTGTTCTGTTGTTGAAAAAAGAAAACTCCCACTTCTCCAGATTTGCTAACCCCACTCATCTAATGATCCACTTTTCAACAGACTTCTGTAATTCTACAAGCCATCCTCGTAGGGATAGACATTTCCCTTTACTTTTTTTTTTTTTAATCATTAGCCTAATAGTGTATCCATAGCCTCTCACTGGCTCTCGTTCAAGCCAGCACAGAAGGGTTGTGTTACTTACAAAGGATTGCAATTTATTGATTTTATGCATGATTCTATCTAGCCATGTTTAACAGCTTTGCTATTAAGTTTTTTGTTTTGTTTTAAAATTAAACCACGAAGGCCAATGAATTCCCAGGTAGAAAGAATTTAGGCTGGCTGGCTTCAGCCTGTGATATTTACTATGATATAATAAGCACAGTAGGCTTTGCCAGGAAACAGTATGGACTATACAGAGTGCTACACATTCTTCAGACCTCAGAAGGTACTCTGTATCTGGGGCCTGCAAAGTGATGGTCACAGTCAAGAACAAGGGTGACAGCCGAGTCTAACTATAGCCCTTCCTTTCTCACGAATCCTTCCTCATTCCGATCCTTAGTGATTTAAAGTTCAAACTTGGAATATACTTTAATTTGAATGCTTTTGTCCTCTCAAAACTTCAAATGATGGAAACTTAATCTCCAATGCATCAGTGTAGGAGGTGGGACCTTTGGGTGGGCTTACGTCCTCATGAATGGATTAATGCTATTATAAAAGGGCTTGTGGGAATGATTTCCTTCCCTTCTGCCAACCAAGGACATGATGTTTCCCTCATTTGCCCTTCTATCTTTTACCATGTAAGGACACAGAAGGAAGGCCCTCACCAGTGGCTGATGCCTTGATCTTGAACTTTGCATCCTCCAGAACTGTAATAAGTAAGTTTCTGGTTTTTTTTTTTTGTTGTTGTTGTTGTTGTTTTTTAAGGTTACCCAGTCTCAGGTGTTCTGTTATAGCAGTATAAACGGACTAGGAGAGCATTCCAAGGTCCATCAGAATTTGCCCTCTACCCACATTCTTGGCCTCCTCCATGGTTCACTTTCCCCTATCTGATGCCCACATGCCTTAGCTAATCCTGTCCCTGAATCTGCCATGTTCTTCATGCTTTTGTGCCCTTGTGCCTTAACCAATGGTCTGGATGTCCTTTGTCCTCACCCATGTGAATTCCTACTTGACCTCCTCTCTGAAACTCTTCCTGACCTGCCCTAGGCACTGTTGTTGCCGTCACAGTGATCCAGTAGGACCTTGAGTGACCACTTCCCCCCATATATTCCTTCTTGTGGTGCAAGACACGGTACTCTTGCAACTAGAGAAACTTGGCCAACCTCTGTCAACACACTAATGCATTTAGCAGGCATAGATATGGAAGCACGCATTCACACCAGAGCACCTGTTACATTCAAATTAGGATGACCAGGTAAACAGATCCTCGGTCCAAATGATATTGTTAGAATGATGTCAGTGGTTCTCTAATTTCATTGAATAAATTCCTATTGATATTATCTTCTTATTATTATATTTTAAAATTATAATGAGTATCTTATTTTACAAATTCTGCTTACAGGATAGGGGTAAAAAGCAGGGTGGAGAATGGTGTAGGAGACGGGTAGAGTTAGCAAGACTTGGCTGACTGCCCTAGTCTTCCACAGAGAGGTGATGGTGAATAGTGGAAATGAATTCCCCAAGTTAGATATTAGATTTTTGTTGGATCCTGATGTATTTAGAAAATTTCTTGAGAGAGTATCTGGGGAAAACACACTACTTTGGCTCCCAACCACTATTTCTTCTTCTAGTTTGCTAAGAGAATCCCAATTTTCTGGCAGAGGCATTGGCAATGTGCCAGGAATCAGTCTTAATTTATCTAAGTCAATTACAGCAACTGCTGTGTGCCAATGATCTCTCTAGGCTTGGGCTGCGAATCCTTTCAGGTCAATAGAATGTCAGCAAAGTATGCAGGACAGAAAAGGGGCTTTGGGCAACCATTTTTTTTTACGGGATGAAAAAAGGGGATGCTTACACCTTGCGTACTGTTATATGAAGACCCCTTGCTTAGAACTCCTATGGGATTATGTGATCACGCTGAGGAGCACCCGCACACCATGAGGTGGGCAAGATGGGGAAGACTGACCCTGGGTCTTTGAAATCATGGTGGATCCTGGGGCCGTTGGTGAACTAAGCTGGAGGCCATCTGTTCTGGGACTTCTTGCTAATCGATAAGAAATGTCCTTGTACTTTAGGCCATTGACAGATGAGTTTTCTGTTGCTTACAACCAGATACCTTCTAACTGAATCAGTGACTAAAGTGATTTATGAGCTCAGATCTATGTTAATATATGGAGTCCAGAAAGAAAGGACATTTACCTATGCCTCTTAGGGAGAGATGAGGTTGGTTAAAGGAGTCTGAGAGTGAGGCAGGATATGTGGCTGTTCGGGAAGTGGGGGTTGTTAAGAACCACGTGACTTAGTAGGAATCTTGATTGTGCTGTGAAGAATTGAAAAGGGCTTTGGGGTGGGAGGTTCTTTTGGACTTTTAATGATCCCACATTCAACGTCCCTAACTCAGACCTGCAAAACTTACAGGATAGATGTGTATGAATGAAGAAGGAACCCCCTACCCACTTGCAGAAGAAGGATGAAGATAGCAGCTGGGGGTGGGGCAGAGGGCAGGATGTTGCTGGGGGCATGCGATCTATGCCAGAGGGAATGGGTAAAGAACTGAAGGCCCAGTGTAACACATTAAAATAATGATTGGAAACTCAAGTTGGCAGTCGAGCTACCAGGAAATGTATACTCTCCAAGGAGACAAGGAGGAATGAAGCTATATAAATGAGAATTTGCATTATATGTATATTTTGTATGTGTGTGAATGAGAGCTGGGAATACCAGTCGGGCAATATCACTGCAATTTGAATGGGAGACCTGTTTTGGTTCAGGATTTATTTATTTGAAAGTCAAACCTGAACAAGGAGAAAGTCCCTGAGGAGCTGACCGTGATGTTCCAAACTGCCTACTTGGCTTGGTCAGATGATAACCCTCCCTCTCCAGCCCTTGCACCCCACCTAGAGTGGAATGCAGGCAGCCATGACGTCCTCCTACCTTATCTCACTCCCAGCCTCTTTGATCCACTGCCAGCTCATCAAGTGTACTGGTTTTGAAAAATTATAGCCTCTAAGAGTGTGCTGAACATCTAGTTGGCACTCAATAAATACAGAATGAATGAGAACCATAGTCAACTTAATACCCATCACAAGAATAAATAGACACAAGGAAGATTGACTTAAAATACTTAATGCATTGGTTCCTTGGTTTAGCGATGTGGGTGAAATGCCTCTGACTGTGTCTCATGGATTGACATTTGCATTATTGGGCTGTGGTTGTCAGCTGGGTTTTTACCTCCCCCTAGGTCGCCTCTCCTGGGAACGCTGCTTGGATGAATCTTTGCTGCTCAGGTATCAGAGACACTTAGGAAGGGGGAGGAGTGTTTGGGATGGCGGGGCTCTTACTTTATCTAAAGTAAAAATCTCCAGCTCTCTCCTTTCAAACATGGGCTCGAGACACCAAAGAGAATGTCAGAAGGCAGCCACAGGAATGTTTGGATAGAGGAAATAAAAAGACATGTACTAAACTGTTCACCTCCCTGATTGCAAGAAAGATGAGGTTTCTCCAAAAAGCACTGGATTGATTTTTTTCTACCAAGAGATAAGATAAACATGCCTCGTGTTTTGCAACTACTTCTTGGCAAGACTTACAGGACCAACCACAGCTGACATATGCCAATGGGAAAGAAAGCTGAGGATGGATTGTGCAGCATCACACTGAGAGGCTCCGGCCAGATGCAGTCACGGGAAGGCGCCTGGTGGCCCATCGAGTGATCTGCCCTGCGTGATCCCTCGACAGCTGGTGTACAAAGGGGATACGACTATTTCCAATGTGTTTATAACCTTGCACCAAAAGAAAAAAAAATCAAAGAAGTGTCACTTTCTTTTCACCATCTTCCAGATGGCAATTTGTCATGAATTCAGCATGAGGCAGAGGCAAGGTGGTCACAGGAAAGAACTAGAGAGGGACTACTGGGGTGGGGAAATCTATTGAGTTTCTATTTCTCCATAGTGTCCAGACAGAAGAGCTGGCTGTCAATGAACCAGAATTTGTTGACCATAATCTCTGACTGAGGGCTGCAACTGCATCTTATACAATTCTGTATACATTGTGCAAAACTCAGAATTATCCAGAGTAGACTATTCAACAATTTTTATGTTGTTGTTGAAACATAACAACAACAACATTTTGCTCCCAGCTACCCACTCAAGTGTTACAGTGCAGTTAGACTCAGCTCATGGCAGCTGGGAAGCTGGGGGTGGGGGGTGGGGGGGTGAGAGGAAAGTGGCCAGGGACAGATAGAGTCCATGCCCCCAGTGACTTACTTTCTTCAGCCTTAATCCATCTGCCTATAGTTTTCACCACTGCCCAAAAAGCCAATCAAATGGATTATTGATCCACCAAATGGATTAATCCACTTATTAGGTCCACTCATGATCCAGTCATTTCCCCTCTGAGCATTCCTGCATTGGATATCATGCTTTCAACATAAGCTTTTGCGTGGACATTCTAGATCTAAACCATAACACCAGAGAGTCAAAACTCACAGGGACTGAAAGTTGAACAGAAGTTGTCAAAGTCTGGGGAGGGGACAGAAAATGAGAAGCTGCTGTTCAATGTGTACATTTGCAAATAAAATGTTTTCTGGACACAGGCTGTACAACAATGTGAATATGCTTAATATTACTGGACTGTACATTTAAAATAACTAAGGTGGTAAGTTTTATGTTATTGCAAGTTTAAAAATAAATCCCTTAAATGTTTAAAATTTAAAAAAAAATGTTTTAAAAGAAGGATGGCAGGGGTAAAGGGCATGCACATTAAATGCTTCCCCATGATCATGTCAAAAAGTACGTCTTGTAAATAAGATGTGCCTGTACTGAAACTGAGTGGTGGGATGGGGTAAGGTTTTGACCTCTGTTTGGTGGAATAGCTGTCCCTACTTAGCCACAGCTATCTCTTGCATAATTAGGGCCCAGGCTGAAGCAAAAAACCAACTGGGTTCATCTCTGAGGACCATGAGGGGTGATAAAATCGCCTTGGAGGAGGTCTATGGCCGCGGTCCTCAGCAGGACACTATTTTGTCTCCCTTTGCCGGGGAACATTTGACCACGTCTGAGACACCACTGGCCATCATAACAGGAGGAAGGAGAATGTGCAGGCATCTGATGGAGGATAGAGATGTTGCTTCATACCCCACAGTGCACAGGGTCCCCAAACTAAGAATGCTCCAGTCTCAAGCGCTAGTGAGGCCGAAAACCCCAGACTCCAACGGTGCTGTCCAGAGAACTTTCCACGATGGTGGACATTCTATGCAGGTGTGTGCCCTGCACCCAGGCTGCCAGCTCCTGCCTCATTCCTCTGTGCTCTGCACTGACCCTCCCTGCTGCATCTCTTCCTCTCAGAGTCAAAAATGAAGTGGGATTTTACGCAGTTCTAGAAGAAGACGACAAAACAATGTTTTGTGACTCTGTGGTGGCGATGCACTTTTACGTATAGTACCGTGTGTTCCAGCACATATCATTACAGTCTGCAGTATGCAGAAGGCCTATCCTTATAATAAATAAGACAGCACCCTTGAGATAGCAGCCAGCCTATGAGCACTTGAGGTGAGGCTGCAGCAACCGAGGAGCTGTGTTCTCAGTTTCATTTTATACTTACAAATTTGAAGAGCCACCAGTGGCCGGCAGCTATGGCATTGCACTTTGGGGGATTAGCATGAGAGAAAGGGAGGGCAGAGGAGAGCAGGTCATTCTATGGGAAAAGTCACTTTGGTAGCCCACCACACACAGGGGTGCCTCTGTTTCCCCTTGTTGCTCCCTATGCCTGTCCCAGAAGGGTCCAAAATAGGTGCTAGTAAATATGAGAGGAAGCAGAGCTAGTAACATAAGAGAGAAGTCCCCCACCCAATGCCCACGCAGAATTTCAAGCCAGAGGTAGAAACCAGAAGAAGTTTTAATCCTGATAGTTTGGAATTTTGATAATAGAATGGACTGGACTTTTTATTGTCCGCAAGTGTACCTGGAAAAAACTGTAGGGTTCTACTTTTTAACCAAAGGCAAGATAGAACTATACCATGGAACAAATCTAATGGGGAGTGGTCAAGAAGAATGAAGCTGCCCTCTGCTTGCACCCTGCCGAGATGAGCTACAGCGTTTAGAGCAACTGAGAACCAGAATCTTCCAAGAGTGGCGTGAAGGAAAGAAGGAGAATTCAGTCTATTAAAGTGTTAAGGAAGTTATTTAGAATTTGACAACAGAGCAAAAAGGTGCCAGTGTGACCTTTCACCTGGAGCATTCATTGGCTCACCCAGCGATAATAGATTGTCTATAGACTGAGAGGGACAACTGTGTTTCCTCGCTTGGGAAGTTGCATGTGAACTTGTAGATTTCTGCCCTGTAGTGAAGATAAAGGCATTCAAACTTCACCTGTAAAGACCAGGGTCTGAACCCCCCATAGGATGATTCTGAATGTAATAGGCAGTCCTCTTCTAACATGCATTTTAGATCAAACCCAGGGCCCCACCCACATGCCAGGCAAGTGCTCTACCACTGAGTCACATCCCCAGCCCTACATTCTTTTTTTTTTTTAAGAGAGAGAGAGAGAGAGAGAGAGAATTTTTTAATATTTATTTTTCAGTTTTCGGTGGACACAACATCTTTATTTTTTATTCTTATGTGGCGCTGGGGATCAAACCCAGTGCCCCGCGCATACCAGGCGAGCGCGTTACCGCTTAAGCCACATCCCCAGCCCTCTACGTTCTTTTTTAAAATGCTTTTCTGGATGAACATTAACCTTTGTTGCTCCAATGCCCATGAACCCATTTTATCATCTTACTGATTTCCCCATGGATGAGCTGAATAAAATCTTTGACACTTGTTCATTCTGTATTAGAATGAGAATTGTGTTTTTATGATTTTTAATGCTTAGGATAAAGTATTCAAATGAATATTCCCATTGTCACTGCTGTGATTGAGTGCCTCCCCTCCACACTGACCCCCCCGACAAAAAAACCTATTGAAATTTAATTGCTTGGTGACAGTGTTGAGAGGTGGGACTTGAGGAGGTGATGTGGTCATGAGGGCTGTCTCCTGAGTAGATGGGTAGCATTATCACGGGAGTGGGTGATCATGAGAAGGCAGTTCAGCCCCTTTTGTCTGTCTGTCTTGTGAGCTCTCCAGCTGCATCAGGCCTTCCTGTATCTTAGGAAGCATCGAGAAGACCTTCACTGGCAACAGCCTCTCAATCTTGGATTTCCCAACTTTCAGAACTGTGAGCTAAATAAACGTCTGTTGTTTAAAAATGACTCCACTGTTATTCTGTTAGGACAACAGAAAATGGGTCTGAAACTAATCAGTCTACAGCCGTTCCCAGTGTTCCCGTCTCCTTTCGCTACTTCTAATGAAATGCATTTCCATAAGGAAGGTGGGATCATATTTTCCCCTCTTCAGTTTCTCCACATATTTTCTTTTTTCCTGCAAATTTACTCTTTACCATTTTTTTAGTTGTATATGACACTAGGATCCAGCTCTGACATAATTATAAAAGCATGGAACATATCTTGCTCTAATTCAGACCTTCCACATATTTTCATGGACCAGAATTCTGCACTCTGACCTTTCTGCCTGAAGCAGGAGCTCCCTGAATTCCTGTACCCTTTCTGAGTCCCACTCCTACCCCTCTCTGCAATGTCGATGCATGCATTTGATTTGTCTGGACAGAATTCAGTTCCCTGGGAAGAAACCTGTAGTTGCTAGCTAATGTGTGGGTTCAGGATCAGATAAGTGCATGTTTAACTATTGATTTTCCATTCACTGAGCTTACGTGGGGAAATCTTGAGCAAATTACTTAATTTCTCTTGGGTTTAATTTCCTTTTCTACAGAAACCAGAGGTTGGCTCTTGTCCCTTTAGGCTGCAGTGACAATGCAGATCCCCACCCCCATCTCTTCTCTCTCATTCTTCCTTCCCTTCCTCCTCTCTCTCTTCCTCCCTCCCTCCTTCCCTTTTGGTCTCTCCCCTGTCTCTCTGGCTTCCTCTGCCTTCTGTAGTCTGTTGAGGGTCAGGCCTCATGTTAGACACGAGGAGCACCTAAAGGATTAAGATGTGGCCATCACCCCGATGTGGAGTGGTTCGCTGTGCACTATGAGACAAAGAGAAAGCCCACTTCTGCCACGTGGGGGGATGGGCCCGGCAAGATGGCATTTGTGACCCTCTAACTTCCTCCAGTAGCAATGTAGGTGCTGCTAATGAGGGCTTGCTCTGCTGGTGGAAGAAGGAGAAAAGGAGGGACTTTGAGAGTCCAGAAGAGATGGGAGCAGCGTGATAGGTAGGGAAATGGAGGTTTGGGTTTGACCCTATGGCTCCAAACCGATCCTGGTGCCAGGTTTGCTCTCCACAGGGGAAAGAGGTATAGACAGATGGGGAAGGCCACGTTTGGTGATGCACCACATGAGCCTCAGGAATGAGCAGTGCCACATCTAGGCCTAGCTGACAATTTGGAACATGCAGTGGCCATGAGAGAGGCCCCGAGCCCTCGGCCCTGACTGCCTATTCTTTCCCCATCCATCCCCCACTTTTTGCCAGTGGGTCCAGTGGAGAGACACCAGCTGTCCATGGTGGAGCATCCTCCGAAGTTCTCCATAGATTGTCATGTGCCACGCGGCCTGTGGGCAGTGGACCCAGTCTGGGAGCAGAGGTGTGTCCAGGTACTGGCTTTGTTCCTGAGCCCATATGGAAAACAATAGGTGGGGGAGACATCAGGCCCTTTAACCAGGTAGGAGAAATGGGTGCTGGAAAAATCTGGGTGCCAAAGAAACTTATTTCTGCCATGGGCTTCTGAGGCCTGAGGACATTATATTAGATTGGACTCATCTTGTGCTAAATATGCTGAATAGCTATTTTTATGGAAATTACAAATCTTTAAGAAGAGCAAAATCTAATATTTATGCAATTTGTGTACTCTCCCCAAAGTAACTCTTTGCTAAGCACAGAGTAGGTGCTGTGTGGGCTCCAGAGAACTGTCAGAAGCTGGGTCCTCTGACCTGTGAATGATCTGAGCATGGTGCCATCTGAAGATGATTCAGAGGTCATGGAGAACACCATGACTTGCATTTGCAAGAGATTCACTTTCCAAATCTTGTTTTGACTAGAACGCTGACTGTTTCCTAAACACACCCTGCCCTTACACAGGGTGGGTGAGCTGCAGAGAAACAGTGCAGAATTATGAAATAGGAAGGAGGAACCAGTTACATTCCTGGGAATAGACACTTTGTAGAATCATCAACAACCACAATTTATGGTCTTTTGACACTGATCACTGTGGTGACAAGTTTCTTACGAAGGTTAAATTCCCTTTTTTTGTACAACTCTGATTTTCCTCAAGTGTCTGTCATGTTCCCTGTTTTCTATGAGACTATTCTCAAATTTTTTCAATACCTCCATCAAATTAAAAAATATCTATCACTAATTTTTGTACAAATGCTCTACTGTATCAGATTGCTTATTCTTTTACTTGTTTGGTTATTGATTGTTATGACAGTTATACTGCTAGAATTTCTTTCTCTTTTTTCACATCTTGCCTCTAGTAATTCTTTTGAAGCATGCACACCTGCAGTCCACCAGTCCTGCAGACTGGACACAGCCACTCACTACCACATTCACTGAAGCTTGGGATGGCCTTGGGCAGGTGGACAGGCCAGGCTTCCAGGGAGGGTAAGTGGATAACTTTGTGGGCTCTCCTCGTGGGCATCTCATGCACTGCTAGTAGTTTCTGGGGGATGTCTTGTCTGCTCTGTACATTTGAAGAAAGTAACTGGTTTCCTTTTGAACTTTCAGTGGTTCTAGATAATCTGAAGTTGGCTTTTGGGGCTAATGACCTTTACAGTCACAGATGACCCAGTTCCCAGAAAGGCCCTATGCTTGGTTAAAAGCTCCATGGTGGCTGTCTTGAAGTCTTTCTAATCTTTGAAGTTACGTGGGACAATGTAGCAGGCACCTGAACAAAATGCATGTTCCTTTTCTCACCACCTCCTTTGCACGTTACACTCAGGATGCCCCAGGACCCACAGAACATGGAAATTCAGGGAGATTGAAAGTGAGCACAAGGCAAAAGTGTGTTATATTTATGACTGGGTAAGTGGAGGCACTGGAGGCCCCCAAACACCAGCATTCCATTGAAACCTGAACTTGACTCAAATGTAGCAGCAACACCATGAGCCATGCTTATGTTGCTTCCATGTATCAGTCAACCACTTAGGCTGAAAAGAATGAGCTAGAAGGAGAGGGTCAACAGGGCAGCCACAGTTCCTATTCCTTTCAGTATTTCCTTTCCTGTGAGTAAGCAGAAGGCAGAGGGTATTGGTAGAGTGTGTGCCTATTAAAAGCAAAGCAGACACTTTGAATTTTCACTGTTCTGAAAAGAGTTAAATACAGATGCATGTATTAGCTACAAAATTAGGGGCCTGTCATTTCAGTTGATTCCTTGTCTTGGGCAAATGCCTTTGCATCGACATTTAAAACTGGCATTGTGCAATATGAACAGGAAAATAAATCACTAATATTATAAAGTTTTCAATTTTTCTTTACACATTGCAACCTTAAAGAGCAAAGGAATAACAAAAAAATAAAATAAAAACCCATGTCAGGTCAAAAGAGAGACACACAAAAATAAAGTTTATATTTTATTATTCTTTTCATGGTCTTTTTTAAAACCTTCTTTTTGAACTGGGGCCCCCATATTGTTAATTTGTACTAGGCTCCAGAATTTCTGTAGTTTTTTCCAAAACTTATCTTCAATTCAATCAACAGGAATTGGTGTAGTTGAGTTGCTCAGGCAATGAATTAGAAGGAAGGTCTGGACCAGAATCTTTGTCTTCGAGGAATTTATGATACGACGGCAGAAGCTGGATTCGTACACAAAAGCAGACAAATCCAAGGTCTCGTAAAATGCATGGCAAATCATCCGAGGATGCCCATCAGTTATAGAATAGAGGGGGGGAGAGAGAATTACTGAAAAGTATTGCATGATTAAAAACAAACACCATGGAACAAATATGCCAAGAAAGGCCTTAAGGGAGGGGCGGCAGGAGTGTGTGCCCTAATGCTCTGTGCCCCCTACTTTCTGAACCCCACATACAGGCACAGAGGGTGATGTGTTCCTCAGCAAAGAGTCAGGGCATTTAAATGCATCATTATTTACTGAATACAAAGCTTTCTTTTCTAGAGGCCCTTCCTTTCTCTGCTGCACATTTTAGATTCAGAGCTGGTGGTATTTTCCATTTCAAACACCTGCTTGTACTCTCTAAAGTCCAGAAGGCTGAGCCTCACTTCTCAGAAGTCACAGGTCTGTCTAACGCCCCAGTCACTGCAGCAATTAGCCATCCACATGAGCCGAGTAGATGATCCCTTTGTCTAGGTGGGAGAGGGACAGCTATTTGGCAAGAAAAGATCTTTCTGAATGTGCAGAATTTTCACTAAATATCCTCGGATCCCATTAGCCCTGGGCTTTCTAACAGCAACTAATTAAAACCACTGTTTTGTCTGCTTAGCCATTAAAATGCTCAGGTTACAGTCCTCAGATGGGGAAAAAAGGTTAGTGTAGAAAAGAAGGAAATTCACTCCCTCAATAGATAAATGTATATTATATGGATTGAATTTTAATGTCCCCCAAAGGTGCATATACCAAAGATTTGGGGTTTGGTCACCAGCCCGTGGAAACCTAGCCTAATAGAAGAAAATTAGGTCATTGGGAGTGTGTCCTTAATGGGGCATATTGGGACAACAGTCTCTCCCCCCACCTCTCCTTCTGGTCATCATGAGGTGAGCACCTTTGCTCTGTCACATGCTCCTGCCATGATGTTCTGCCTCACCATAGCCCCCAAAGCAATGGAGCCAACTGACCATAGATTGAAACCTCTGAAACCATGAACCAAAATAAACCTTTCCTCTTTTTAAGTTGATTTTTCTCAGGCATTTTATCATAGGTCCAGAAAGCCACCACATGCCTATATGAGGAAGCTGAGCCCAAGAGACACATGGACAAAAACAATAACAACAACAAAAAAACTTTTCTCAAATGTAGTAGACTTCAGGGACACAGTCAAGGCATGTTAACAAAAACTAGGAAAACCCATCATGCCATTTTGTGGACAGGGGACTCTTGCTGCTTCTATTATTTTAGTCCTGTTATACCATTGGGGGTGATCTCAAACATTTATCAGAGATATATTATTGCCAACCCCAGGGAGGGCATGGGAGCTGATGTTGCATGCAAATCTCTATACCCTACCTATATTGTCAATCCTTTCTTTTTCAAAAAAGCATATCAAACATCTAGGAGTTAAAGTGACATAATTGTAGGGAGGACCCTGGAAACTGCTCTAATGAATTAATGCTATTATTGCAACACTGGAGACTGAAGCCAGAGTTGCTTTACCACTGAGCAACATCGCCAACCTATTTTTTTGAGACAGGATCTCACTAAGTGTTCTATGCTGGGCTCAGACTTGTAACCTTCCAAAGTAGCAGGGAACACAGTTGTGCACCACGGCACCCAGACTAATTTAATATTTTTAAGCAACATTTTGGATATAATGATTACTATTATTAATTACTAGTTATCATTAACAAACTAGTCTTTTCAACCCAGTGGAGCACAATGGGATCACCCTGGGGTAATAACCATGGATGCAATTATGCTTAGGAGCCCTCAGTCTCCACTGGGACCCGCAGAAATGAGATTTTTGCCTATAGTAGAAAGTTAATAGGCCCAGGGTACAGGCCCTCATTCTTCTAAAAGTTCTCCTTCCAATTAATAACAGTAGGAAACACTCAAGAAAAAGTTTGTCAATTACACACATACACAAACAAAATCCCAAAGTACCCATAATCTCACCACCTAGAAATACCTACTGTTATTAGTTTACCTTGACCTTCATTATGTTTTTGTTTTTTAACAATTTTTTTTTAAATTTTTATTTATACATGACAGAAGAATGTATTACAATTCTTATTACATATAGAGAGCACAATTTTTCATATCTCTGTTTGTAAACATAGTATATTCACACCAAGTCATGTCTTCATACACGTACTTTGGATAATGCTGTCTATCACATTCCACCATCATTAATTACCCCATGCCCCCTCCCTTCCCCTCCCACCCCTCTGCCCTACCTAGAGTTCATCTATTCCTCCTATGCTCCCCCTCCCAATCACACTATAAATCAGCCTCCTTATATCAAAGAAAACATTTGGCATTTGTTTTGGGGGGATTGGCTAACTTCACTTAGCATTATCTTCTCTAATGCCATCCATTTACCTGCAAATGCCATGATTTTATTCTCTTTTATTGCTGAATAATATTCCATTGTGTGTATATGCCACATTTTTTTATCCATTCATCCACTGAAGGGCATCTAGGTTGGTTTCACAGTTTAGCTGTTGTGAATTGTACTGCTATAAACATTGATGTGGCTGTGTCCCTGTAGTATGCTGTTTTTAAGTCCTTTGGGTATAGACCGAGGAGAGGAATAGCTGGGTCAAATGGTGGTTCCATTGGTTGAGAAATAGTGCAATGAACGCTTGTGTGTTGACCACAGAGATTCAGGTGTCGCTGACATTTTGTCATATTTTTTCATCTTGCTTGAAAACCTTCATTTTTGTTGTTGCTTTCTTAGCCCTTCTTTCTTTTCTTTTTTTTTCTTTTTAGCACATGAATTCCACTCCCTGTACCCTGCCCCCAAATGGAGATCATAGAGCCTACTATCTTTTTCTTTCTAATCATAATAAAATACACATAACATAAAATTCACTATCCCAACGTTTTGAAAATGTACAGGTCAGCACTATTAAGTACAGTCACACTGTTGTACACCCAGTCTCCAGAACTCTTTTCGTTTGGCAAACTGAAGCTTTTTACCTACTAAATGCTACCTTCCTATCACCCGCCTCTCTAGGCCTGGGAAGCCACCACTCCACTTCCTCTATGAGCCTGAGTTCTCCAGGTACCTCATACAAGGGAAATCATAGAGCATTTTTCCTCTCGTGCCTGCTTTATTTCATTTAGCAGCATCTTCTCGAGGCTCATCCATGTTGTAGCATGTGTCAGAATTTCCTCCTATTGAAGGCTGAATGACATCCAAGTGTGTGCATATGCCACGTTTTGTTTATCCATTAATCTGCCAATGGACATTATATTTGCATTCACCTTTTGGCTATTGTGAGTAATGCTTCTATGAATATAGGTGTACAGATATGCCTTTGAAACCTGCCTCCAATTCTTTTGAGTCCATAGATAAAAGTGGAATTGATGGATGATATAATAATTCCATGTTTCATGTTTCTTGTTTTGGGGGTGCGGGTTATGGGGGATTAAACTTTGGGGTACTCAACCACTGAGCTTCACCCCCAGCCCTATTTTTGTAATTTATTTAGAGACAGGGTCTTACTGAGTTGCTTAGTGCCTCACTGTTGTTGAGGCTGGCTTTGAACTCGAGATCCTCCTGCCTCAGCCTCCCGAGCTGCTGGGATTAGAGGCATGCGCCATTGTGCCTGGCTTCCATGTTTCAGTTTTTTTGAGGACACATCATGGAGTTTTCCGTAGAGGTGACATCCTGTTACATTGCTGCCAACAGGGCACAGTGGTTCTAATTTCTCCACATCCTCACAATGCTTATTCTTTTCTATATTTGGAGAGATTCAAAGGGATGCTTTTAATTTGCAATTCCTTTTGATTAATGATGTTGAGCATCTTTTCAGGTACTTATCCATTTGTATATTTTTTTTAGAGAAAAATCTCTATTTAAGTCTTTTGTCCATTTTTATTATTTTTTTAAATTTAGGAATTCTATAGTTTTAGCTCTTGTGTTTAGGTGTTTGGTCCACGTTGCATTGATTTTTGCATATGACATAAGGGTGCAACTTCATTATTTTGTGTGTGCACATTTGATTTTCCCAACTCTATTTGTTGAAAAGAGTGCCCTTTTTCACTGTGGAATGGTCTTGGCATCCTTGTCAAAAAAAATCATTTGAACATGCACAGAATAGTTCGCTTCTAAATTTTATTTCATTGGTCCATATGCCCATCGTTTTTTAAAAACTTTTTAAAATTTTAATTGGTTATATATGATAGCAGAATTAATTACAATTCATATTACACATATAGAGCACCATTTTTTATATCTCTGGTTGTATACAAAGTAGAGTCACACCATTCCTGTCTTCATACATGTACTTAGGGTAACAATGTTCATCTCATTCCACTGTCTTTCCTACCCCCATTCCCCCCTCCCTTACCCTCCCTTATCTTTGCCCTATCTAGAATTCATTTAATCCTCCCATGATCCCCCCACCAACCCCATTATGAATAAGCCTCCTTAAATCAGAGAAAACATTCAGCATTTGGTTTTTGGGGATTGGCTAATTTCACTTAGCATTATATTATCCAACTCCATCCATTTATCTGCAAATACCATGATTTTATTCTCTTTTAATGCTGAATAATATTCCATTGTGGGTATATACCATGTTTTCTTTATCCATTCATCTACTGAAGGGCATCTACTTTGCTTCCACAATTTAACTATTGTGAATTGTGCTGCTATAAACTTTGATGTGGCTGTGTCCCTGTAGTATTCTGTTTTTAAGTCCTTTGGGTATAGACCAAGGAGTGAGATAGCTGGGTCAAATGGTGGTCCATGTAAAGAATAATAATAAAGAGGAGACAGACAAGGTACAGAGGCAGGGGAAGGTGGCAGAGTGGTTCTTTGTTCAAGTGGCCACGTTTATTTATATCAATAAGTCACATTAGGTCATTAGTACCAATAACCACATTATTGTTTGGGGTATCAGTAAGGCTGCTTACCCTGCAGTTGAATTTCATAGTTACAATGTGCAATGTTAGGAGCTTTGTGCAGTTCTCAAGAAGGCCCATTGTTTGAAGTTACTGTTAGGTGGGCAGCTCCAGGAACACCGGAGCTTGGTAAAACATTGTAGTTATCAAGCAAGCAAGTTTCTTTATTCCCAGGAGTTATGTGCCCAAGATTAAGGTTGAAGCTGATAAGACTCTAGCATGGAGGGCATTACCATAGCAACCGGGCATCCTATGCCTTTGCACAGAAACTTTCCCAGGCACCAAGCGTGCCACAGCCATGAAGTCATCAGGGACCCCAATCCCAAACAAGGAACCCCTACAGCTCCATTCCAAGTTTTCCAAGGAATCTCCATACTGCTTTCCATATCGGCTGCACCAATTTGCAGTCCCACCAGCAATGTATGAGTGTGTCTTTCTCCCCACATCCTTGATATTCTTAATCACTGCCATTCTGAGTGCAGTGAGATGAAAAGAGTAGTTTTGAGTTGCATTTCTCTAATTGCTAGAGATGATGAACATTTTTTTATATATTTGTTGTATATCATCTTCTGAGAAGTGTCTGTTCGGTTCCTTGGCTCATTTATTGATTGGGTTATTTGTTTTATTGGTGTTAATAATTTTGAGTTCTTTATGTACCCTAGAGATTAGTGCTCTATCTGATGTGCATGTGGTAAAAATTTGTTCCCATTCTGTAGGCTTTCTATTCACCTCACTGATTGTTTCTTTTGCTGAGAAGAAACTTTTTAGTTTAAATCCATCCCATTTATTGATTCTTGATATTACTTCTTGTGCTATAAGAGTCTTATTAAGGAAATTGGGGCGTAATCCAACATGATGGAGATTTGGGTCTACCTTTTTCTTTTAATAAATGCAGTGTCTCTGGTTGCCCTCTTTCACCATTTCTATTTAACATAGTTCTTGAAACACTGGCCAGAGCAATTAAACAGACAAAAGAAATTAAAGGGATATGGATAGGAAAAGAAGAACTCAAATTATCACTATTTGCTGACAGTTTGATTCTATAACCTAGAAGACCCAAAAAATTCCATCATATGTCCATATTTATGCTAGTACCATATTATTTGGATTGCTATAGTTTAAAAATATTTTTTGAAAACAAGAAGTGAGAGATGTCCAACTTTGTTTTTATTTTTTTCAAGATTATATACTATTCAGGCCAGGCATGGCGGCTGGTACACACCTGCAATCCCAGCAACTCAGGAGGCCGAGGCAGGAGGATCACAAGTTCAAAGTCAGCCTCAGCAACAGTGAGGTGCTAAGCAATTCAGTAAGACCCTACTGTTGGCAGCAGGTCCACCCTGGCCCCTGGAGCCCTACCTCCACTAGTTTGTTCTGCATGCCAGCGTGGCCAGCTCACAAGGCCATGGCGAACTTGCGGTTTTTCTGTTCCTGCTTGTCCGTCTGAGACATATGTATCCCACGGGAATGCCTTGACCTTTTCTGGTCTGATGGACTTATTGTTAAAGGAGGTTTAGGTACCTGACAATAATAGATGTTGAAACTAAATTTCTCCCCCCTCCCTCCTGCTTTTGGGTAGTTTTCCACTTCTGCTGCTTGGGGTATAAAAAAGGTGTGTTAGCAATAAAGATTTTTTGACTCCTGGATGAAGAACCTTGGTGTCCTGTGTGTCTTTTAACCTCGCCGTCCCTCGCCGGACTCGGCTCCCTTGGCCGGACGCGGCAATTGGAGGTTCCACCGAGATCCGGAAAGCAGGGGTAAGCGGACGGGGCTCACCTTCTAAGAAAGAAGGGGGAAAATTAATTTAAAGATAATTTAAAGAGACAAGGTACGTACCATGGGTAACTCAACAGCAAAGGTTCATCTGGCCAACGAACTAAAAGAGCTGTTAAATACACAAGGAACAGGAATAAAAACTAAGACTGCAACCGAATTTGTTGAAATTATTGCCCAGGCTTGTCCTTGGTTTCTGACAGGAGGATTTCTTAATAATAATGACTGGGACCTAGTGAGGCATGACCTTCAGAAATTATTGAGGGACCAAGGCTCGGACAGTGTCCCAGTTGCCACCTTTTCCTTATGGAGGTTGGTAAAGGATGCTTTATTAACAGATAAAGTAAAGATCAA